>NW_028230447.1:7329559-7641590 GCF_043228905.1 Azolla caroliniana
TTAACTTATACCAGGCCTGATTTGTCCTATAACATGAGTATTCTCAGCCAATTCTTAAGTGCTCCAAGACAAAGTCATTGGCAAGCAGCTGTTCGAGTTCTTCGATATTTGGCCAACACGCTCGACTATGGTCTGTCTTTTAGAGGCGGCATTGAGCTTGTTGGATACTTGGATGCTGATTGGGCAGGTGATATTGATTCTAGAAGGTCCACATCTGGCTATTGTTTTATGTTAGGTTCAGGCTTGATTTCTTGGAAATCGAAGAAGCAAAACTCAGTTTCTACTTCATCAATGAAAGCTGAATATCGTGCCTTCTTGGATACTTGCTGTGAGTTGCTATGGTTAATGCAATTGTTTTCTCACATTGGTGTTTTGCAAGACTCTCCTATTGCAGTTTTCACCGACAGCGAAAGTGCTTGTGCCATGGCACATAGCTCAACATTTCATGGTAGAACAAAACATATCGAAGTGCACTACCATTTTGTTCGTGAATTAGTGACTTTTGCTGCTACTTAATAACAAGCTCTATTCTGTGGCTGTGTCTCTACTCTTTGCAACCATTTTTTCTACTGCTGTCTAACAGCCTTCTCACAGCTTGGCTGTGTCTATTTTGTTCTAATAACTGTTCTGCTGCTGCTATTAACAGCTTTTCTCACAGTTCCATGACTAAATTCTAAATTCTTAATAATTGATGTGAATCTTTTGTCAATGATGTGCTGTCAGATCCATGATATAAGCTATGCATGATTTTACTATTAAAACTAATGATTGCAGAGTCAAATCTGAACATTCACTGAACTTTAGTTAAACCTATGATAAAATGATTCTTTATATTTCTTAAAGTAATTGGCATGTTTTTTATTTTTATTTTCAGGTTGACAAGAGACATGCAGCCAACCAAAGGGCTATAGCTGCTCTGAAAAAGGTGAGTAAAAGAGTGTTTCTTTACAGAATTCCACTCATTTTTTATGAACTGAAGTACAAAGTACAATGCTGAATAAAAATGAATGAGGACATGAATTTGAACATATTAGAACGATATATAAATGTGATTTGAGGACATTAACTGCAGCTAAATCATGATGATAAGGGATTTGAGTTGACTTTGTTACACTTTTCTAAGTGTTTCTTGAACATCTTTCTAGTTTTGAGACATTATATTTATTTCTTGGCATATCGGTCTTGCTTGGGCATGCAATTCTCTTGTTAAATCATAGTAGCTCTATTTGCAAGGGGAAAGTTATTGTCATTTAATGCAGGAGCACATATGACATAGCTATAAGGGATTTGAAGTAGCATAGTTGACCCAGATCTTGAGTGCTAGATACTTTCCAGGAAAATGACGAATCAGCATCATTTTGTAAAAGTCAGTTCTATTTTTGGTAAACCTGGCATACATATATAATTTGGAAATCTATTTTGATCCATAGTTGCTGAATTTTAGGAATCTTGTTTCTGGACATATCTCCTCTAAGGAGCGACTTTCTTAAGAAGAGTAGGTGAAGGAATAAAAGAAAGCAAGGGAGGTGGAATGAGAAGGAAAGAAGGGGAGGATCTAAGAAAGAGCAAGAATTGGAGCTGTATGACCAATATCATGAAGAATCAGTGCAGGTTAAAGAACAATGAAAGTGAGGGAGGATTGCTGATGGAGTAGCAAAGGCAATGAAGAGGGATGGATCTTGCTTTTATGTACCTGAGGTCTCAGCCCACACAGGGACAAAACTAGAGAGTCTACTAGTTGTGTTGTTACATTTCATCGCCAAGAAACCTTAATTCCACGTATATCAGAGAAGTCTATTGCAGATGTTTCATACTCAATAAGAAAAATGTCACTGGAGAAATTTACATAAAGACTTTGTGGGCTCTAAGCAGATTAGGTAATCAGGAGAGGGCTAATCACAGTTCTTAGAGCAGACTGATTCACCAAACATGAGTCTTCCAATATTTACTTATTTTATAATAGGACTTGTGATATGTGTATGGTTACTAAAGCTTACGAATAGAGTAAAGGAAAAATATTGCTGCTTGGTATACTCTTATCAGTCAAAATGCTCAATTAGTGTGTTACTGTATGTAGTATGGTGCAACCCGTGTGGAAGTTCAGGCTGATGGGTCTTTGGCATATCCAGGGGTTCCAATCACAACAGATGGTTCAGGTACGTAAGTAAATCTTGGTAAAGCAACTTACTCCTGCAAGTTTGAGCTGATCATTTAAATGTAAAGTATGTCATGTTGATAGCAAATGAAAAATCAATCACACTTCCTGAGCCTCTTACGGTGGATGAAGAGACTTTGATTCAAAGGTTCTATGAACAGAAGATTCAACAAGTCTGTGCTGCATTTAGCTTCCCCCACAAGATTCAGGTCACTTGAGGCGGTTTATGGGTAATCGTTTGTCATTCTTCTGTTTCATTCTGATGGAAAACTGAATAGTTTACATTTTTTAACTGTAGGCTACAGCGATATTGTATTTCAAGAGATTTTTTCTCAACTGGTCTGTCATGGAACATGATCCCAAACAAATTATGTAAGATGATTTAATAATTTTTCTCTGACTACACTAAAATACAGAAGCTCATTTTGAAACCACTGTTTTCATTGTTTTGTCTCTCAATGGCTGCCAGTGCTTTGTTGTCCTCATCGTCCTTTTTTCTTCTGCTATGCATTCATGCATTTCTAGTGAATCTACTGCTAACAGATATATTGCAATTTCTGTGATTCACTTGTGTTCATTCTGATCTTTGTCCCAAAGACTCAACAGGACTTATATCAAGACGTATAATTTACCCTGATCATATGTTTGCCTTGTTTTTTAGGCTTACTTGCATATACATATCATGCAAAGTTGAGGAATTTCATGTGTCTGCTGAAGAATTTGGGAAGGGTATTCAACAAGATCCTCAAGCTGTGCTTAAGAATGAGCTTTGTTTGTTGCAGGTTTGTAAGATGTCTGGACCACACAATGTTAAGCATATAAAATAATTACATGTTAAACAGAGAATGTTTCACCTCAAATTTCCAGGGATTGGAATTTGATCTGATTGTTTATGCTCCATATCGTTCACTGGATGGTTTCATTATCGATATGGAGGTACACTAAAGACGTTACTGCCTTTAATAACAGTCATGAGCATTTCTTCATGGCATATGGTTTTTGAAATGTTATTCTGAAGGAGGTTTGTAATATTTGCAGAGTTTTTTCGGTTCAAAAGATGAGGCCTTCTTGCAGAAATTGAAGGTTTGTCATATTAATGTATTGCAATTAAAAAACCCATTCTTGTTAAAACTATGTTTTTGTTTCTAGTGAATGGTCTTTACAACCTTATAAATGGTGCCATCTCCTGGAGGATATAGTTTCAAGATAATGAGACAATATGGGAAATGGAAGTTGGTGCTTGCTAAGGGGCAGGAAAAATAACCTTTAGAGGCAGAATGTCCAGATTTTTATTGCAGCAATACTTATCAATGGCATGTGTATGATGAATGATTGCACAACACTTATTTATATATTCATAATTGTAACCACAAATTTACAACGAACCCTTGTTGAAATTCTTTTTGTATCTCTATTACACTGGTTAAACTAAATGCAATCAATGACACTTTATACAGGATCTAAAAGAAGCTGCAATGTTTGTTGTTGACAATGCTATGTTGACTGATGCTGTTCTTCAGTTCCCTCCTGGTCAGGTTAGGTATAAATGCAAAAGACTTGTTTTTTTGGGTGCTTGTTTTGCTTGATATTATAGCTGTTATTGTATCTGTGGCATTTTATTCTTGACAGATGGCTATTGCAGCCCTATACAATGCAAATCTGGAGAACAATTTGATTGATTTTGATAGGTATGGCCACCTGAGATATTACTGAATTCTGCTCAGTATGTTGGCTCCACTCATTCATTATGCCTGTCTGGGAATTGCGTTAGGTATCTGAAAAGTGTGGCAGAACGTCAGTCGAGAAAGTTTTCCTATTCAGAGCTAATTGACCGAGTTCATTCTGTTATTCAAAAGGTAATGTCAAAAGTTGTATGAAGTATTGTTATCATAATAATAGTTCTTAAAAGAAACCATTCTATTGCAGATGAAAGAGGTAAGGTTTGTGAATGAAGATGATGTGAAACGTATTGATCGCAAACTAAAATATTGCCGAAATCCAGCACTTCAAGATGAGTAAGTCTGTTATAAATAGATGTGTATAGATATAGGGTCCACATTAGATGTTGGTATGGACTGACATATGGATTTCTTTTCTTTCAGAAGTAAAAAAAGGGAGAGAAAAGGAAAACACAAGACGAAACGGTCATCACAGGATGCAGCTGCAAAACCTGAGGGACTCTGATATCACAGAATATAGATGTGTTCTTCGAGTAAGAGCTGTGTGTTGGTTCAAGGTAGCTGTATGTGCTCAGGGTTGAACAGTATCAGATGGAGGAAGTGGTATAGATCAAATTGCCATTCTCCTCGACTTTCAGCTTTTGGATGTAAGTCTGTTATTGCCAGAGAAATCTGGTCATTCTCGGCTGAGAAAGCAATTGAAAAAAAAAGCCTGGAAATGGAATGTGGAATCTTTGTGCAATGCACAAGGCAGGAGGATCACATACAAATGTAGAGGTGGTGCTCCCTTCTGATGAGATTAGAAATGGTAAAAGATTTTTCATGTGACATCATAGTGATTGAATGTAGGAAGCATTTATTTCTACATGTTAGGGTGTAGGGTAGAGTGCTTGATAAACACAGGCAGAGTGTTAAAAGCCGCTTCCGTGTACTTGTATTAAACATTGTGATTGAACTAATCTCTTCATACACGACTCACAGATATGCAAATATAATCTGTTTTGTGGAATTGTGGAATTGTATCATGCATCTGCAGGTCGATAAGAAAAGATTGCAGATCTTAATAATTGTGGTGTACCTACTTAAAGCTATGAATGGTCCTTTCATGTATTTAGGTGAACCATTTTTGTTTAGTTGTTTGGCTGATTCTCCGCCTTATCAGCTAGAGATGCGCACCTGTCCTTAACTGGTTGGTATGCTCAAAGCAAGCCTATGCTCTGAATACATTAGCATGGAATAACGTGATAGGACTTCGGTCCTACTGTGTTGGTCTTTGAGATCGGAATAATGATTAATAGGAAAAGTTAAGGGCATTCGTATTTCATAAGTCTTTGTCAAAGATGTTTCCATTAATAATAAAAAATGAAAGTTGGGAGCGTTAATACAATTAGATACTCTTAGTCAACCATAAACAATGTTGACTAGGGGTTGGCAGATGTTAGTTGAGGCATTGGTCTTAGTACATAGTCTAGTTGGCCTTTTGGGTGTAGAAACCAAAGAGATTCCCAAAATCTTTAAATTTCACAGGTGAAGTCTAGTTGGCTTTTTGGGTGTAGAAACCAAACAGCCTCCCAAAATCTTTAAATTTCACGGGTGAAGTCTAATTGGCCTTTTGGGAGTAGAAACCAAAGAACTGCCCAAAATCTTTAAATTTCGGGCTCACCTACTACTGGTTAATTGACACGAGTAATTCCATTAAAGGCAAGTACTTCTGGGAAATTTAATATACCAGCATGCAATGATTGATACTTTCAAAACTGTGTTTGAATCAATATTTTATAAGCTTTTTACTTGCAACAATAATTCACCAGTTCGAGATGTATTAATGTTTAAATACATCTGCTTAAAGAGAGGTGAGACGAGAATAAAGATGACCTCCAGTCTGTTCCCAGATATCCATAGATCCTCATGATGCTGTTTCTTTCTTGTTAAAATATTTCGGCAATGAGTGAAATACGGGAATACCCATGCCTACTATATGGCCAGGTGCCCTAATCCTTCTATGTCAAGTTCAAGGGTTACCTATATATAGATCCCCTTTCACCATATCTCAGAGCCTACACTTATGCATCATACTGGAATATAAGAACTCATGTTTGCCATTGGGTCATGTGATCTAATCAATGTCAAACTATTAGGTTCTGAGAAATGAAAGCTATTTAAGGGAAGGCCATAATAAATGATCAGGCCTGAACAGAAGCACCTGTGTTAGTTTTCTGGGCTGTGTCCTCTAATTGATGTCAAACTAGTTTCTAAGAAATGGAAGCTACATAATGCCAAGAACAAATCATCAGACTGGAACATAAATAAGCGCCCATGTTTGCTATTGGGTTGCGTGCTGCAATTGACGTTTCTAAGAAATCGAAGCTACGGAAGGGACAGCCATAATAAATCATCAAACTAGAAAATAAATACCTATCTTCACTATTGGGTCATGTCCTATACTTGAACATCAAGGGATAACCATAATAAATCATCATACTCCAAAATTAAGCACCCATGTTTGCTATTGGGTCGTGTACTCTAATCAATGTCAAATTATTAGTTTCTAAGAAATGAAAGCAATGCAAGGGATGACCATAATAAATCAATGGCATTTTAAGCACACTCAGCAGCTTATGCACATTTTTACGTCAAATTATTAGTTTTACATCAAGAAATGATATAATCCATCTCACTACAGTGAGTTGGAATAAAAATAAGAACATTACACCACCTATTTGATAACATTACAAATCTATATAAAAACATCCCAAAATATGTGACAAAGCCTTCCCATTAATGAAGTGATATGCTATGCTCAAGTGGCTCATTTATTTAGTTTGATTTTACCTGGCACCTAAATCTTTTAATTTGTTGTGCACCAAAAAGGGGTGAGCAAGAGATTCAGTTAGTCTTTGCTCAACATTATTTGACACAGATATTTGTTCTTATCCGCTAGAAGAAAAAACGCACCATCATTCATAGACGAACTAACACTTCAAAATGAAATTTCAATTAATAAATATACCCATGGGAAATGAAATGTACACATTCTACAATGACGGCTTTCCAGTATAGAACATAAAAGTTGATAGCTCACCAAAGCCCCGAACAAAAAATTATGCTTTTTTGCCACATGATTAAGTGCCTGCAAACACCTCCAATTGTGTAAGAAACAGAAATGAAAATCATTACAATAATGATAGTTTTCTTGTGCTAGCAAATGCATCAGTAATTATTGAGAGACAGCATATTTCTGTCAGATGTCAATGTGAAATTTGAAGGTAGTCCTAAAGGCAAATACATGAAACTGCTCTATATCATTATGTTCTTTTTCTAGAGGCTAATCTGCTCTTCCTCATTTCCTTTTCTAGCGGCTAATCTGCCCTTGACCATTTCTTTGTTGAAATGTCATAAAATGCATTAAATAGTTCTTTAAAACTTACGAGTTTGAGGCATCATAAAATGCAGAAAACTGTTCTCTACCAATCCTATGTTTGAGACATCATAATACATATCAAACTGCTCTATATCATTTCTCAGTTGAAACATCAAATGCATAAAAGTGCTCTATATCATATATTGAGACGTTTCAATCACTTAATATGCAGCAATCAATTCTCATAAATACCAGTATCAAGGTCTCCAGACAAGCTTAGTGTGCGACTGAGTTCCAAACGATATTCGACACCTCTCATGTGATGGCCCAACAACATGCACCTGCAATAAATCATGACCTTCAGAAAAGAAAACACTACCCCTTCCCGAATTGATGCATAATTTAACATTATATAATACAGAGATGCAAGATATTTACAAACCAGAAAAGCAATCTTGCAAGATAGTCACGATTCACTGTAAGCACAGATTGTGATTGTAAGGGGGAAGAACTACATCTTTTAATGCTATCCTCATCCCATGGACCATTATTAATAGTGCTTGCCCCTCGTGGACAACCATATTGCAGATCTTTATGCTGTAGCTTTGTTGAAGGATCATCAAGAAGCCCACTGATAACATGTTCAATCACCTCCTCCACTTCTTGTGAAGTGGGTCGTGATAATTCTGCCACCTGTCGAAGAGTATGCATCATGAATTGACAACATAGAGATCAACCATTGGGATTTGATGCAGAAAAGAACATACATTGGGATTTAACAATATTAATACTCAATTTCCACTTGTGTAAAGTACTCTTAACAAACAAAAATACAAAATTCCAACCTTATCAGGTGGCAAACTCCGAAGGTAGTCCAATAGGTCATTGTTTTCTTCTCCAACTATGGTTTGCACCTGAAGGCCAGAAGTGATTCGCTTACGATCCTCGAGCTCCTGAAGTGAAACCACATTCAACAGATGGCAATGATTTTGAAAATTGATATGATCAATCATTAGTTTCTGTTATTTCCTCTGATGGGATCATAAGTGTTCTTACTGTCCCAAAAACTGTTAAAATCCTACAGAGACTTTAGATAGAATGAGGATCCAAGACACTCCAATCTGTCTTAGAACATGATCAAATGTAAAAATCTAAAATTGTGTATTATAAGATGAAGAATCCACATAAAACTGCAGCATCAGTAGTAAACACATAGCTCACATGAATTTGAGCTTCTAAATACATTATCTTCCAAGCGTCTCTGAGATTCTAGTTCTCAACACAGTTGAGCTTCTGCACTGGCAACTCTTGAATGTTTCCATGTTCCAAGGCATCCAGATTATTTCTTCGTTTATGTAAAATCACAATTATAAATGGTAGTAATGGACAATTGTACAAGGTGCAATTCTTCTTAATACACGAGTAAAACAACAATTATAAAAGGTAGCTATGGAAAACTGAACAAGGTAAAATCCTTCGTAATACTTACACTCAGAATTTCTGGTTATTAACATCTAATTTTCCTAAATGAAATTTCAGCATTTCTGTCTTTTCCTGTGTCCAATTGATCTAGCACCATTTTTGGTGAATTAAACATGATGCAACTGGTGCGCTTGTCACCATGTAATATAAAATTGCCCGTATAATGTTACACAACATACAAACTATAAAGAGTTTCAAATCTTAGACTGCAATCTTTTTTAATCAGAACTGTTTGACTTGTAAAGTAGCATTTTGCCCATATACTGTGATCCAGAAGACAATTTGGGATGAGGCCATCTCCATTCTTCTTCACTTGTTGATCAGACATCATTCTTCAAAGATATCAATCTTCATTCTTTGTAACAATGTCTTGACTCCGCCTATTTGACAGCACAAAATATTAAGTCTAAATAAATTGGAACACATTATTGAGATTATCTATATAATCTAGTACCGAAAATGGGATACCTGATTGATCAGCTACAGAAAAATTCACTTTAGAGAATGACAGCAGCTACTTTTCTTGACCGTATATTCTATATGGAATCTTCAAGATCAGGTCATTGAGAATTACATCACCTTTCCTTCATGTGATCATTGTCCTTAACTAATGCCAGAAGCTAAATTGATTGCATACCTTGCCATGTCACTATACTGGAAGGAACTTTTTTTTCACATAGTTAAACCAGTATGCAAGGCTCTCCACCATTTATCTTCTAGGGAAAATTAATGTAGTGCTAGATCTTTTCAAATTTATGTTTATACACTTAGTCGAAAATTTAACAAAACTGAAACTAAGGATTCCTATAAAAAATCTCTCTCCTGTTTAGGATATATTCTTCTTTGATTGATCAAAGAATATACCATAATAAATAGATGTCCTAGTCATTCTTAATAATAGGTGTCTTAGTCATCCTTATAAACAGCTGTCTTAGTAATTCTTAATCATGATTGCTATAAAAAAATTTAAACTCTCACTATTATAGTTATTAATTAGCAATGATCAATGGAGATTGATTTAATAGTGCAATTTCTAACCATTATTCGTTTAAGATATATCAGTTTGATTACATGATTCTTGGATCAATCTCACTGGCATAATTTTAGTATCCATGATGATTAATCTTATTTATTGTGAAGATTACTTTTTGAATAAATCCTTCTAATCATCTAAAATAAAAATCTATGAAAAAATAAACATGCACACATTGATTAATCTTTCTACATAACTCTAATTGCACAAATTGCTCTTCCTTAACGAGGCACAGAGAGAGAGAGAGAGATTCTTGCTTGCTGGATTTTGTGGGGTACCACAACAAATATGTAGGCCAAAAAAAAGGAGAGTTGATTTGGCAGTTTTAAGACCTATGTTGTATGGGAACCTTGTCCCCAAACGAGTTACATTTATGCCTTCTAGTATTACAGCACCTCAGAGGGTTTACCTTGCCATATGGCTATTAATGACGTCGTTGAGATAGCAAGGTTTTGTATTGTCATCTTGTTTTAATACAGACATACGTTTACAGGGAAAAAACGGAGAGAGAGAGAAATCTTTCTTACGGTAATAGAAAATTTTCTTCATACCTATTCTCAGGAGAAATGTTTTGAAGAAGCAGATGGAATTTTTTTTGAAAAGGTCAATCATTCTTTTGAAAATAGCATTTTCTATGTAATCCTCCCATAGTTCTAAAACCATTGATATAAGTATTAGTTTTCTTTGATTTCTTACTAAGAGAAGCATTAATTGTCTATATTTAGACTAAAGAGAAGCATCAATTGTTTGTATTTAAACTAGAGAATCAATGATTTTTTGCATTTAGAGTAACACTGAAACTAGCTCTCATAATTTCCTTTTTAACATGTGCATACCTTTGTAACAGACATCAGCTTTCCCTTGAGATACAGGACATAATTCCTAGTTTCTTCACTCATAGGACCAAGTGACTCGATTGTTTCAGCATCATCCTCGATAGAGATTTTTCTTTCATGAAAATTCTCCAGAGAATTCTCAGCAATAATATTTTGTGTTTCTTCCTGTGGCATGTTCTTAAAACTGTCTCCTTGTTTTAAGCGTTCTTCCTGATTTGTGGATGGCTCATCTTGTTGACATCCAATCTCATCGTCATCAGAGGTTTCTAAACTCTTTTGGAGACACAATCTATACTCAGCATTTCTTAATGTATATCTGCACAATTATTAGAAGAATAGAAAATTATAAACTCTTTTGAGACACAATCTAAACTCAAGACTCTGTTAATGGATAGCTGCACAAGCAAAGAAAGAAAGGAAACTCTAAACTCTTTTGGAGAGAGAATCTATGCTCAACACTTGTAAAGTGCGCAAATAACCAAAGAAGAGTGGAAATTCTAAGCTCTTCTGAAGAGCACCAGTTATTACTTTACCAACTCTAACATTTTTTCATGGATAACTGCATAAGTAAAGAAAGAAACTCTGAAGACTTTGGAGACAGTCTATACAGCATTTCATAATGTGTAACCGTACAAGAAACAAAAGAAAGGAAGTTCTAAATTATTTTGGAGGGACAATCCAACTCATGAAGATTAAGGTTACACACATAATTATAACATAAGTAATAACTACAGAATGACTTTTGCTAATTACATGATTTAGAGTAAGCATGCACTATGCTTTAGTTACTAAAAATAATTTGGGCTTGCACTGCTAAGAAAACTAGGAATGACTTTGATTAATTATCATGTTGATTAGATTCAGCAAACGGCAATGGAAGAAAGAAGTATTACAAACATAAATAAATTCAGGCATCCAATGGCTTATATCAACCGTAAGAAAGCTTTGTACATGTCAATAGAATCAAGCAACTAAGATCATCTGAAAGTTTTATACACTCAAGCTTTATATAAATCATAACAATACATCAATCATAAGAAAAAATCACATAATCATGCATACAATGGCTAATGAAAATCATAAGAAAGCATCACAAAATGTTAGCCTAATCAACCATCAAATGGGCAAAAAAATGTGAATATAGCCAATGGCTTATTACAATCATATGGAAGCATAACAAATTTTGATTAAATAGAGCAGCCAATGGTTTACAATGCCAATTAAATACATACCCAGTCATCATGGAAGAGACCAGCAGTTTTGCCAGCGGTTCTCGAGATGTCCCAACAGTTACATGGAACTGATCAGAAGGAAGAATCCCTAGCATACCAGAGACTGTTCTCTTCATTGCATCCGTACTGTCAGGTGATGCCTCTTTACTGATTTGACTAACATCAAGAGGCTTTACCTCCTGAATAAGGCTAAGAAGTAAAGAAGGTTCCTTCAAAGAAACATGTAAACTCAATGTTAGGTATATGCATCGCATACATACCTCTTTTGTATATATATGTATGTATTTATATAAATTCTTTCTATTTATATGTATATGCGTGTCTGGATTTTTTATTTCTTACGCAACCTATGATCCAAACTCTTTCTTTGCAAAAAGAATACTGCCCCCTCCATATAAATGCTATCGCTTATTTTGTTACAACATGATATGGCATTTCTATATCATGTGTATTTATCTCTCTTCTGTGCTTTTCCAGCCCTCAAACACTGGCAAATCTCATACACATAATAATCATAGCATATTCACAATACATAAATATATTCTCAGCCTTCAATTACTGAATCCAAATGTTCCATCATACTGGTAATGCATACATATGTACGTACATACACACACACACACACACACACATATATATATTGGGATATGCAACATATGAATCACTTTTCTTCTTCAAATCACAAGTACGCAAAGAGACAAGTTACATTTACTCTTGATTTCAAAGAAGCATCTATTGATGGAGTTTCCCTCTTCAAGTTACAAGAATACAAATTTGCTGAATTTACCCCTACGGATTTATTGTTACTCTCCAGATCTGTGGCTCTAGCTCAAAGAAGTTTGGGTTTTAGTTGCATCTACTGCATAATTTCAATTTGGACCTACTATTCACTGTTTAATTGTGGATTTGAACCAATGACCCAAGGATTTTCAGTCCTTTGCTCTAACCAAGAACGACTCAAACAAATACAGCACATTTATGATGATGTTGAGAACACAGCAGCATATGGAAGGATTTTTCCCTCTTTGAATTGAAAAAACTAAACAAAGAAATAAATCCACTTTGAAATATGCAGCATATGGACAGATTTTTGCTAGACTTCAAATTACATATAGGTTATACAAAGCAATACAAGATATCTAATTGACTAAGATACATCGATAAGCACGGTCTATGGAGAGATTTCCCCTCTTTGAACCAGATTTGCACAAAGCCATACACAGCTATACCTACTATACCTTCAAGATAAGGATGTTATTGATGGTTTTCTTGCTTTCCAAATTACGAGAATTGCATAAAGAAATGCACAATATTTATTGTGCATTTAGAGAACATGAGTAGTAGAATCATCTTTGAATTACAAGAATTTTGCAAAGACATAAGTTACATTTACTACTCCTTTGAGATCATAGGCAGCTTAGGATGGACTTTTTCTCTCTTCATTGAATTACAAAAATTAAATGAGAGAAGGGCACAAGAATGTATCATGCCTTACGTTAAGCAGAATACAAAAATGAAGGCTATCCCTCACATACGAGCAAAATATGGATGGGTTTTTCATATCTTTGTAAAACATGACAGTATTAGATGAAAGAAGATAGATTTTTTTTTCACAAATCTTATCAAATATAAAGTTTGTGTACCTTGGCCAAAGAATTCTTCCAAGAAAAGTTATGGTGATCTTTGTTTTCTTCATCTTCGTTATCTCTATTGTAATCAGATCCATCTTCATGGAAGCTACGACCTCCAAGCTCACAGAGGACACTCTGCTGATGAATTAAAGAGCGCTTATGAACACCTGTATAATTTTTTAGTCGAAGAAGATCCAAAAAGACCGTGTTCCCATAGAGTTCTTTCTGACGAAACGGTCTCATGTAAACAATAGTACAAACATTGGATCTTCTGAAGAAGTACAAGAACGAGTTGGTCGATGGTGAAGAAGAAGAATAAGATAAATTACTCTGAAATAGTGGCCTGTACTGAGCAGTGCACAGAGAAGGGGGGAAATTCGAGGTTCCAGACATGGATTTATTGCAACTTGAAGAGGAAAAAAGAAAGAGAGAGAGAGAGAGAGAGAGAAGATTATTACAGCAGCTGGCTATGGCGCAGAGGTAGATGGAATATAATCCATGGCTCTTAATTACAACACTAACCACAATATTGTATCACAGATTCGAAGATCCCGCTGTGCAGAAAGATCTAGAGATATGGAAAAGGGGGGAGGAGGAGGAGAATGGAGAGGCGAAGGAGATGACGGCGATGGCGAAGGATCCATAGCCACACAGAAGAAGAAGAAGAAGAAGAAGAAAAATGTTGGAATGAGAAGAAGAAAGAAGAAGAAGAAGAAGAAGAAGAAAAATCTATGAATACTCCAAATCCTTTACCTCCACACACACACAATACAATACAATACAATACAATACAATACAATACAATACATACATACATACATACATACATACATACATGATACATGATACATACATACATTATACATACATACATACATACATACACATACATACATGATACATGATACATACATACATTATACATACATACATACATACATACATACATACATACATACATACAATACATACATACATACATCGACGTGTCTATTTCCACCTAAAGTCATAAAGAGGGAATAATTGCAGGCCATGGCATTCCTTCCTTGAGAGGGAATAATTGCAGGCCATGCATGGATAGTGCAGGTTGCTCAGCTCAAAGGGCACGTGCGATCTGCACTGTCCTGATCTAGATAAAAGAAAAGAAAAGAAAAGAAAAACGCGCCAACAAAAAAGCTGCTAGTAGTCGTTCGCTCGACTCACCTGTTACAGTCGCCCAACTTCCCTCTCTTCAATCACCTGACACTATTTGAGTCACCCGACTTCATGATATTCAGTCGCCCAACTTCCCTTTCATCAGTCGCCGACACCACCTGAGTTGCCTGACTTCCCTCTCCTCGATCACCCAACGCTACCTGAATCACCCGACTTCCCTCTCCTCAATCACCCAACACTACTTGAGTCGCCCGACTCACCTGTAGTCACTCGACTTCCCTCTCCTCAGTCACCCAATACGACCCAAGTCGCCCGACTTCACACTTTTCAATTGCCTAACTCACAGGCAATCGCCCGACTATAGATGGCAACGGTCGTCCGACCAAATTGTGGTCACCCAACTAATACTCCCTATCGAATCAAAACCCTAAAACCTGTCATTTTTCACATTTCTTATACGAGATTGTTAGGGTTTGTGGAGGCAAAAGAAAATTAGCCAACCGTCGACGTGCACTTGAAACAACATCTTCATTGCCACTTGCTTACTTCCCAATTATGTATTTTATTTGTTTCTACTTTTTCTACAAATTTTTTATCACTATTTTCTTTCTCGTTATATGGGATGTGATGCCACAATTGTTATTTCGTATCTCCCCCCTTGTTGACGCTATTGGAAAATTTGCATAAATGGGATTGCATGCTCATATATTTCATGAAAATGGAAAACATATATTTTAACTCTTCTTTGAAAAGTAATTTGTAAGTGATCATCTTCATTATGTTGATGACATTATCTTCTTCGTTTAATCACACTTATGCAAATGTACAACATCATGATATATATATATATATATATATATATATATATATATATATATATATATATATATATAGATCAATATTCACCTTGGTATTAATGAAAAGATGTCCAAAGGCTACAAAGAATCCATACAATAAAGTATAACCTTCCTACCCACTTCAATCAACTAGTAGCGGAAGCCCTCATGCAAGGTCCTTCCACGATGGGCCCCAGAAAAAACCAACTTGGCGGAGCATATCTCCACTTTATTTTCTCCCCCAAAAAGGTGAAGACCTCAACATTTTTCCAAATTTCTCGAAAATGTTGTTGCTTATGAAACACAACATCGAGCTCACCAGGTATTGCCTCATATTGACCTCTTAAAGTATCAGGAGCATCAACCATATCTCCTTGACTAACTCAACCACATCAGTTTGACTTTCTAAAATACACACTTACATCTTGCCTTCCATAACCCAAACTACTAAAGAAGATATCGTAGACCAAACCTTTCCCTCTTCCAAACAATGGATTGGTGTAGTATAAGAGACCTCCAATACATGTTTTCCATTGGAGAGGAGAAAAAAATCAACATAGTCCCTTTCATATTTCTATATTTCTTCAGCCAACCTTCCCCATCTCACAAAAGCCCATGTGTACACCTGTTTACCATAAATAGGATACAAAATTCTCAACGTTCTTTTCCATACTGCTCTAGCAATAGGACATGCCCATAAAACATGGCGAAACATTTCATTGGGAAAACCACAATTGTTACATTTTAAATCATGGCAATGCCCCCTCATCCATTACTTCACAGGCATGCCATAACGTACCAACAACCATCTAAACAAGACAACTTTTCTAGGAATTTGCTTCAACCAAAAGTGTTCTACATGACCTAATCTCCAAAATTTACACGATGTTGGCGTACAGCCACACGCCTCCTTAGCAATTCTCTACCCATTTTTATCGAGTACTGAAAAAATGGGATTTGTGTACCTAACATTCCTTGTGCTTATATGCTTTGTTATTTCCATTCAATAGGATCCCACAAAAAGGTGATCAATGGGCTTATTCTCGTAGACCCACAATTCAGATAAACTATTTATATCATTTGGATGTTGATTCAACATCCTTTTTTTATCGTTCTTCCACAATATACGAACATGCAACATACTACTCACTTGAGCTACAACTTCATCTTCCATAAGGATAGAATGATGTCGTCCAGAACGCAAAACATCAAAATAAAGACAGTCACGTGAGTTTTTATAACCGATGACCCCCAACAAGGCATGTAAAGATGAAAACATACCATATCAAAATATACTAATTTGAGAAGGCTAAAAGGAAGGCATCGTAAACACTCTATCGATTTATGAATACATAATGTTCCTATGCGGAATAGTGCTCGGCCACAACCGAGACTCAAACACTCTATGAAAGAGCAAAACAAAAATGGAGGTTTGTACACTTACGTAGAAGAGACGACACAGGATGTTTACGTGGAAAGCCCTAATAGGGAAAAACCACGGGAGCCCACAAACTCCAACTATCACTATACGAGAAAGGAGGTACAACAGGAGACTTAGAGGCAACAACCTCGAGCTTTGTATCTTCGCCAACCGGCAGCTTCACTTCTCTCTCTCTGTACTCTACTCTAATACAACTAACAACAACACTAACATTCTATTTCAAAGTGATTGCCCTAAGTCATATTTATACTTATATGACTTTAAAACTATTTACAAATATAGCCTTTACAAGCACACCAGAAACATATTTGCAGATATATCCCTAGATCTAGTTCACATTGGATCCATCCGGATATCTTCTGGTCCAATCCGGTTGCGGCATCCGGTCCGGTTCCTTCCTTCAGCTCGTCAGATCCGGCTCCTCCAGAGGACCGAATTCTCAACAGTTCCTACCCCAAATTGTGCAACAAGCATGGGTTTTGTTTTCCATCATCAAATTCAGCCAATTCCTTACCGATCCAGCTTCTCCTCTATCAAAATCAGCCCACTTCAACCTAGTTCTTTTCCCTAACATTACCCCCTCCTCTGATAGAAATAATGGGTTCATTATGAGGGGTTGGCACAACCATTCCTCCATACATGATGGTAGAGATTGGACTAAGTTATGTTTCAAATCCCACCATGTCTTCATGATACTCTAAAACACTTATATTGTCGAAAAATATCAATGGAATGATTAAAATCTCTTAAAAAACACCATCTAATACTATATTTCCAGTTGCCACTTGTAGAAGGCATAACCTTAACCATTTTGTGCCTTAAGATTTTTTTCCATGGCTCCCCACCTCGCAACAAACCTCTTATAATAAATTTTCCCAGAAAAGCCTTACATTGTAATAGAGGATCTCAATCCAAGACCACCCTCGTCCTTTGGAGCTGTAATAACTTTCCAATATACTTTGGCTCTCACATATGAACAATCTTTAGATCCCCAATGGAGATTTCTAATAAGCCTTTGTACTTGTGATAAAACCAAATGTGAACACAACCAAGCCGACAAAATGTACTACATGGAAGCCAACAATACTTGATTGGCAACAACAACCCTACCTGCCGATGACAATTTAGCAACATTCCAATATAACAATTTCTTCCTTATAGCAAGCAACAAAGGAGCTACATGATCTTCCGGCGAAAGGATAATACCTACATGACAGATTCCCAAGTATCTTACAAGTTTATTGTTACGGGCATGACCATATAATATCCCGTGGTGAGAATTTACCATAGTATTCTATACACGTGGATAAGTGTGAGGGTTAAACGAGAGTGTAAAGAAGGGGAGGATTAATTTTAATCCTCGGGATTGAGACAACCTATTAGGCCAAGTGTGAACTTGCCTGGGGGCCTTGGGTATCGCTATAAATAAGAGGCTTAGCTACCCTCATTGGATCATCTTGTTGACTACGTCGAGACTCTGTATTGTGGTGGGTCAACTCTTGTAGCGAGCGCGCCAGCACCAGGTACGACTCGACACCACGACGGTGGTATGGGACGCCGATCGAGGCTCGAGTCCGTCTTGATCCCTTCCCTCGGGGGTGGTCAGGTGGATCGGCACCCTTCTTTTTCTCCCTCCTTTCTATCTATATTCTATCCTTATGTAATGCTTACATTAGTTCATGTCTCTAGCAGTTGGTATCAGAGCTCATTTTCTAATGTTTCTTTTGTTGTCTTTTGTGATGTTGATTGATGACGATCGATCTACGTGCGGTCAGCCTTCATGCAGACAAGGATCAACAAAGGAACTTTGGTAATCTTTCTTGTTTTTTTTGTCCATTTTTTCTTCTCCCATCCAATCATGTGTATGGTTAATATGTAGATTTTTTTTCATTAATTCAATGATGTTGTAGTGGTAATTCATTGGTTGTATAAAACGTTTACATATGTGTATGAGGTCAATACCTCATTTGACGTATATTGAATATGTGATGAGTGTCGTATGCGCACGAGGTTAATACCTCAATTGCATATTACGTTCACAAACATATGTTACATTTGCGTATGAGGTCAATACCTCAATTCGTTGTAAATGATATGCGTTTGGTCTCGTATGCGTATGAGGTCAATACCTCAATTGCATATTACTATTAACCCTTATTTATGGGATGTCTCGTGTGTGTAGAGGTATATGCCTCGATTACGTATCTCGATTACGTCATTTTTGGCTATTAAATATAACGATTTGTTGAATATAGGCATATGTGGTCACATGTATATGTAGTTGATCGTATATATGTGATAATATACATATGTGTATATAAGTTATTACGTGATTTTAAATTGAATGTTTTCCTTTTCGGGGAAAGGATCTTGGTGGCCATCCTCACATTTTTGTGAGAATAACATTGTCACCATCCCTTTTTTCAACAATTTTTTATTGTTGAAATCCCCGTTGGTGACTTTGATATTTCGTTACGTAAAGAAACGCCTATAGCCATAATGATGTTGAGTACGTAGGACTTGACCCACTTCATGTGAGGTTGCTCCTATGACACACGTATCCAACATCCCTCCCTCATTACATGGATACGATGCCACCATGAGATCATTCTTACGAGAGGCATTCGTAATGACGTGGGCCTACTACAAAAAGAAGGCTCATTTGGCTTGACCATTAGGTTGCACTTTGGCGTATGCCATCGTAATTACGAGACTTGAGGTTAGGTAACGTACCAACATAGTTGTAGTAAATGAGGGCGAAATAAGGACTCTTGACATATATGTTTCTTTTAAAAAAACGACAAATGCCTCACATATCTCTTATACACATAAAACATAAAACATTCAAGAAGAGCAACCTACTTTGTTGGCTCAAGTGTTTAATGCAATTGTTCTCGAGGTCTCGAGTTCAAATATGACCAAGACCATACAACATCGTTGATACATACAACTATAACACGTGTTTAGACTAGAGGTCTAAGTGCACTTCGGGGTCCTCATAATAGGACTTAAAGAGCTGAAACCACATATGTGGGCACAACAACATTTTTTTCATGTATCAACTATTCATGACGCGAACATACATGGTTGAACCTCGGGGAGCCGCCATGAAAAAATCCATATAGAGATCAAGGAAAGACATTTATTTGTCACCCCTATGGTTTTTAAAACACCTTTGTGTTACCATAGTAACCTGATCTTGAACCTCATCTCATACGTCTAGCGGGGTATTGACGTGAGATAATGATATCGATTAATGTTCGCCCATGATATGTTTACATCACGACATGATGTTAGGACTATCTCTCTGACCTCATCCTATTTCTTTTTTAGAAATAATCATTTAATGGCTCAAAATAACGACCCGATGTCATCCGCTCAAGCGGAAGGAACTCAAGGGAATCCTCTTGGACAAATGTCCATCGAGATGTATTTTTCGCAAATAACCCAATACCTTAGTTTCACCGCTCAACAGATGACCGAACTTTGGCAATCTCAAAGTGCTCTCGAGGCATGTGTCATTAGTCTACAACATGAGACTAATAGACCTGATGAGCGACAGGGTGAACCATCGTTTGTCGTTAAGCCATTTACAGGAGAAAAAAAGGAAAGAACCGAAGAAGCAATCTACACGTGGCTGGGCCGATGGGAGTCTCATTTTGAGCTCTATCCCACGCCAGATAGGGGGTAAGGCCGCCGCCTAGTGGCGTGGGCTCCGTACTTTGGGGAAATTTCCCGATACCTGGACAGATTTTGTCACAGTTTTCAAGGGCCAATTTTTGCAACCTCCCTCTCGAACTTGTTGTCCGCTGGAATAGTAACTGACGGACAAGAGCGCAGGAATAGGGAATAGTATAAGATTGTAACGCATATAACGGTTCACGCGGGAAGTGTGAATGACGAAAAGACCTTGCGTATATAAAGGGCAAAAAACCTCTGATAGAGGCAGCGTGTAATTTTGGAATGTAAAGAAGCGTATCGTAATAGAGTTCTATCTTCTCTGATATCTGTGTATAGCTATGGCTAATCTACTGTGTGTCTGTAACACCTGAGAGTGTAGAAGTAAGCAACGGTGAGTGTGTAGCCACTGTTAAGGAGCTCGGTTGTAGCCGTCTCCCTTATACGCTACTAGGTTACGGGGAACATTCCCCTACGTATTACGCACAAACGCTACCGTTCGTTGTCACACAGTCACTTGGAGGTCTACATAGAAGGACTGACCGTAGACCGTGTTCCTAATCGGTAACACTTTTGGCATGTTTGGTGATCTGTGTCTTCTGACGGACGAACAACAATGAATGGATGTTTAGCCACAGACGCCCCAGAGAACCAACACGACCAGACCGGCCAATCACAAGGTCCATCACACGCCAGGTAGAGGACCGCGCACAGCAAAAGCCTCGCCTAAGCGACCTCAACACTACATGTCGTGATCACAAAGGTGATTTTCCGCTCTCCAAATATCTCGATGATACGCGGGGAGCACGCTCACCACAGCAGCACTGTGGTCTTTCCTGACCTGTCGTAGCCCCCAACATGGCCTTTGCCTATCCCCGCTTTAATGGCGAAACCGACGCCGCAACTCATATTTGCATGTTCCTCAATGTTTGGAATGCAAACCACATGGCGTAGAGCCTTTCTAAGGTGGTAGTGCACCAGTCCAAAATGACGGAGTTCGGGTTAACATTGGATGGGCGAGCAACATTTTGGCATTCACAGATGGATTTGCCAACAATCACGACCTTTGACCAACTGCAATCCGCCTTTTTGTAGTTCTTCCATCACAGGGTTCCACAACGCCAAATCCTTGGATAATTGTACACAATTAAGCAGCTGCCGATCGAGACGATCGCAGACTTCAGCTTATGTTTCCAAAATTTACAGCGGAAACTAGAACGGAGCCCCGCGGAGGACGAGGCTCGAGAGACATTTCTAGCAGCATTACGCCGACCCATATGGACAACGCTCAACAACAATAGCGTGAAAGGTGAAACAACGGATATGGTCATTGAATGAGCGTTACATCTCGAGTTGGACGACGAAGAGGAAAGGTTTTCTATGTCCTCATTACGACAAGCATTACCTGAGGATAAGGAACGACAATTTCGTCAAGCAATCCAGTGCACGATTTGCTTGAACTCAGGGCATTCCGCAGTGGAGTGCAACATGCGAATCCACTGCCCAATCTTCCACTCGAAGGCTCACATAGTCGAACAATACGAATACAATACGCTGAATAGAGCCGCTCCCACAGTACGCAGCATGGACACACATCGTCCCCCACGCCGTACTGAACAAAGGAGGCAAGAAGACCGACCACAGTATGTGGATCGCAACCCACGTGACGACTGGCACTACCGGAATAGCCGGAATCACAACGATTCTGAGGAAGAAGAGCTAGAGGATGAGGACTATCGTGGTCCCCCGAGTTATGCTAAAGGGGCCCGGTGCTATGAGAATCACCGGTTGATAAACAAACGTGGCGGCGTCAATGGTTATCGTGGGAAGCAGCGGCAATATCGGGACAACCAGCGATATGACGAAAGCTCGGGCGATGAGCGACACCAAGAACCATGCCGGGACCAACAACAACCACCGCGTACGCTGCGACAAACGAGACCAGACCATGAGGAGCAAGTCGCACTAGGCGATCAACACACACCACCAGGAGCCGAGAAGGGCAAATCGAGCATCCATTGTTTTGTTTCTCAACAGGATTCCAACCGACGTCGAGTAGTGGACGGTCTCTGCGTGACAAGCTGCCACTTCTTCCATAAGCCGTTTCATACCCCCTCGTTCGACATTCAGATCCAGGGCCCTCCGGGTCTTGCTAGCGTGCACCCGACAATTCCATAGGTACACCACGTTAGCTCTAATCGCCTCGGTGAAGTCCCCGCAGTCCTTTCGGGCGTTGTCGACCGCGTCGCACCACAAGCACCGGCTCCCAACCGAATGCCTTCGGTCACGGATTTGTTCGTCGTCGTCCCTCCGTGCTTGCGCGATCTGAAGGTCCCTCACCATCTGAGTCAGCTCCTCTAGAGCTGCTCCTCCGGACGAGCTTTTGACCATGCCGGTCGAAGTCGAGCCAGTCTCGAGCCAGTCTCGAGCCAGTCTCGGGTCTCTTCCCTTCGCGCCGGTGGGGGTACCTCGACCTTCCTTGTCACAACAAAACCCGCCCCCGTCAAGCCTTTATCGACCCACTCACACCGTTTGTCAAAACGGCCGCAGACTCTCTTTACCACGGCCCAGTCGGTTGTTAGGCCGTCATCGATCTCCAGTAGGAAGCCCACTTGCTCCCGGTCCCTTGCGTCCACCGATTTAACGAACAATAGGACACGACTCGTGTCCAGCATGGTCCGGTCCAGCGCCGAAAGTCGTGCGAAGCGTTCTTCAAACTCCCGAAGGAGCACCGACGCGTTCCTCCCCTTTTCGGGGGTCTCCACCCATTCCATGAAGTCCCGCTTCGACAGCCGAAGCGCGTCATCAAGCTTGTATTTTTCAAGGAGCCGACCTTCAAACTCTTCCCAGGTCCGACTCTCAGCCCATACCTCAAGCACCTCTGCGTGGATGCCCGACATTGCTATCTGAGGGAATCTGGCCAGTCGCCTGTCCTCCTGGATGTCCCTCATCACCATTTCAGCTGGGTAGGCCTCCAAATAGCTCGTGGCGTCCTTCCCACCGAACTGGCCTATCGTGCCAACGACCGCTTCAATAGCCCTATCGAGGGCGCATGTGCCTTCGCGCGCACTAACTATCCGATCCACAGCCGAAGCCATGGCTTTTGCAAGATCCGACCCTCTCATCTTTCTATTCCTCTGCCGCATGTTCACGTCAAGTTCACCAAATATGTCGCGTTGTTACTCGCGTGTGTGGAGAACGAGGCGGGACCACCGGGGCCTCGGACCGAGAAATAACCAAATGAAGGGAGGGGAAGGACGCTTACGATGTAATTTACACGCGCACAGACCTACAGAATCACAGGAATTGCAATTAGCTACAGAACGCCAGATGGAGACAGAATGAATGTTTATGTATATATATATATATCAAGGTGTTACAACCGGCAAGCTAGCGAGTGATGGGCTCTGACGCCTACGCACACACACACACACAAACAGAACGTGAGATGGAGGCTTTGCCGGGAGCACTCGGGCGTCCTGCGGAACAGAGTGAGCCTCCCGAAACCTGCACAGAATGATTATGGAGACTACAAAGGAGAGGAGAAGCGCTCGGTTCCAGTCCGGCAGCACTTCGTCCTCCACAAAAAAAAACGCGATATATTTTTCAATACCTCTCCCTCTCTTTTATAGCCTAAGGAGAGAGGTCGTTACCACCCGTTACATCATGTTTATTCCTTGTCCTTTCGGACAGGGATACGCCTCGATTCTCTCCCTACTGAATGCGTGCTACCTAGGATTTCGCCTCAGGCGACTTGTACCTACCTACGTACTATACAACAAAACTTGTGCCCATGTGTAAGGGCCGGTTTACGCACGTTATATACCCGTTTCCGCCTAGGGACGATTTTCTCCACGACAACGTTAACCATGGAGAAGCTGCTGCAACTAGTCCCACGCTTCTGCCAGACCATGGAAGAACGGGTGACGGGCATACCCGGGGTGAGCGTCGTTACGAACCTCACGGACGTTAGCGACGAACCATCTGTAGTGGATCACCACAACCCGGCTATTACATTGATATTACGCGGACAGGAAATCCCAGGATGCGTAATCGATGGCGGCTCAAGCGTTAATGTAATTAGCGCCAAAACATGCGAGTAGTTAGGCATTTCAGAATGGGAGGCTTGCCCATTCTGGCTCCGTATGGCAGATACCCGCTCAGTACGACCATTGGGGTTGATACACAAGATAGGCATTATCGTGGGAGGACATCGCTTCGACATCTCGACGGTAGTCCTCGCCCTGGATGCCCCAGGGGCATACCCTATGCTATTGGGCAGACCGTGGCTTCGGGCAGCAAATATCAAGCAAAGCTGGCAACACAAGTGTATCAGTTTCCGACACGGATGCACCAAGGTTCGCGTACCTACGGAGGGAAGCGCGACACAATCCAAGGGTATAACACCATTATACGCGGAAGATATAAATATGGTGGTTGGGGTGGAGGATGCAGAATTAGAGGCATACCTAGACGAGCACCCTCAGATTATTCCATTGTTCGAAATCGACGTCATCGCAACCGCGGGAGAATATGCCACGACCACTATTCTCCACGACAAGGCTTACGAACCAAATCCAGAGTCAATATTGGAACTAAGCAGAGCGCGGGCAACATTCGAGAGGGAAATGGAAATTTCACGGTGAGTCACCGCCTCCGCCCTAGAAGAAGTAAATGTGGGTATGACGTCAGAACCCCGTCTTCTCTCCATCACAAAGGAATTAAGGCCGGACCAGAGAGATGCGATGATCGAACTACTCAAGAAATATAAAGATGTGTTCTTCTAGGCTCACGAGGACATGAAGGGGTTAGATCCGAAGTTCTACCAACATAGGATCAATTTAGCAACCGACGCAAAACCCGTCCAACAGCACCGCTATTGCATGAACCCAAACTACGCGACCCACGTAAAAGAAGAAATTGACAAACTCCTTAAAGCGGGATTCATACGGCCAGTTAAACAAGCCACATGGTTAAGTTCGATAATAGTCATTCCAAAGAAAAACGACAAAATACGTGTATGCGTGGATTACCGAAAATTAAACATCGTAACCATTACGGACGCATTCCCTTTACCATTCACCGATAGCGTACTAGACGTCGTCGCAGGACATGACATGTACAATTTTTTAGATGGCTTCAATGGGTATAACCAAGTACGCATGCATCCCGATGACCAAGAGAAGACGACGTTTGTCACGGACCAGGGAGTCTATGTGGCAGTCGTCATGATGTTCGGGCTAAAGACGGCATCGGCGACATTTCAACGGACAATTACAGAGATCTTTGGGGAATATATTCCGGCATTCATGCAAGTTTTTTTAGACAACTTTGCAGTATATGGGAAAACAATCGACCATTTTACGCATTTGCAATTGTGCCTGGAACGTTGCCGCACCGCACGCTTAAGCCTGAATCCCGCGAAATGTGCCTTCGGCGTGACCAGCGAGACTCTCCTAGGCCATATAGTCAGTAAGGATGGAATAACGGTCAATCCGAACAGGATCTCCGCGATTACGCAAGCCAAAATTCTGACAAACACGAAATCACTCAGCCAGTTTTTAGGACAAATACGATGGCATAGTCGGATGATACGATACTTGGCGGACTTTGCCACGCCGTTACATGTTGCCATGCATCGGACTCCCTTCCAATGGACCACAACGGAGGACAAGGCCTATGAGGCGCTTAAGATAATGCTCACACAGGCACCCGTCGTACAACCACCAGTTTGGGCGAAGCCATTCCACGTGTTCGTAGACGCCTTAGACATAGCAATAGGAAGTGCGCTAATGCAGCTCACCAAACCAAATTGGTATCGTCCAGTGTACTACGCTAGTCGCAAATTATCAACAGCAAAGCGTAACTATTCCACAACGGAGTGGGAGGCGTTAGGGATGATCTATAACATCAATAAATTCCAGCATTATCTGTTGGGGAGGAAATTCACGTCCACGTGGATCATTCTGCACTTATGTATTTGGTGGAGAAACAAGCACTGACGGGGAAATTGGCGCGATGGATGTTGCTGCTTCAAGAATTTGATTTTGTAATTCAGCACTGCCCGGGGACGCAACACGTAGTGGCATATTTTTTGAGCAGACTCGATAATGGAGAAACAATATAGAAGGACGACGACGACTTTCCGGACGCCGACATTCTGTGGGTCGCAGCACTAGCAGAAAGAACGGAATCGACCTTTCCGAACCGATGGCTTATGGAAATGATATACTTTTTTACTACGGGACGGCCTCCACCACAATTACGCACGGACAAGAAGAAACAATTCGTCGTCCGAAGTCGTAACTTCTGCCTGGTAGAAGGAATTTTATATCACAAAGGAAGTGATGGCATTTGGCGACGCGGGGTACGTCAGAATGAGAAAGAAGCAGTCTTATGGGAGGCTCACTACGGCATGACAGGCAACCATTACGCAGGCGATGTTACAGCCTGGAAAATATGGCAGGCAGCCCTATGGTGGCCGACTACACAGAAGGACGCATACAAGTATTGCAGAAAGTGTGATTTGTGTCAATGGATGGGCCAGCCCACGAGGGCGTGAGGATGCCACACCAACCCGTATTACCGTTAGACCCCTTCCAAAAGTGGGGATTGGATTTTGTGGGCCCCTTCACACCGACGGCGGCCCGTACGAGCAAATAAATACATATTGGTAGCCACGGATTATTGCACCAAGTGGGTAGAAGCAAAGGCACTACGAGAAAATACGGCGACCGTCACAGCGAGATTCCTTTACGAGCATATCTGGTGTCGGTTCGGCTGTCCGATTGAGCTTATCAGTGACCAGGGGAGCCACTTTCTCAATACGGTTGTTCGAGAACTAACACATCATTATGCCGTAGTCCACAAGAAGAGTACGCCATATTATCCACATGCGAATGGGTTAGCGGAATCCACCAACAAGACGTTGCAGACCATCTTAAAGAAAATCGTCAATGAAAATAGAACAGACTGGGATACCAAATTATAGAGTGCGTTATGGGCATACAGAACCAACTACAAAACAAGCATACAGTCAACACCGTTTCGGCTAGCGTTTGGGCTGGAGGTCGTGATGCCGGTAGAGTTTCAGATACCCAATTTACGCATTCAGGTACGGGACCGACTATCAGAAGCCAAGTCGGAGGAGGTACGGCTCCACCAGCTACTCGAACTTGGCGAAAAACGTGTACACAACATGGTTGTGTTGGAGCTGGAACAACGACGGCGTAAAGCGTTTGTGGATTGACATCGGAACGCACGGGAAAAGGATTTCGCGGTCGGTCGAGCGGTACTGGTTTTCCAAACCCGCATGGCCATATGCCAAGGACGTTACGATTCCGCTGGACAAGCCCGTACTGGATAATAGGAGCAGAACAAGGCACGTTCCAACTAGGCACGCTGGCCGGGGAAATCTTACGACAAAAGGTGAATGGGTTCCACCTTAAACCTTACTGGGGCCCTACGCCACCTAACCCATTCACCGTCAGATAGGACAAAGCCGGAGAACCCGCGGCATAAGTGGACGGCCCCACTTGTATCATAATGTAAAAATAGGTTGTATGTAACCGTTATGAAAAAAGAAAGAAAAAAAAGAAAAAGAGAAGATAGCGACGCGATTAAAAAAGAACTGAATGCATGCACAAACTTCTAGATCAAGAACATGCGGCACCACGATGGCTCACCGCCCAATGAACCCTAGCCCACAAAATAGAAACCCACCTCCTAACTCTCATCGCTCTCATCGCTCCCCTCCCTCACCTTCTCCTCCATCCTATCACAGAGCTCAAGCCCACCGCAACCACCAATCTCCTCCCCACGAGCCTACTCTAGCTATGCCAATCTTTATCTCTACCGCCTTACGTCGATGGCTCGTGGAGAAACGCCTGGATGGGTACATCAGGGTCGCAGAGGCACCTCCACACCCGGATGCGTTGAACATCGCCAGAAAGCTCAATATCGACACAATCACCAACTCTTCCATCCGGAAAAAGTTGGACCTGTCATCACTAGGTGAGAGGCATTTCAAAATCCCTCCTGCAGAGTCGCTGTAGAGATATTTCGGCCCATATTCCTCCTCCGCCAAGGCCTATAGAATGAAGCAGATCCCGGATCCCTTTTTCCGTGAAGTCGCCAAGTTCCTATTAGAGGTCGAATGCGTACACGTAAATGCATATGGGATGCCCAAGCAGAAGGCAAGTATCATTATTGATACCTTTGAAGGGCGTGCGGTCGATTGGGGAGTCATCACGGGGCCGGCGTTAAGGGTAGGCCTGCATGCGTATCAAGGAGGCAAGAAGCTCAGGCTGATCATACAATAGTACCTGGCGGTGCTATTCCCACCTCGAGGCCTGCCGGCACCGCAACCCAGCAGATCCACGCCTCCGCCCCGATCCGCGAAGCGCAGGTTAGCGGAGTTAGTTGCCACAAAGTGGGAGGATGAACCCCAACCCACCCAGCCGGACACACGAACAATGCCGGAAGAGCAGGCAGCGCGCTCCGCGGAAGCGGCACTAGAGCCAGATGCTGAACCACGGCAGGATTGTTGTGAACAAGGCCGTCAATGTGTAGGATCAAACACCATTCGATTAGGGTTGAATACCTGCGTATGATCGTTTCTGAGGTCGTGCACAGAGATGGAGAGAGAGAGAGAGAGACAGAGACAGAGAGGCACAAAAGACTCTTTATTCAATAGAAAAAGAATACAACACCCAACCTTACAAAAAGGTTACAAGGTCACTTTATATAGTGACCGACTTAGGGCAACTACCCTTTACGCTAATTACACAAAAGGCCCAAACTAGAGCTATACAAGGGATAGTGTGAATACGTCCATTATACACTTGTATTCGACACTCCCCCGTAATGGGCGTATACATGGGTTATCTAAGATTACAGGTATGAACCTAGGTTCTCGGACATATCCGTTTTGTTCGAGTCGGCAGGGTCCGAAGGCAGAAGACCGGACTGGTCGGGTCGGAAGAGTTGAAGCCGATCATTAAGGAACTGATGTCGGTTGTCCGAAACCATCCTGCGCTGTGTCCGGCTCTAACCGGACTGGTTTGTCGTTACGCCCATCTGATGCCGAAGGGACCGAAAGCGGTCTGCCGAAAGACACTTGGTCATTCCATCTGCGACATTGTCGGTTGTGGATATTTTCTCTAGACCGATTTTCCCTGAAATGACGCAGTCCCGAACGAAGTGATACCGAACGTCGATATGTTTGGAGGCGTTGTGGTGAACCGGATTTCTCGACAAGGCAACAGCACCTTGACTGTCGCTATAAACAACTGGGGCCGAGTCATGGTCGACTTGTCGGAACGTGTGCGCCAGCCGGCCGAGCCACAAAGCTTCTTTTGCAGCGTCGGACGCAGCTACATATTCTGCTTCGGTCGTTGAGGTCGCTGTGCACTCCTGAAGTTTCGACTTCCACGAAATTGCTCCATTGCCGAATTTGAAGCAGTATCCAGTTGTTGATTTCCGACTGTCTATACAGCCGGCGAAGTCCGAGTCGGTGTAACCGACTACGCATGAGGTTGAGTTCGGGCCGAAAAGAATGCCGTGATCTTTTGTGCCAGCCAGATATTTGAACACATGCTTGACTGCGTTCCAATGCGATCGGCCAGGATTGTGCATAAATCTGCTAACGACTCCTACGGCATGAGAGATATCAGGCCGTGTCGCGACCATCAGGTACATAAGGGAGCCGACTGCCGGTGCATACGGTACCGACTTCATATCTTCCCCCTCCGGACCGGATGTCGGGCAGTCTCGCTGAGAGAGCCGAAGATTCATGGGGAGCGGGGTTGAAGCAGATTTGGCTGATTGCATGTTGAAGCGTTCCAAGACACGTCCAATATAGTCGGTCTGAGACAAAAAAAGATGTCGTTTATCGTGATGCCGACTAATCTTCATGCCAAGGATGTGTCGTGCCGGACCGAGGTCCTTCATGGCAAACTTCAACCGCAGTTGCCGAATGAGATCGGCAAGTTCGCCCGCGTGGCGTCCAGAAATTAGCATGTCGCCCACGTAAATGATGAGGAAGATGGGTGATCCATCTTGAGCTGTGTTGGTAAAAAGACAATGGTCCTCATCGCTTTTTGAGAAGCCGATCGATTGGATGAAGTCGTCGAACTTCTTGTACCATTGTCGCGGTGCCTGTTTGAGGCCGTATAGACTCTTCCTGAGTCGGCAGACTAGATGTTCTTGGCCAGTTGCCACGAAGCCTTTTGGCTGCTCCATATAAATTTCCTCTTCAAGATCACCATGGAGGAAGGCTGTTTTGACATCTAGCTGAATCAGCTCCAGGTTGTCGGCTGCCACTACGCCGAGTAGAAAACGAAGGGTTGTCATTTTCACCACTGGTGAGAAAATCTCGTCGAAGTCGACGCCATATTCTTGTCGGAAGCCCTTCGCAACCAATCTGGCCTTGTACTTTGGGGTGGGCGAATCAGACGTCTCTTTTAGTCGATAAACCCACTTGCAAGGAAGAGCACGTCGATTCTTAGGTAGTTCGACCAGATCCCAAGTCTTGTTTGCCCGAATGGAGTGCATTTCCGACTCCATCGCCAGATGCCAGGTGGCGGAATCGACAGATGTCGATGCTTCTTCGTAAGACGTCGGTTCGCCGGCGTCGGTGAAGAAAATTCCAGGAGAATACCTCTCCGGAGGTTGCGACAGTCTCTCGGATCGTCGAGGAATGATTGGACTGGTCGCATCGGGTATCGAGGTCGGATGGTCCGAAAGCGAATCATTCGGCTGTACCGAGTCAGAGTTGTCTGAGTCGGTAGTGTAAGGTTCAGCTACCCGTGAAGCTGACCGTGTGTTAAGAGCGGGGCCTTCTTGAAGGGTCGGCACATCGGAAAATGTTACCCTTCGGACTTCGATCGGTGTTTCGACTGATGGAATCATAGCCGACTCGTTGAACACAACGTCCGAACTTCGAACGATTTGTCTGCGTTCGGGGTCCCAGAGTCGGTATCCCATTTCGCCGTCTGTTCCATATCCAAGGAAAATGCATTTCCTGGACCGAGGTGCAAGTTTTCGGCGATCATCTTTCGGAATAAGGGCGTACGCCTCGCATCCGAAGATCCTCAGCTTGTCGTAATTCGGCTTACTGCCGATCCATAGTTCCTGAGGAATTTGAAGTCCTAGAGGTCTGCTTGGCGACATATTGATTATGTGTACTGCCGTGAGTAGAGCCTCTGCCCAGAAGCCATCCGACAGTCCGGAGTGTTGGAGCATGGAAACGATCCGTTCTTGGATTGTCCGATTCATGCGTTCTGCAATCCCGTTTTGCTCCGGACTATGTGGTGCCGTAAATTCACGTCGGATGCCGCGTTGTCGGCAGAATTTGACGAATTCTTCTGATTTGAACTCTCCCCCATTGTCGGTCCGAAAGCATTTCAGTTTTCGGTCGGTTTGATTTTCTACCATAGCGAGCCAATCGGAGAAGATCGAGAAGACACGATCTTTGGTGCGAATTGGATAAGCCCACACCTTTCGAGTCGAATCGTCAATAAAACTGACGAAGTAAGAGGCACCACCGAGAGACTGATGCGGCATTGGGCCACAGACGTCCGAGTGGACTAAATCGAGAGGTCTCATTTCTCTTGGTGCTGATGTCGGGTGTGATGCGGCTGCTTGTTTGCCATACTGGCAATGTTCGCAGAATTGATGGTCCGAGAAGGAGAGTTTAGGGATGTATCCGGCTCTAGATAGGTGCGTGATGCCGGCCTTGCTGAGCTGTCCTAATCTTCTGTGCCATAGTGATGACACGGGAATATCCACCAAAAACAGGTTACCCTCTCTGAGCGTAACATGTAACGGATACAGTGAGTGTATCTTGGGTCCTCTAGCAAGCAGGAGGTTCCCCCTGTGGAGTGTCCACCCTCCCGAAGAAAAACCGGCACGAATGCCGTCTTCATCTAGTTGTCGGACTGAGATCAATGGCCTTGAGAGCTCGGGTACATGTCGGACATTGTGAAGTACAAGTGTAGAGCCACCTGCAAGGTTGAGCTCTACTGTGTCGATTCCAATGATGTCACAGTGTTGCGAGTTGCCGACTCGAACTGAGTCGGAGTGACGGATCGTATATTGCCGAAATTGGGATCGATGAGGAGTCACGTGAAATGACGCGCCCGAATCTAAGAGCCATGTGCTCGATTCTTCAGTCGTGAGCAGAACTTCTGATCCGACTGGATTTTCGATTGATAGTATATTCGGGTCGTTTGGTAGCACATCAGCTGAGAAGCTGACGTAGTTGATCTCCTCATGCCGGCCACTCTTCTTGTCTGTTTTCTGAGACTTGTCGTTCTTGTTCTTGAGTGCGCGGCAGTCGGCTTTGATGTGTCCGGGTTTCTTGCAATAGTTGCAGATTTGATTATCCCGTGACTGGCTCCGTCTTCGCTGATTGTTCGGCTGCCGTGAGGAATCTCTTCCTCGTATGTTCGATCGGTCTGTCGAACCTTGTACTACATAAGCGTCGTCTGTTGAGTCTTTGGCGAAAGACTTTCTCCAAGCTGCTTCGGTCAGGATTGCGCTCGTGACTTCGGAGTATTTAACAGCCGTGGTTGACGCGTTGCACACGGTTGTGACGAAAGTTTCCCATGATGAGGGAAGGCTGCTCATGAGTATCATTGCTCTGAGTTCATCCTCGATTGCCGTCCCCTGAGATGAGATTTGGGAGCTTATGCTTTCGTACTCATTGAGATGTGCTTGAACCGAATCGGATTCTTTCATCCGCAAGTTGTAGAGGCGCCGGATCAGAAACATCTTCGTTGCGGCGACCTTCTTTTCGTAGGTGTCCGACAGTGTTTTCCACAGTTCGAATGCTGTCGTACACGATTGCACCGTAAAGTATACCGATTCCGATAGGTGCATCCAAATCGTGGCGCGGACGATTCTGTCCAGCTTCTGCCACTCAATTGGTTTGTATCCTTCTGGAGGTTCTTCATTTTCGATGGGATCGATTTGCCCCTTGACTATGAGATAGTCCTGCATTTGCTCCTTCCAGAAGTTGAAGTTCGATCCATCGAACTTTCGTAGACTCATTTCTGACGAGCCGGATGTGGATGCCATCAAATTTGGTTTCGGTTGACGAAGCTCGGTTCGGAGTTGACTATGAACCTTGTTGGAGTGCAGCCGATTGGCTCACCCGATATCGTTCTAGTCGGATTTGAACCCGAGTCGGTTCGGCTTCGGATATATGTATTGTTGAACTTGCTCGAAGTGACTCCGGTAACTTGAGGGACAGAACCGACTGGTCTTCCCGAATGTTGCCGAGTCGGAGTGAGCCCGGTTCGTTTCCGAATATATATGCCGAATACCGATTATTGAAACCGATTGTCTGGACCGATTCTGCTTCGGGTGACTGCAGCGACGAGAGAGACGGATCCAACTGATCCTCCCGAATGTCGATCAGCCGGATGAAGCACGAATTGGGGTTGTTGTCTTGAGACCGATCTGCACCGAGTGGTTACAATGAGCGGCGCGCAGCGTTTGATGACCTCTTCGGATGCCGTTTAACCGAGTGGAGCACGATCGTGTCAATGTTGCACAAGGGGACTTCACCTCGAGCAGTTACGATCACAGGGAACAGAGTACAGCCGGCTGGCTTACTCCAGGCAAAGATGATCTAACGCGATGAGATGCAAGCCTCGTTTTTCTTCTTCTCTCTTCTTCGAATGACGCAGGAAACCGAATGCTGTGCAAGCTGAGACGACGGCCGACAGCGGATTGAAGGACCGAATGCTCTGATACCAGATGTTGTGAACAAGGCCGTCAATGTGTAGGATCAAACACCATTCGATTAGGGTTGAATACCTGCGTATGATCGTTTCTGAGGTCATGCACAGAGATGGAGAGAGAGAGAGAGACAGAGAGACAGAGAGGCACAAAAGACTCTTTATTCAATAGAAAAAGAATACAACACCCAACCTTACAAAAAGGTTACAAGGTCACTTTATATAGTGACCGACTTAGGGCAACTACCCTTTACGCTAATTACACAAAAGGCCCAAACTAGAGCTATACAAGGGATAGTGTGAATACGTCCATTATACACTTGTATTCGACAAGGATAGCCCCCGACCGAAACGGTGGAGGCTGGACAGGAAAGATGGGCGGGGATTAGTTAAAGACGTACCCGCGGCGGCAGAGACAACGATCGAAGGCGATGGCTCTGCCTCTACGGAGCCCAACACCACCTTCGAAATCAACCGGGAGCCACGGCCGATCATGAGGGCCTAGTCACAACGAGGGAAATCTGTATTGACAGCGGAAAGCGAGGTTTTGGCATATCCGGATATCCCGGACACGGACCATGAGTTCAACGCCCTCTTGCAGTTCGGAACCTCTTTTGAAGTCATGCAATTCTTGGCAACGCAACAGATAAAGGCCTCACAACGAATGGCCGAGGAGCACGCGGAGCGCCAAATGATCGAGCGCGCCTTAACACAAACGGTGGAGAGCGACGATGAGGACCGGTTAGCCAGAGTCGATGATAGACAGAGGAACATCGGTATACGCCGAGTGGGGATGGAGTTACCCCCATTAAACACGCCCCTAGTTGAAGTCCATAGGGAACTGGCAAAGGTCAGCACGGGCGCCAAGGAGATGGCCATTAAAAATAAGAATGTCTAGAAGAAGGTGAAACTGACTCAAGCTGAGCTGCAAAAAGCCAACGAACGCATCGCGGAGTTGGAAACTAACACGACTACGGCGCAACAGGCAACTCCGCCACCAAACCACGCCATCGACGCCTTGAAGGAAGAGATTGAAGCTCAGACCGCCATTGCCTCAAAAACAAAAAGGGTCGTACAACTAGCGGAATCAGAAATTGACCGCCTTCGCGCTCAACTTCGCCAATCCTCAGACAAGGAAAAGGACATCCGGGCCAATGGCCGAAAGGCAGTAAAAACCCTTGAAGAGAAACTCGCTGCGGGGGTAGCACAGCACACCCAGACAAAAGAAGAAAACGCCCAATTACGGGAAGAAGCGAAGAAATTGGAGGCGGCAATAGCAGGACTCTGGACCTTATTGGAGAAAAAGAAGGTATGGTTCAACGAGCAGCTGGTGGGCGAATAGGAAAGAAGGCATCATCTCGAAATCCGCCTAAACAATGAAATGGGGAAATTAGAAGAACTCCATGCAAAGGAATCCCAACTGTGGGCGGGCCTGAAGAGCGTGTATGAAGAAGCGGCGGCAATTAATCAACAAGAAATTGCAAACCTCAAGAAGTCTGTGGAAGAAGCACGCAACCGTTGCCAGGCCATCACAGACAACGTGCGTATCCTTCTACAAACGAATCGGGAGAGGTTCACAGCGCAGTTGAAAACGACGCTAGACAAAGGATGGATGGCGTGGGCAGCCCAAGCGGCGGAATTGCACGTGTATCGTGCGGACTGGGAGAACCAGCGAAAAGACGGTCGAGGTTTCTATAAACTCAATGAGGAGAGCATTGCGGCAATACGCGAGGACCTAGCGTAGGACTATCGCGCGCTAGCGGACCAACATTCCGAAGAACTCACGCAACTATTAGATGATTTTGGTGAAAGCCAGGAGGAGCTGTTTCACCAAATCACACAAGCCAGCAACACATGAACAAATGACGAATCCATCACGACACCAATTCCGGACACTGCCGAAGAAGAGGAACCTCAGGCCAGGTCACCAGAAATTAACATTACGGTGAATAGCGCGGAACGACGAGCGGAATCCCCCACATTACCCGACAGCGAAACCGCTGCCCAAGAGGAACCCCATCTACCTGAGAATATGCTATCGGCCGACCACACGGAGAACGTTGCGAACCAAGCGGAACCGCAACCCCACTCCCCAGAGCGTACAACGATGACCGCCACCACGGAGGAAGTGACGGATGAGACAGAGCCATGACCGACCACAAGCGCGCCAACAATTGAGCCCAACCCCCTAGCCCAAGAAGAGCCCATAGAGCCCGGACCGCCCACACAGGACGATCACGACACCAGGAGAAGCCCTCCCGACCAAACAGGGGAACCACACCACGATGCACCTACGGGCCCTACGTCGTCCCTAGACGCGGACACCGTAGCAGAGCCAAACATGCATGCCATTTTGGAAGAAGATTAACGGGATGGGTTCGACGTGCCATGGCACTATCCCACAGGCGTGCCAGGTGTTGTCCGCCGAAATAGTAACCGACGGACAAGAGCGCAGGAATAGGGAATAGTATAAGATTGTAACGCATATAACGGTGTCGCGATATTCCGCGAGCGCGTGTAGGATCTGAGGCGGGACCACAGGGATCTTGGACTAGGGAGTATAAGAGAAAGAGTAAGACAAGAAATGGAAGCTTAGCTCAAGAGGGGAAGAGGAAGAATAACACATAAACATAGAATAGAATAGAATCAAGATACACCCACAAGGCAAGAAGATCAACAAGCTATATTCAGAGTTCACAAAAGATTACAACCAAGGCCGCATAGGCCGCCCCAAACGGTATAACAAAACCTTAACCCGATAAGCAAGTAGAGAAGATGAAGAAGAAGAAAAACCTAAACGAAACCCTAACCCTAAAGCGGTAAGAACTCTAGACTAAGTGGTATACCTCTCATACGCAAAATAGGCAACCCCTTCATGAGTGAGCCCTCCCTTCTTTTTATAGCCCAAGGAGGGAGGGACCTTACAATGTGGGATGAAATTTCCCCTCTTATTTCTATACACCATTTCCTAGTATACATGTGCACATGTTGCACACCACCGACTTGCCCATTCCACCCCGGTTTCACACCGTAGCCAGAAATCTTCACGACAACGGTTCACGCGGGAAGCGTGAACGGCGAAAAGACCCTACGTATATAAAGGGCAGAAAACCTCTGATAGAGGTAGCGTGTAATTTTGGAATGTAAAGAAGCGTATCGTAATAGAGTTCTATCTTCTCTGATATCTGTGTATAGCTACGGCTAATCTACTGTGTCTGTAACACCTGAGAGTGAAGAAGTAAGCAACGGTGAGTGTGTAGCCACTGTTATGGAGCTCGGTTGTAGCCGTCTCCCTTATACGCTGCTAGGTTACGGGGAACATTCCCCTACGTATTCCACACAAACACTACCGTTCGTTGTCACATAGTCACTTGGAGGTCTATGTCGAAGGACTGACCGTAGACCGTGTTCCTAATCAGTAACAGAACTGCGGCAGCACAAGCTTTAATGGACCTTTCTAGCAGGAAATTTTCTTCGCTAGAAGACTATGTCCACCATGCTAGAACCCAAATCCAAAAATCGGGTCTAGAAGGGGACAATTGGTTAATAGCTTGTTTTGTCAATGGCATCCCCAATTCGGACTATCATTAGATAGTGCACAATAAGGATCCAAAATCCTTTGAAGAGGCCATTGAAATAGTTCTTCGCTATCAACGCACTTTGAAGGACCACAACAAACCCAACGAAGCGCCTGGGACTAAGGAGTCGCAATTCGCTGGGAAACGCAAGACACCCAACGAATTCATGGATTGCGATTGTTAGTGACAACATCCTTTTTGCGTATTCTTCAAAAAAAGGGTCATACCAAAGAGCAATGTGGAAAACTCCAATGAAAAGAGCACGACAACAAAGCTAAAGTTGCAAGTCTATACACATCATTTAAGTAATTCTCAATGTTCTTTCCCTCACTATGTATTGGGTCCCAATGATTTACTAAGTGCAAACGGGTATATCAATGGATCTCCCATACAATTTTTATTTGATTCGGGAAGCTCACACAACTTTGTCAATGATCGTTTGGTTCAAATATGGGGAATCCAACCCATCGTAAGTGATCACACCTACACGATGCAATTGGTTGATGGAAGAGTACAATACATCAACGGGGCGATTCATTCATTAGGAATTTCTATTGATACTTATATAGAGGAAGTAGACTTCCATGTAATGAATCTTTTTACCACCGATGTAATATTGGGTTATCCCTGGTTTTATAATAAAAACTCTTCTTTATTTATTGATTGGGTTCATCATTCAATAACTTTTGTACTGAGCGATTGTACTCATTTTATTCAATGTGTCAAAAAACAATCCCTCTCGATTGTTTCCTCGTGTCCATCAATATCCGAGTTTTCTTGTTCTACTCTATTTTATTGTGTACTTGATCTGGACATTCACGTTTACAATATCGATAATGTCTCAATTCAATTAACATATTTTGAACAACAACTTGATGAAATCTTAAATGATTTTCGTGATGTTTTTCTGAGTGAACTATTAGATGGTTTACCTCCTAAACATAATATAGACCATCGTATAGATATTGTACTTGGCGTTGCACCAATAAGTGTACCTCCTTATCGCTTAAGTCGATCTGAAGAGGATGAGGTAGCTAAGCAACTCAAGGACTATTTACGAATGGGTTATATATGTTATAGCAAATCTCCATGGGGGGCACCAATTCTCTTGGTTAAAAAGAAAGAGGGCACATGGCGTATGTGTATTAATTACCGATGATTGAATAAAGTGACGATCAAGAATTCGTATCCATTCCCTCGGGCTGACGATCTAATTGACCGTCTCTAGGGAGCTCGGTATTTTATGAAACTTGATCTCCGTACTAGCTACCATCAAATTCGTATAAGTGAGGACGATGTTCCTAAAACGACATTTCGTACGCGCTATGGCCATTATGAGTTTTTGGTTATGCCTTTTGGTTTGACCAATGCTCCGGCTACATTTCAACAAGAAATGAATGACATTTTCCGAGAACAACTTGGAAAATTTTTCATTATTTTCTTGGATGATATTTTAGTTTATAGTCGTACATTACAAGAACATGCTAAACATGTCCGCTTTGTTTTACAAACATTGTGTGACAAACAATTTTATGCGAAGATCTCAAAATGTGAGTTCTTCAAGAAATCAATTACTTATATTGGACATCTCATAATTGAACGAGGAGTTGAAATTGATCCTTCTCGCATCGAGAAAATCAAGCTTTGGCCCACTCTTCGGAATATTCGAGAAGTTCGATCATTCCTTGGTTTTGTCGGGTTTTTGCGAAAATCTCTTTGTAATTACTCCCAATTGACGACGCCATTTACTGATCTTCTAAAAGGTCAAACGCGTAAGTCTACAAAACCTATTGTGTGGAATGCTAAACTAGACCTTGCCTTTAAGGAACTCAAGGACTTGGTTTGCAAGGCTCCTTCACTCCTTTTACCCGATCCTTCAAAACCTTTTGACGTTGAAATCGATGCAAGTGATTATGCTATTGGTGCTATCTTATATCAAGATGGTAAACCAATAGCATTCGAGAGTAAGAAACTTGATTCTGCTCAATGTCGGTATACCATTTGTTGAGCGGCAAGCTCAATTGGAGCCGAATCGGCCCGTGAGCAAGACGGATCGGTAAGTCGGTGAGCACCCGATGAGCAAAAGAGCCGGTGAGCTAGGGAACCGGTTAGCCGGATCCATCAGTAACCAGAAGCATAGTAGCAGCTAGATTGCTAGGGAGTTATTACTCTCGTAGTTAGTGTCAGACTCTCGAGTGAGCATTGAAGTACATCGTACTTCTGTCAGTCCGTATGGACCTGTATAAAAGTGTTCGTTGAACACATACAATGTACAAAGTGTTCATATAATTTTTTGAATAGAGATTCTTGTTCTCTCTCTCTCTCTCTCTCTCTCTCTCTCTCTCCCGCGTATTGTTAAGCTCTCCACTAAACCCGTTCTCTGTTTTTCTGTTTTTTATTGCTTCCACACACTATTTGTTTTTACATGGTATCAGAGCGCGAGGGTTGAGAACCTCTGCAGCCGACATTCGCTTTCGCAAGAAGAAAACCTAACCTTTGTAAAGAACAGAAAAAAAAAACAATGGATAGAGGAATGGTTAGGTCGCTTCCGGTGGAGAAGCTCGACAGATCCAACTATGCATCTTGGTCATACAAGATGCACCAGTACCTGCTTGGGCATGGTTACTGGAGCTATGTAGACGGAGCTAACGACACAGCACCAGATGCGGCACACAAGGACTTCCCGATGTGCGAACAATCGGCAAGCAGAGTGATGTACTGCTTTGTGTCCAGTGTCAGAGACCAGCTGCTGAGCCACGTCCGAGATGCCGAGACGCCGAAAGAGGCTTGGGGAAACCTGAAGAAGGTGTTCGCCGCAAGCACCACAGCCCGGAAGCTGCAACTCCGACACGAGTTGAGCAATGTCTTACAGAAGGGCATGTCAGTGGCTGATTACATGACCCGAATCAAAGAGATCTGTGACTCGCTTGCCTCTATCAACGTCACTGTAGAGGAAGATGAGATGGTACAGGTCTGTATTGGGGGCCTAGCGTCTAAGTTCTGAGCTTTCCGGACAACAGTATGTACGAGGGAGAATACGTCGTCATTTTTCGACTTACAGTCGATGCTCCTTGTAGAGGAGAACCACGCCAGTGCGTCAACAAGTGCACCCATCGATAGCCGGATATTGTACACGGAGGCGGATCGGCCCCGTGGGCGTGGTGGACGAGGCGGGTCGGCACGCAATGGAGGCGGCCGGCAAGGGCAAGACCAACAGCACAAAGACCGTGCCGACAGCAGTTTTGGGACTTCCACAAGCAGGGGGAGTCAAGGTGGCGCCGGAGGCTGGCAAGACAAATCCGCCATGAAATGCTGGTACTGTGACAAAAAAGGCCACAGAGAAAGCGAGTGCTAGAAGAAGCGTGCCGATTCGGACAGATCTGGATCCGGCAAAACCGGTCGGGAGAACCAGCAAAGCTCTCACTACCCACAAGGATCAAGAGGATCCGGAACCGGGAAGACCGGTAAGGGGCCAACCTTGATGATGAAGCACGAGGCAAACTCGATGAAGAAGACCACTTCCAAATCGGAGGAAGTGTGGTACGTTGATTCTGGTGCGTCAAATCACATGATGAGACACAAAGAGTGGCTCTCCTTCTTGGAGAAACCGGAACAACCGGGAGTTGTCGAAACAGGAGACGACACTCCTCACCCAATCGTGCATGTCGGAGAAGTTCCCCTAAACCACGTCAGACAAAGGGGGAAGATGTTGAACATATTACACGTTCCGACTATCACGAAGAACCTGGTGTCGGTCGGACAGATTGTCGACCAGGGAATGCAGGTGCGGTTTACGCACCTCAGGTGCTTCATCGAGGAGGAGGGCCAGATTATCACGCAAGGGCGCAGAGATGGGAAGATGTTCATCCTCGATACCAATGACGTCAGCACCGCCTTGTTCGCCAAAGGACAGAAGGTCGAATCGGACATGGACCTGTGGCACAAGCAGATCGGCCACGTCAATTACCGGCGGCTTCAAGACTTGCAAACGAAACAAGTTGTTTTTGGTTTGCCGAAGTTTAGTGGCCAGAAGGCCCAAGTATGTGAAGCCTGCCAACTTGGGAAACAAGACCGGCTTCCATTCCCCGCCAAAAAAAACCGTAGTCGTAACAAGCTCGACCTTATTCATTCGGATGTATGGGGACCGACACAGAACGTGAGTCTTGGCGGGAGTCGATACTTCGTCTCCTTCATCGACGACTATAGCTAGCACACATGAATCTACCTCATTGAGCGGAAGAGCGAAGTCTTTGACTGTTTTCGGAACCTCCAGAGCATGGTGGAACGGGAATCAGAGAGGAAGATCAAGTGCCTGCGGTCAGATGGTGGAAAAGAATATTTTTCCGGCCAATTCAACAGTTATCTGCAACAAACAAGAATTCAGAGAGAGTTCAGCTGCAGATACACACTAGAGCAAAACGGTGTGGCCGAAAGGAAGAACCGGTCGCTTGTCGACGCGGCAAGGGCAATGCTGGAAGAGAAGAGCATGCCCCATTTCTACTAGGCGGAGGCGGTCCGGACGACCGTCTACATCCAAAACCGGATCGGTGACAAGGTGTCCGCGCACGAGCTGTATTTCGGGCGCAAGCCGAATTTGAGACACCTTCGGATTTTCGGCAGCATAGCATATGTGCATGTGCTGGATGAGAAACGGAGGAAGCTAGATGCAAAATCGGAGAAGTGCATCCTCGTCGGCTACTCACATGAGCAAAAGGGGTATAAGTGTTATAACCCCTGGACGAAGCAAGTCCGAGTTAGCCGCGATGTTGAGTTTAATGAGACGGCATCATGGTATGCCTTACCAGCTCCGACTTCTGACCCCGACCCAATACCGGAGGATGAGGCTAGTGAGCCTGAACCAGTCCAGTTAGAAGATGATGAATCCGGGACTCAAGAAGAGAGTCCGGAATCGTTTCGGTTGAGTGGGCTGAACGAGAGACTGGGTCAATCCGACCAGTCAGAAGAAGAACCGGCGAGTAGTGGAGACTCTATTGTGCTCTCCCCGCGCAAGGAACCGAGGAGACAGTTCACGCACAAAGAGAAGGGGAAGAAGAAGATGTCGGATTATGGAACCGGTATTGATGAGTTGGATCTGAGCGGATCCGACTCCGGAAAGGAAAATGACGGTTCTTCGGCACCGAAGACCGAACTGGCCAAGAAGGGCCTCAAATCAGGTAACGGTGGGTTACACCGGTCAACCCGCCAGAAGGAACCTATTAAGCGGTACAGGTATAATGAGTACATGGCGCATCACTATGCGTACATGACCAAGGTGGCGGAAGTGCGTGAGCCGGAGAGCCACGCAGAAGCGGCAAAGGACGCACATTGGCGTGCCGCTATGGAAGAAGAGATGCGGGCACTTGATGCCAACGATACATGGGACCTGGTTTACCCTCCCCGTCAGATAAAACCGATCGTATGCAAGTGGGTGTACAAGGTAAATTACAACGCCGACGGTTCAATTAACCGGTATAAGGCCCGGTTAGTGGTGAAGGGATATGCACAGACCCACGGAATCGACTACGACGAGACCTTCGCTCCGATAGCGAAGATGACGACATTTGTGTGGTGTTGGCGGTTGCAGCGGCAAGGGGGTGGCATCTTCACCAGATGGATGTGAAGAATGCATTTCTTCAAGGAGATCTTGAAGAAGAGGTCTTTATGATACAACCCCCCAGTTTCCAGACGGAGATGAACAAGTCGGCGGTATGCCAGCTGAAGAAGTCACTTTATGGCCTGAAGCTAGCCCCCCGAGCTTGGAATGCGAAGATCACGCACCGGTTGCGTAAGATGGGGGTTGCGGCCTCCAAGTTCAACTCTTCATTGTTCATCCGGCAAGGTCTGAACGGTCTAGTTTGCATCTTGTTGTACGTTGATGATCTGGTCATCACCGGACCCGGACTCGATGAAATCAGCCGAGTCAAGTCCCAGTTGTCGGATGCGTTTGAGATGAAGGACCTGGGGGACCTTCATTATTTTCTTGGGATCGAGGTGATCCGAACCCCCGACGGCATATTGCTCTCACAAAGGCAATATGTGTTGAATATGTTGTACAAGTTCGACATGACGGAATGCCGACCTATCTCTACTCCCCTGGACCGGAACCAGAAGCTCCATCCTGACTCCGAACCGGCCTGCGATGAGAAACGGTTCCGACAAATTGTCAGAAGCCTTATATATTTGACCATCACCCGACCCGACATCAGCTATCCGGTCGGTGTGATTAGCCAATTCATGCAGAAGCCGACCGTGGAGCATCTTCAGTGCGCGCACCGAATACTACGGTATGTGAGCGGAACGAAGGATCGGGGACTGTTATACCAACGCGGTATAACTGAAGAGTTGGTCGGTTACACAGATACCGACTGGGCCGGCGATGCATCAGATCGTCGATCAACCTCCGGTTATATGTTTTCCCTAGGTAGTGCGGTTGTTGTGTGGAGCACCAAAAAGCAGCCAATAGTTGCTCTGTTGAGCACTGAGGCTGAGTATCAGGGCGCTACCATTGCCACTTGTGAAAGCCATTTGGCTTCGACGACTGCTACAAGACCTACGGATCGAGGTCCCGACCCCGATTCTAATCTACTATGACAACGTAAGCAACATGCAGCTCGCCAAGAACCCCATATTCCATGCTCGCACAAAGCACATAGAAGTACACTATCACTTCGTGCGTGAGCGTGTCCTGCGCGGTGAGGTCAAACTTCGGTATGTTCACACGGATCGGCAAGTTGCCGACATCTTCACCAAACCACTCGGATCGGACAAGTTGCAACACTTCACCGAAATACTTGGTGTTCAACATCTTGACGTGCCACACTTGAGGGGGAGAACGGGCAAAGACACCTGAACGAGCAAAGGCAAAGAGACTGCCAATTGCGTCGGTGAGGGAAGAACCGACGATGGGTAAGTCAAGAAGAAGAAAGGAGCCGAGTCGACAAAGGAAGTCGACACGTCCGAACAAGTCGGAACAAGCGGTAGCGGCGGCAGAGTCAAGAAGGACAGAGCCGACCGAAAGAAGAAGGCCAAGACCCGAACATGGTCCAATGTGGTGAAGGGCCTGGAACCAGAAGACGAATCGGAGACAATCGATTCGGTTCAACAAACAGATTCAGAAGAACCAAATCAATTCAAGGCCAAGAGGACGAGAAGGCAGCGAAAGTCGACGCCAACACGAAGGAATCGGCGAACCGGCACACACCAAAGTCACAGCAGCGAGGGAGCTGAATTGGGCCTGTTGAGCAGACAAGTCGGCCGAGGAGGTCAAGGTCCGCAGAACAAGAGGGGTCACGGCAAACAGAACCGGACCGGACGAGGAGCGCGAGCAAGGCGGAGTGACGCCAGAAGGAGCCGTGCAGAAGGACTCGTTGCCACAAACGTTGACACTACGACCAGACCTCAAGTTGAGCTTGAGGGGGGAGTGTTGAGCAGCATGCTCAATTGGAGCTGGATCAGCTGGATAAGCCTGAGCCGGTGAGCCGGTGAGCCGGGGAGCCGGTGAGCCGGTGAGTTGGGGAGCCAGTTAGCTGGATCCATCAGTAACCAGAAGCATAGTAGCAGCTAGACTGCTACGGAGTTATTACTCTCGTAGTTAGTATCAGACGCTCGAGTGAGCATTGAAGTACACCGTACTTTTGTCAGTCTGTATGGACTTGTATAAAAGTGTTCGTTGAACACATACGATGTACAGAGCATTGGTATAAATTTTTGAATAGAGATTCTTGTTCTCTCTCTCTCTCTCTCTCTCTCTCTCTCTGTGTCTCTCCCGCGTACTGTTAAGCTCTCCATTAAACCTGTTCTCTGTTTTTCTATTTTTCATTGCTTCTGCACGTTATTTGTTTTTACACCGTTCAAGAAAAGGAATTATTTGCAGTTATACATGCGCTCAAAACATGGCGCCATTATCTTTATGGAAATCACTTTGTGGTAACGACGAACCACGAGTCCTTGAAATATTTTTATGACCAACAAGACCTGAAAGGTCGTAAGGCCCGATGGGCTGATCTCATCCAGGACTTTGATTTTTCCATACGATATCATAAAGGTTCCATGAACACTGTCGTTGATGCACTAAGTCGCATCCGTGAAGTTAACATGCTTAGCTTCACTGAAATATCATCAGATCTTTATGATCACCTTCGAGGAAAGTATCCTGATGACAGTTATTTTGCAAAATACTGGGCAAGAGTTGAGTCTGGAACAGACACCACCACATCCTCGAAGGAATACTTCCACATTGCTAACAGTCTGCTCTATCGTAATGGAAAGGTTTGTGTTCCAGATTTACCCGAGGTCAAAAAGAGGATTACTTTTTAATGCTATGATGCACCCTCAGCAGGGCACTTGGAATACATCGCACACTCGTTCTCATCTCCACTCAATTCTATTGGCCTAAGATGCGTCCTGACATACATAACTATGTGACTAAATGTCACCAATGTCAGGTTAACAAAGCCGAGCGACTTAAAGCCATAGGACTTTTACATCCCTTGGACATTCCCAATAATAAGTGGGAAAGTATATCCATGGATTTTATTGTTAGCCTTCCTCGCACCTAAAAAGGCCATGATGTCACATGGGTTGTGGTTGATCGACTAACTAAAATGGCTAGATTTATTGCTACTAAAACCACGGTAACAACTCCTGAATTGGCTTACCAATTCGTTGATGAGTTATTTCGTTTTTATGGGTTACCGATGGATATCATGAGTGATCGAGATCCAAAGTTTACTAGTGACTTCTAGACGCAACTCTTTAAGAAGTTAGAAACTACGTTGAGCATGAGCTCCATGGATCATCCTCAATCTGATGGACAAATAGAACAAGTAAATCAAATTATTGAGGACATGCTTCGAGCATATATTGGTGCAAAACCAACAAAATGGGAACGTTATCTCCCAAATTTGGAGTTTGTTTATAACAGCTCCAAGCATACGTCGACAGGATATAGTCCTTTTATGTTGATGTATGGTTTACAGCCACGAGCCCCGATTGATCTTAATATACATCATGATGAGTTGCGAAGTACGCAAAACTTTCTTCGGGATATGCAAGATATGTTGCATATTGCACGAGATAATATAAAAACAGCTCAAGATAGAGCGCGTTTTTATGTCGATCATCATAGGCAACCTCGTGTATTCAATCCTGGACAGAAAGTATTTTTACGTGTACCTCACAATTCTAAGACATTGTCTACGGGTAAGTGCGCTAAGTTAGCCCCACGGTTTTGTGGACCATTTACAGTCCTCAAACGCATTGGGTCATCAGCCTCTATCATCTCGCTCTTCCCGATGGTGTTGGAATTCATCTAGTCTTTCATGTGAGTCATCTAAAAGAACTTCTAGGTTCTTGTGACAATACAATTACAACTGAAACTCTGGTTACTTCTGAAGATTTATCTTCTCAACCACATGTACCAAAAAGAATTCTCAACATTAAAACAAAAAAATTACATACTAAAGAAATCCAAGAATTTAAAATAAAATGGATGGATAAATCAATAAAAGATGCCACATGGGAACACGAAAATACTCTCAGAACTAACTTCCCTAACTTTCCATTGCAAGAGTGCAATGTTTTAAAGAGGGGGGTATGTTACGGGCATGACCATATAATATCCCGTGGTGAGAATTTAGCGTAACATTCTATATACGTGGATAAGTGTGAGGGTTAAGCGAGAGTGTAAAGAAGGGGAGGATTACTTTTAATCCTCGGGATTGAGACAACCCATTAGGCCAAGTGTGAACTTGCCTGGGGGCCTTGGATATTGCTATAAATAAAGAGGCCTAGCTACCCTCATTGGATCATCTTGTTGACTACGTCGAGACTCTGTCTTGTGGTGGGTCAACTCTTGTAGCGAGCGCGCCAGCACCGGGTACGACCCGACGCCACGACGGTGGTATGGGACATCGATCAAGGCTCGAGTCCGTCTCGATCCCTTCGCTCGGGGGTGGTCGGGTGGATCGACACCCTTCTTTTTCTCTCTCCTTTCTATCTATATTCTATCCTTATCTAATGCTTAGATTAGTTCATGTCTCTAACATTTACCATGCGGAATCCATTGAAACCCTTCTTGTGGACATCACAAGGGGTTTACTGTGGTACTTAACCAGAACCCCACCGACTTATTCCAATTAATAACAGTTCCGGAAGCATAGCAAAATCTATCAATAGCCTGTTGTACTCTACAAAGATTATCGTGAGAACCTTGCAAATGCAGGGTTGTATCATCAGCAAATTGACAATCCACAATTTGCTCCTCTAACCAAGGCCATTGCAATCCTTTTATATTCACGACATTACTTATAAGAAAACTACGAAAAGTTTCTCCAATCATCAAATATAATAAAAAAGCAAACATGCATCCCTGTCTCACTGACCTCAAAATTGAAAATGCTTGGCCTAGCTCTCAAACTACTAATACCCTACTAGTAGATGAGTTGTAAAGAGCGGACACAACTTAACCATTGATTAGGAAAACCTAGCTTTTCCATGGTGCCCCTCAAAAAAGTCCAACCCTATCATAAGCCTTTTCAAAATCCAACAACAAGATAGCTAATTCCTCTTTCCTTTCTTGTGAAATTGCAACCACTTCCCAAAATAAGAAAATGTTATCCAGTATACTCCTACTTGTAAGAAACTTGTTTGGGTGTTATGAATGATGTCTATTAAAAAAGGTTGCAATCTCATAGCCAACAACTTAGCAAATATTTTGTAAATAGTATTAAATATAGTAATAGGTCGCCACTTCCTAATATCAGCCACTACCCCTTCCAACTTGGGAATAAGATATATCATACCTTCTATTCATTTACTTTGCATAATTCCAGAGTCAAACACCTCTTGGAATGCAACAATAATATCATTCCCAATAATTCCGTAAAAAATCTACCGAAAGCCCATCAATACCAGGGCATACATGGGAGCCAATTGCATCCAAAGCAACCCTTACTTCAAAAATCGAAATTGGCTTAACCAAAACAATTGCCATATGTAGTGAAACCCTTGCTTGCATGGTCTATCACACACATTGACGACTCTCCAATTGATCAAGTATAAAACATTGTGCGGACAATAGATTGCTATAAAACTACATAGCAATATCCCTCATTTCCCCAAAATCCTCTGTGATGGATCCATCATCCCTCTGAAGTTTTTTTATCCCATTACAAGATTTTTTTTGCAGTTACAAATTTGAAAAAATCAGTAGAAACTTTATCTTGCACTTGTGCCCAGTTTGCAACAAATGAATTATAAATGCACTGAGCCCAAGCATCTTGTAGTTTAGAGAGCTTATCCATTGTATTATTCAATTCAGACATCACCCACGTCGCCCATGGCATACATTGTTGAAAATGTTGCAAAGAAACAACTACTCGCGTAGTACTCAATATCTTGGTTTTGAATTCTCATCAGTCTTCCTTTGCTTTACTACAAAACCAAGTACTAACATTGCCAGTTGCATCCGTAACTCCATTACATCCCATCAGTTGTGATACACTTGTATCCTTCCAAATTGCTAAAACATCTCTTCTAATGACAACATCAACATACAAAGAGGAAGGTATAGGTGTCCTAATGGCCTTCCATTTTCCCTTTTTTTCAAAGTAACAATAAGAGGCGAGTGATCATAGAAAGTTGTCCCAGCTAATATCTGTAATGAACCTCTTAATGTTAGAAAGAAGTCATCAACGTAGAATTTGTTTGATCGAGATAGATTAGTACCCAACAACCGTCAATTTGATCTAGAGAATTGCAAGTATTCAACATGTTTGCAAAAGGAAGAAGAGAACCAAGTATCTTGAAAACTGTACTTAAAGCACACCCTCTCCAAAAAGCTTAATTCCTAACCATATAAAACAACTTGGCTACCTCCACTTCTATCCAACTTATCCTCAATCATATTAAAATCTCCGACCATACACCAATGATCCACATGTGGCAAAGTATCACATAGAGAAGACCGTAACCTTCCCCTATCTGATGACGCATTATGAGCATATACATTTATAAAACCCAATTGTAGATTTTGGAATTCTACAATAATAACTTGCACTCTTCCTTCCACTAAAATCCTATAGAAAATCACATGAGAGGACCATTTTTTGGCTAATGTTATACAAACACGAACTTTATTTTGGGATTCGCCAATTGCGGAACTCCAAAAATGGGCCCAAGAACCATTGATATAAGGATCCATACGAATCTACCCTTGATGGACTCAAATGATGTTCTTGTAAAAAAACCATATCTATAGATCTCATAAATTTTTTATGCAAGTTTTACTAGATCTTCTCACATTCGACGCGCCATATCATGACAACGTAAAAGTAAAATTTTGTATCGTAATTGGATGCAAGATATGGAAAAATGATGTAAGACGTAGCAATGGGCTCAGTTCGGTTTCTTGGCCTTCAAACCAAACCAAACCAAACCATTTATTAATAATAAAAACCGAACCAAATTGTTTTTAATTTTATGAAGCCATTTAAACTGAACCGTTTAGAGCCGAACCGTTAAACCAAACCGTTTAAAGAATAAGAGAAACTAAACCGTTTAAAACCAAACTGTTTACGAAAAATTTAAAACCAAACCAAACTAGTTTATCATAAATCTAAACCAAACTAAACCAAACCATTTTTTATTGATATTAATCATTATACTTATTATAAATTTGTGTGAGAAAATCATCATAAATTTTGTCATCATACTCATCATAAATTTTGTCATCATACTCATCATAAATTTTGTCATCATACTTATTATAAAATTTGTCATCATTCTTATCATAATTTTTGTCATCATACTAATCATAAATTTGATCATCATACTTATCATAATTGATCATCATAAATGAAAAAGAGACTCTACATATAATACATATAAAATTTAATAAGTTAAAACAAGAGTTTAAAATTAAAGGTCGAAAGTTATAGCTTATTGAAAATATTTATGAGTATTTTTTAACCTATAAACCTTTAAAACTTTAAACCGAACCACATAAAAAAAAACCGATAAGCCGCTAAACTACTAAACCAGTCAATTCAAAACTGAACCGAAACCGATTAGTAACATTTGAAACCAAACCAAACTGTTTAGTTATCTTTGAACCTATAAACCGTTAAGCCACAGTTTTTTGGTTCGGTTCGGTTTGAGCCAAAACCAAGCCCATTGCTACTAAGACGGGATTTAACTTACTTGTTTCATGATGAATCAATAGATTCGTCTGTGAATGAGGCCTTTTTGCAACACCAATATATCATGACGTGGGAAATAGGGAGGCTCACACTATACACATTATACTACATATGTTTCAGCGAACCACAAAACCATATTCTTTGCCAAACGGGAAAACCATACACATGGATACATTTTATGTTATATTTTTGGTCTCATAGGTTAAATATGACCTCCAAAGATGATAATAAAATCAATCTATCTCACTGCCACACTATTGTGGGTTTCTCCATTGCAAATCGTTCGTTAGTAAAACTCTTGATTGTTCCAAAATCACCACCTAAGCTCCCCATAAAAAATGTTCCAAAATTTTGGTCATGGATTTGAAATTGTAGTTCTTCCCCCTCCCCCCCCCCCCCCAAACACACACACACACATCTTGCATTGTTCACTCTCTTACTATTGGACTTCATAACTGGGTGGTGAGGAGAGGATGGTTTTGTAATATGCATGTATCGAGTTGATCACGAATCATATAAGCTTGGTCTTAATCATAATATCTAGGTGCATGTATTGAGTTGTTCGCGAATAATATAAGCTTGGTCTTAATCATAATCTCTAAGTGCATGTATTGAGTTCCTCACGAATCATATATAAGCTTGGTCTTAACCATAAACACTAAGTGCATTTATTGAGTTGTTCACGAATCATATAAGCTTGGCCTTAATTATAATCGCTAAGTGCATGTATCGAATTCCTCATGAATCATATAAGCATGGTCTTAATCTTAATCTCTAAGTTGGATGTGAGCTTACGAGTGGTCTTAATTACATGCTTAATGCCAATTTGAATCTTAATCTTAATCATTTCTTCATAATTTGGATGGTTTTTAAAAAAAAAATTACCCAGAAACAGAAAGCAATTGTTTCCTTCTTCTTCTTCTTCCTCTGTTTTTTTTTTGTTTTAAACCTTTTTCTTCTTCTCGTACTCTGTTTCTCTTTCATTTGTTTATTTTGAATTCGAAGAGAAGGAAGAGGAACAGAGAGCTCTGTCTATGGCGATGGCGGAGCCGTCACGCCCTGATGGTCGCAACCCTAACCAGATTAGACCCCTCGTCTGCTCCCGTGGTTTGCTCCACAGAGCAGATGGCTCTGCTCGCTGGTCACAAGGTATTCTGTTTTATGTATCATCTTGTTCTTCCCTCTCCTCTCCATTTCCATTAATATTCTAAAACCCTTAAAAACATGTTTTCCATTTACTTTTTTCCCTCAAAAATAAACCCTAAAACCTGAAACCTAATCCTTTGAACCTAAAACCTAGAACTCACAAAATTAAACCATAAATAAACGCTGAGTCCCCTTAACCTTAAATTCGAAAAATTGTGGAAACTTACAAATGTACGAAACCTAGAACTCGCCAACCTAAACCCTAAATAAACACTCAAACCCCTCGCATGAAAAACAACCTAAATTCCTAGCACTCTGGAAACTCACAAATTTTAAACCTAAAACTCCAAAAACATAAACCTTCATCCAATCTTAAGTAAACCCTAAACCCCGAAAACTTCAACTTTCACTGAAAAGATTTATTCGTTTTGTATTTATTTGATAGAGAATACTATTGTACTTGCTGCTGTTTATGGACCAAAGGCCATATCTGGACGGAAAGAGAATCCGGAAAGAGCTATTCTCGAAGTGATATGGAAGCCCAAGACAGGAATTGCAGGTAACTCAGCTTATTTTTGTCTATCCGAACCCTAAAAGCTAAGTAGCTCTAGGGTAAGTAAGAAATTTCTTTTGAATGAGCTCTATTTTTTCATGCATATGAAGTAATAGGAAATTATTTTAGAATGCTGAAATTTTAATGGAATTTGGTAGAATATTTAATTTTTGTCGAGAGGTGAAATGCATAGAGATCGGAAAGAACGGGATTTTCCTCCCTTTAGATTTCCTTTTATTTCACAAAATAACAAGAAATAGTTTGAATATATCAGAATTTGGTAGAAAATTGTATATCTCTATTGTATTTTGTAGAATCCCCTTTATATCTCTATTTTTTCATGTGCGAAATTATAGGAAAGTACCCTGAATTTGTAAAAATTTAGTAGAGGATTATTTATATTCTGTCCCATTTTTCACCCTTTATTAATATCTTTGACCAGTGGTGTATGAAAATACACCACAATTTTATAAAACTTTATTAGAAAATTGATATCTTTCTTTTGGTTAATTAAGTATTTAGTTATGATTAAGTACCACGAATATAAATGAATTTCTATTGGATTTTATTCCATTAATAATATTTTACATTTGGAGAGCTATATGAAAAACATTAATTACTATAGGAATGCGGCTTAAAATTTGTGTCTTCATATTGGAAATTACCAAGAAAAGACCACAAATTAACAGGAACCTCGATTGTTTTTTCTTTTATGCCATAATTTTGGACTTGCTATAAATAATTTGAAGTGACGCTGAGTACAAAAATCCTATAATCAGTTTAGGGAATCAAAAAGGTTTTGTAGCTATCTAAAACAAGTTCTTTTTGTGGTCAGGCACTGTTGAAAAGGAGGCAGAATTCGTTTTGAAGCAGACATTGCAGCATATTGTGCTTACTACATTGCATCCAAATACAGCAATCTCTGTAATTGTACAGGTAAGATATATGAGTTTAGATGAATTGTATTATTTAGTCCATGGAAAACTGATTTACAAAAGCAATATGCTTTTGTCTATATTATTTTATCAGGATTGATAAAAATCTTCAAATGTAGAAGTGTATTTGCATGGATTTTGATGAAAACAAATACATCATGAACCACTCGGGGATCATGATTAGAGACACGAAAACACTCATGTATAAGATCTTGAAAAATTATAAAATGCTTAAATGAATGAAAAGATCTATGAAGCAGTACGTGCAACATCTTATGTGTCCCTTGAGCAGTACGCAAAGCCTATCCTTTATAGAATGCTTAATTGGGAAATCTTTTATCTTGGAGCAAGACTTTATAGGATGTTATCATTGGGAAGCAGGTGTGCTTGTAGCCATGGAACTGAATCAATGGAAATGATTTGGATTATGTCTTTTTGCTTGCATGTATGGGATAGCACATAGACTTGGTATGGTCTTCTAGGAGATTCATACAAATACAAACTTTTCTTTTACCACTACTTGTATCATTCTTATGGACCACTTAAGAACTTCCTGCATACAGATACATGTACTGAATCCTATTAACCAAAGAAACATAGCTTTCCATTTGCATAGTATCTGTTGTCGTTTGTAATTTATGAACGGTTTTCCTCCCTTTTTGGGGCACCTTGATTCACACTATCCATTGATGGATCGTGGCTGAAGAGAACCAATAAAGATCTATGGAGCAATTTTGAGAAGTTGCTCACATCTTTTTTGTTTGTGCTCTTAAATGATTTCTCTTCTTAGTTGGATCTTGCATCACATAGCCTCTCTGATAATCGTGCAAAATTTCCAGGATAGAATTTTTTTGTATGCTCTAGCTTGCTCATATGTTTAGATTTCATATTTGATCTATTCGGTGGATGCATGAGATGTCCCTTGAAGTATGCTGCAGATATCTGAAAGAAATGAAACAAAATGGAAGATAACATCAAAACAAGGGAAGAGGCCAAGAGAAATCAAAACTTTGTTACTATACTTGCCAAAAAAAAAAAACAAGAAACAGTAGATGGTGTTGCACTCTCACAAAATGGAAGATAACATCAAAACAAGGGAAGAGGCCAAGAGAAATCAAAACTTTGTTACTATACTTGCCAAAAAAAAAACAAGAAACAGTAGATGGTGTTGCACTCTCACAAGCTGCAATGGTGATATTGCCGAACATAGCTAGACAAAGACTGTAAATAAGCTGCAAGGGGTGGGGAGGCCTTCTTTATATAGGTGAGAACCCTAATCCAGCTAGTGCTTGTGGCCTGGGTGTGAATTTCCTGTTTCAAGTACAGTGCAAGATCTGGATCCATCAATGTCACCTTGTAACCATTATGGTCTACAAACAACTAGACCCCGTTAAGTATCTAAATTGGGTATCTGATAAACGAGTGATTTTTGTCATGGTTTCTCCTTGTATGGGTATCGTACCAAGTTGGATATCATCAATAGGATGCCAAGTTTACAAGAGATGGGTGTTTGAGCTAGTTCTAACAATATCTAGATACCATAAGGCACGGTAGCTCCATCAGTGATGATATATAGTGCCTAATGGTAAAATAGATTGTTTGATGCCAATGCAAATAAAACTACATCTCATATCTTGGGATCATTGAAGATTGCTAATCCTGTGCTTTTGTTGGTGTTTGCAGGTGGTGAATGATGATGGAGCAGTATCCTGATTTCCTTGCTTTATTGATTTTATTGCTGGCTGCCTGCCTTCAGGTGGATGCTCTTTTATGTGTTTCCTTTCTACGTCTGTACAATAGAGTGTAAGTGCTCTCTTAAAGAAAGAATGCAGTAGAAAATAATTCAATCTGCACTCACAATTTAAAGAGTACCTACACAGTTTAACAATAGTAGCTTTTGGTAATGTTAACAACAAGAAAGTCATGTATTTCAGTCCATATGCTGTGCAAGGTGATCTTGTAAAGTTGGTGTGGGGTGATTCAAACTCAGTTTTACAGGCTTAATACAAATACTTCTTAATATAAGGGCATATCTTGTGATGTTTTTGTTTTTATAGAACTGTATAATATGATACAGAAAATAGAGAAAGAGAATATTTCATTCCCTCCATAAAAAAATTTAAAATTGAACTTCCTTGACATCTATAAGTTGCTTGCTTGTGCGATAAATGCAGCATGTGCTGCCCTTGTTGATGCAGGAGTCCCGTTGAGTGGTCTCGTTGGTAAAGTTAGCCTCCTCATATATGTATATATTTCTCTTGATGTATGCGTTTATATTTCTCTTTTGACACTACATCGCCAGTATGTATCCTAAAGTAGCCAAATATTTCTGTTGAAAATCATGGAACAGTTGCTATAAGCTGTGCTGTAAATCACAAGGGAAAGGTCCTCCTTGATCCTGTCAAGAAAGAGGAAAAGGTTGTGTGGCTCATCCCTTATTTTTTTGTTGGGTTAGGTCAGTACGTAGAGACTATTTAGAATATTGATAAATCTCATATTAGTGTTGTTGACTCAAAACAGGAGCATCATAGGTATGCATGCTTTGCGTTTCGTGGGCGTCCGTTGTCGATATCGTCTGAAGGGGGCTCAGAGATTGACTATGAGCCTATAGAGCATGGTATCATCACCTCCATCACCAAAGGTGCCTTATCTGGTATGTTTGTTTTAGCTATATCCTTAACTATGATGCATAATGAGTTTTGGTTTTTTATTTTTATTTCAATCATAACATTCTTTCTTGTTCATATTGTTTAATGTTGCTTTTGTTGGGGTTTAGGGTTTAGGATGCATGTATTAATCGTGCATTTACAGAATACAAAATCTGTATGAATTACCTAATGTGATTCCTATATTAATCAGTAGTTTACAAATTGCAAATTCTTCATGATCCACATAATGCAACTTAACCTTGGAATGTAATCATGTATTCCATGTTAAAACGCAAATGTTTACATGAATCGTTCCATGCATGGCATGAAAGAATGCAAATCTTTACATGAATCATGCCATACATGACATTAAAAACATGCAAATCTCTGTTTGTTACTTATGCATTCTTGCATGTTGATTTTTTTTTGAAGCCGATGATTATCTTAACTGCTTGGAACGAGGTCGGGCAGCGAGTTCCAAGATGACTGAATTTGCAAGGTCGAGCTTAGAGAGTGCCCAGGTCGGAAAAAAGGCTATAACAAATAAATAAAACTCCCAAAAAATAAAATCATCGTAATCTTTAGTTTGGTCTTTTCTAATAATGTGTCTGTGCTTCTGATTTGATCCAGCGAGGAGTTGAGATGCTTGTCTCGAGTTGATGTGCAAAGAAATAAGTGTCAACAAAACGAAGGAATTTAATTTGTTTTCAGATGAGAGAAAGTGGTGCTTGATCATATATTTTATACATGGACGGTTACTTAATGAAAAATAGCTCACTTAAAACTATAGTAGACCAAATTTCTCCGCTACAATAGGAAATGTAACTTTGGATCATTTAATATGGTAACGAAGATGTACCAAAACAAAGAATGCATATTAACTATGTTCTTAAAATGTAACTAATCAGAGGTAAAGAACAAAACAAATTTAACATAAGAAATAAGTTTTTTTAATGGCAACTGTTGTTAAAACTTGTGAAGAGAGATGCATGTATCCGAAAATGTTAATGTAGAAGTTTTGATTTTCTTCCTTTTTTAATGTTTTAAGGAATTTTGTCCTGGTCGATTGATGTTATCGAGTCATTGACTGCCACATTTGATTGTGTATGGGGCACCCAAAATTTATTGACAGAAATTCATTTATATCATTGAGAGCTGGTTGGGTGATTTTTTTTCTGCCTGATTGATGTCTTTGGCCAAAGTGTAGTGAGAATGAATTTTGCGCAATGCTTAGTTCTCTCTTGATGCATGTCTATGCTTTGTAATTAACAGGAAGGAATAAAACAATCATTAATTTACATAGTGATTAAAATAAGGTATATGACAGCAATATCCAATATTTGTCAAATGTTTTGATACTATTATTATACGGTGTATTACATTAGCATTTCACAAGAGCTTTGGTCCGAGAATACAAAGCAAAGCCTCGATTACCACAGCTGCAATAAGCGAAGAGAATACGATACGATCAGCATGAAGCGGGGATTCCCAATCTCAGTGAACATCGGTACCAACTATGCCTACATTGTCCAATTGTTGATCGAACGCCCTGTGTTGGGATGTCATTTAGTGTTTCCCCATAACCCGGCGGGGCGGTTCATGCGGCTGCCGACTGTACGGCGATTCGGGGAACTTATGTACCGCCTTAAACAGTACACAGAACAAATCACCCATCCTTTCCAATTCTGCTACCTGTTAAGCTTGTCCTTTTTTCTGAGCGTACCTTAGCCTGAAGGTGATTTTCATCCACTTGCTATTTTTTTTCCAGAAAACGCTCAGCTGCTCGGAGAGATTAAGCTACATCTGGGCTAGGGGATCCGTGGAGATTGGCTCCGCGCGCAAATGGCGGCCGGGTGAAGCCGGCGTCCCTCTACTCATTTGGTGTCACTCATTACTCAACACAACCCTTTTTGAGTCCACGCTAAAATGAGAATGGAGGGTTATGTCATGAGTTTTTGAGAAACTAAGATGGGACGTGGCCATTGCAACATACAACATACAAATTTTCCTCGTTTCAACAAGCATTAGAAAATTGTAAGGAAACATTGCACTTGCAAAGAGGAAATGGAAAGAAGAAGTATCTTGAAATGGTTAAATCAATAACCTCTTATTTTCTTGATATGAAAATTAACTACACCTACTAGCATTCCCAAAGAAGATTGCGTGGGATTAAGATGTGATGTGTGACTTAACCAACAAGAGGTTTGTTATTATCTCAAGATAAAAAGGCGTAAGAATCTAATGGTTTCTACCAAGCAAGACAAAAATATGCAGTTTGTAGAGCAAATAAGAAAAAGAAAAAGACATACATACATACACCTTCACTTTCTTCAAAGCAATAGGCATTCTTAGCCCAAACAACATTTATGAGCTGTTGTTCCTCATAAGTTATTGCAAATTATTTTTTTTAAGAAGATATCTTATCATTAGTGTAACCATTTTTATAAGATTTAAATTCTATGTGATTGGGGGGGAACAACCATTTCGGAGGTTGAAAATGCCAATAAGGAGTACCACAGTTGGTTGTCAGGAACGGAGTAGCTTTCCATATAGTGATAAACTCATGCGGTTGAGCAATTGAGTATCAGGTGACAACAATGATCAACTCGGAGGATGATTGGAATCAACATTGCAAGGTCGAGACATCGACAAATGCTACATACATACATACACATACACATACACATACACATACACATACACATACACATACACATACATATACATATAGACAATAACTATATGAACGGTGGAATCCACACTCATTCGCACTCACTCCGAGAGACAAAACAAAAGGCTCGGCAAATCGCGTGTCACGGTGAAGGCAAGCCAATGTAATCCAATTCATATCCCATACATACATACATACATACATACATATATACTACTCTTACTATTACTACTACTACTACTACATTTAGTTAGTTGGCCTTTGGGTCTCTTCTTTTTACTTACATAATGGCCCCTTTGTCTCCTGTCTCTTCCTGTCGGTCTTGGGTTCAAATCTCACTCCCTGCCCATCTGCATCCACCATTTTTCTCTCTTCGACAAACTCTCTCTCTCTCTCTCTCTCTCATCGATGCATCTGTCGTGGTGAAGCTTCTCTCTGATTTCCCTCTTCGGTGGAGATGAAGGTAAGTATGTAATCCCTTTTTGTTTTTTGCATTCTCCTCCTTCCTTCCTTTGTTTGTTTTGTTTTTTCTTTGCACTGTTAAGACATGTCGTTTTCTGACAGCGTCTCTTACAGCGTGTCTATAGGGCACATAGTCTCAGAATGCTGTCTGGCTTCTCCTCACAGACAGTGGTTAATTCGGCTAAAAAGAATCAAGGATTAAATGATGTCATTGCTGTCGCCTCCGGTAAAGGTGGAGTTGGGAAGTCCACAACAGCAGGTGAGGTTCTACCTGTTTTTCTTCCTCTTCTTTAAATGGAATTTGAGCTAGTACTTGTTTTTTCTCCCAATGGAAAAAACTCTTGTTTCATGGTTTGGGAAAATTACTTAGAAATCCCTGTTTTTGTTTTTCTATGAAAAAAACTTGATATTTTATGAGAATCACCGAAATATGTATTGCTACACATACAATAAATTCAAGAAGTAAGCATCTCCTTTTTTCCGAAGGTACCTATATATATGCTTGCGCAAAGTCAGAGTCTCCTAATCATGTGAAAATAAAAGACTACACATATGATTCAGGAGTTTTCAAAGGAAGTATAGGGCATATGATTTATTTAGTTTATACATTCGCTTCATTAGTCTCATAATCAGGATTGAAGATACTCTATTGACTTATTCTTCCAATGATATCACTTAACTTAACATCTAATTGAAACTGCTTTTGGTTAAGATTAATACTTAATCGAAGTTGTTTCTAGTTTTCTGAAACAGTGCAACCTGAAAATCTTTGGAATATTCCAATTAATGCATTCCTACACTAAATCTAGTAACTGGAAATACTCATTCTTTAGCTATTGCTTAAGAAATAATTATGTGTGTAATCCTAATTTTCATGAGATTAGGAATGCCAACTTTGACTAAGCACATGCATATGTGTGTGTGTGTGTAGTTTAATCTTGTACGAAGCAAGCTCATATTCTGAATTTCATACAGCTATAAGCATATTTAGGTAATTTTCCTTTTTGTTTTGGGGATGTAACATCTTCTTTGTCTCTATGACCTTGTTTGATTATTAAACAGGTCTGTAACTTAATTCATAAGCCACATTCGCACAAACAATCCCCAGCTTGTGCATAGCCATTGATTTCTAAGCTTGACCATCTCAAACGTTTGCATCGTTCTTTGATTAGTGTCTATATTATTGGTACCCCTTCTAGTATATGGTAAGTTTACGACCCTCCCAATAAATTCAATCCACAATTTTCTATAACACATCAAAGAATTTACTTTACATCCCAATCCATTGACATGAATGATACACATTGAGAATGTAATTATTGTTCTGAGCTCATAAACCATAGCACTGTCATTATGTACGATGACGTGTACCTTGGGATCCTTTGATTGTAACCATTCAACCAACGGAAGAGGCTGTTAGAAATATTGAGAATCAATTAGATAGGTATATATAGTTACAATCACAGAGATGGATATATGAAAACAAAACTTCTATTACATATGAGAGTAGCTCACAGTGGTAGTTCACCCATGCGCTCACACCTTAGAGCTTAGATGGGATCTGGACCAGCTCACTACAAAATTAGTGGGGATTGATGATCATCACACCACTGTGTTGAGAGAGTGGATTATAATCTCTGTTTGGTCTAAGTGTAACATTAAATGTGCATGTCAGTTGATAGTAGTGGATATATTCCTTTTCTATCAACTAACTTGTCATTTAATATGACCCAGCTCCCTAGATACAAGCTAGTGCTAGATAGTACTTATCTTAAAGTCAATGGCACATACTTCAAGACTAAGTACATCATAACTTGCCCACAAAATATTCTTCTAGTTGACTTGATTAGCCAATCCTATTAGCCTACTTCGAACTTTCCTAAATACATTGTGTCCTACGCATCTACGGCTTCTTAGATTGACACCTTATTTACCCATATGGTCGAGTTGCACAATAGCTACTCCTCATTTGGGGTGTTATCACAAAATGTGCATTCTAAGAATACATATGGGGATAGATTTAAAAACTTGGGGTTGATCATTGATTATATCTAACAAAGCATACACGCAAACTCTTGATCTAAACAAGAGTTGTTGCAAGTTGTGGGGATAAGCTCTACCCCTTCAGATTAATCCAGGTTTGAGAGAAGGGTGTAGCCTAAAGACCCCAAGGGATATAGCATAGTAAAGATTTATCATTACAAAATGTGGGTTGATACAATGATTTTGGTCTAACCATAGCTGTTAAAAATGTGTATTCTATGTTTAGAACACATTTTAGAATACTCTGAAGTATTCTACACTTATTCTACATTTAGAACTGCCATTTTCTAACATTTCACATATTCTACATATTTGACGTATTTAATGAACATTTAGTGTTTCCAAATAACTAAAATTTGAAAAAGTTTAACTTTTAAAAATGATTTAACGTATTTTACATGTATTCTATGTATTCAATGTCTTTTATCTATAGAATATGTATTCTAAGTATTTAAAAAAGGTAGAATACTTTTAGAATACTTAGCATAGGTATTCTACCGTATTATATGCTAAGTATTCTACAACAATGGGTGTAACCAAGAATTTGCACAATTTGTCTCAGTAACAGGGTTGATTGGAAAAATATAGTCACTGTACAATTGCCCCCCTACAACGAAATATCTGTTATTGCCATCACCCATTACATATTTATTATTAGCATTGGCTGTTAATGGGAAATGCTATTGTTTTTGCTGTTCAGGGGCAAATTGTTAGTGTGCATGAATCATGATCACGAACTAAAATTGTTAAAATTCATGAAGCCCATCTTTTGAGTCTTGAACCCACAGCTTTGAGATGGAAATGACCGCAACATCATGTTTATATTTTATAGTTTTCGAATCTCAGTATGGTATCCATTGGAAGCTTTAAAAATAATTTGAATGGAGATATAAAATCTCTTGTTTAATCTTGTGCTTGAGTATGTAATGTCTTGTTCCATACTTAATGGCCAGTTGACCTTGTACTCATTGATCCTAACATGGATTAGATTCTGTCAGCAAAAACTAAAAAAACCCCTCTGTCCTAATTAATTCAGAGCGTCATACATTTAAGCCCCCCCAGACAACTTTTGACAATAGTTATACATATGTACTATATTCTTCACACTTGCATCTCGGCTGGAGTTGTTCTATATATGTACTATATTCTGCAGTAGTAGCCTGGTTAATTAATGCATAAACTTTATATCTTTCAGTGAATTTGGCTGTAGCGTTGGCTTTGAAGTGTGAAATGGAAGTTGGTCTTCTAGATGCCGATGTTTATGGACCTTCCATTCCCACCTTGATGAAGCTTAAAGGAAAACCTGCAGTAGATTCAGGTTTGTTCTGCTAGTTTTTCAGGAAACCAATCACGTTAGGCCAGCAATTCACATCTTCTATGAGGTTCTTCAGATTCAAAGATGATTCCTTTGGAAAACTATGGAGTGAAATGCATGTCAATGGGTTTCTTAATGGAGAAAGATGCACCTGTTGTCTGGAGAGGTCCAATGGTAAGTATTAAAGGTGAACAGTTCCATTTTGCTCTAAACTTTCGTCTTTTGAGAACAAAATGAAACTATCGTATCTTTTGGACCTACTTATGAAGACATTTAGGTTGTTTTGGGCAGGGAGAACTTCCACGCATAATAATGATCTCTAGTGGCTGTTACTTATAGTTCTTTAAATTGCATAGACATCCACTAATTTTATGGTCTACTAGGTAGCTACTTGATGTTAAAGCCATTCTGTATGTATTTTAGATAAGTAAGGAATTCACATGACCTGTTCAAATGAGGAACATGCATTCAAAGCTGATTTAGACAATTGACCAAAACAAATAATGAATGTGAGTGCTTGCTATAAAATGTGAGCTTGAATTAGTCCATTTTCCTTTTATGGATCAAAAAACTGCATGCTATATACATGTGGCTGTAAAACTGAAGATCTGAAAACATAGAGAGGAGGAATCTTTTGTTTTCTATGATCAGTTGAGAGTATGCAGTGTCTGTTCCACATTACTGCTGTATTTTTTGAAGCTGGGTTTATCAAATCTGGAAGAAAGCATTGGCAGTCACTCATAATGTCCGTGATGCAGGTTATGAGTGCTTTAGAAAAGCTGATTAGAGGAGTCCGTTGGGGTGACATTGATGTAATGGTTGTAGACATGCCACCCGGTACTGGTGATGCACAGATTTCAATATCTCAGCGACTGCAACTTTCAGGTAGTTAGCTTGATTATGTGAGTGACGTGGTTATATAGCCCAACACTGAAACCCTAAAATATGTTTCGTATAATTACATGCATCCTGTTCAATATGTTTTATGCTTGCTAAATTCAGGTTTTCCCACTTTTTCTTCATAATTCAAAGCCTCAAATTCTACCTCAGAGGTTCCGACAGGTGTCACGTAGATGCGGATCAGATCCGTGCATGCCTAGTCAGAGCCTCTGGGGTTCTAGAGTAGGAGATGGTCAAAATTCAAGAAGAAGAATTGGGCTAAATGAAAGAGATATTGAAAGATTAGGGTAAGGAGCATAGCATAGGCTAGAGAGATTTGAATCTGAGACCTTTGTATAAAGTCAATAGGGTGACTACAAGAACAACTTGCTGTCACATAAGAAGTGGAGAGAAGTGAACCCTTTGTATATTTATTTAGATTGATGTTATATAAAATAGTAAAAATCCTTTTTAACTTTTCTTTCCCCCCTTCACCTCATAATGAGGTGCCCTGTGCCCTTATATGGGGTTACCCATGCGGTCAAAGCTAAGCATGTGACTTGGTGCTCATGCTTTAACCTTCCCATGCACTAAGGGGCCGAGCATATGCTGCTGTTACACGTCCTTGCTTTAGCTTGCACTTCTTTGTCTTTATTTAATTTCCTGTGCGAAAAGTATTCAATATATAGTTGGTTACTGTATGGGTATTTACATTGCTTCATAATTTGTAAGTACAAGTTTGATCGTGTTGTCTCAAAAATTACATTTTTTATGCACAACATCGATTAATTTTTAATATTATTCTTTTGTACACTCCATTGCAACTGGATTCTATCATTGATTTAGAGGTGGTGCACACAGTGGGCTGTAGGCAACCTGACACCGGAGTTATGCATCATAGATCACACCCTATGATGGATATTTTTGGAAACAATTTCCAATTCCTAGTAATTATGCACTGAACCGGATTGGTGTCAGATGGCCATGAGTACATATAGTCAATCAATTTAGTTTTAGAAAGCTAGGGTAAAATGATATTCTGTTACTTACATTGATGAATTAACATAAACAATTGTATTTTTTGGTAAGTCTCATTAGCCATTATGGTCTCTTAGAGACATAAATATATATATTTTTCCTTGTACTTTAATATCTTCTCGTTCATTTTCGGCCTAGACACTGTAGCATGGAACTGCAACAGAGGGCCGTGGTCAGTTCCAAGAGGCAGAATGGAGGCGCTGAAAGGGAGAGATTAAATTTCTCACAGAAATACATATGAGACAACAGTTGAAACTCATTGATACTGCAGCATGGAACTGCAAGAGGTGGCTGTGGTCAATTCCAAGAGGCAGAATGGATGTGCTGAAAGGGAGAGATCAAATTTCTCACAAAAATACTTATGAGACAAAAGAAAAGATTGATGTCTATTAAATGTTCCAAGGGGATTTAGCCTTTAGAGGTCACAAGGGGCGAGGGACAAGAAGAATATTAGGGTGTCCTTTATCAAAACTAAAGTGTTTTTAAACCAAAAAACTAGAATCATGTTTCTTTGTGCCTGGCAACCTAATTTTTTAGATGCCATTTTTAAGTGCTACTAACCTTTATATTGCTTAGTTTATATGTTTCTCATGATCGAACACTTACCTAGGCATACACATGACCCAACACATAGCTAGGAGTAATATTCACAAGGCCTCATTTCTCCTTATGGGAGGCTGCATATGAGTGACTAACTTTGGGAGCTCCCTAAATGAAGGTACTCAATGTCGACACTTATGTGATCAAAATAACTTGTTGAACACGGAGATAAACATGGTTGGTTTGTTGAAATGCAACAACGATTCACTCTTATATGAACATGCATTTATCCCATGCATTGTGGAATGTGATAGGGCAGTTGTGGACCTCCTCACATCAGTTAGAGATTAAGGTAGGCAGATATGCATGCATGCACACCTCTAGAAGAAAGAATTTGCCATTTGTGTCATCAAGGAATGGAATCTGAAGAGCATTATGTCTGCCACTAAACTGTTTTTGATGAAATAAGGGGGAGATACCATTGCCTCTTTAACCAAGGCTTTGATCCACTACAGAAGGTAATGACACCAGGAGAAGTTGTTGAAAGACAAGAAGACAACCACTCAAGCTCATTAGCAAAGATCAATCACAACGTTCTTTAGCCCCATCACTCCTACTCATGCTATAAGTCAATCAAGGGCTATAATATCCCAACCAGGACATTGCAAAGGGTTTACAAAAGATCGGGCAAGAACAATTTTTCGTGAACTTAGGCCCTGGCTTTATGTACCACAATATCTCTACCCTTGTCATCAACAGATAAAGGCCATTATTTCCCACCATTGCAAGTACTTCCCTTGCTTCGGAGATCTCTCCATTCTGGATCATCCTATGCTAGAGATCATTTGAAGTCAAATTTACATTTTATTGGACTTGGGAATCTGATGTGTATAGATAACAGGATTCTTTAGTCACTTCTATTCTTAGTTACTTTTTTACATAGTTACATTATTTTGGATTGTTCTCAAAGATGAGATAGCATTTTAAGATGTAATCTCTTGTTTGGCCTTATAAACCATTTTGGCCTCTTAAAAAAGATGTTAATATATCGTTTTTTCACAAGTTTGAATGTATTAAGCCATACGGGTAAATTTTTTGTAGAAAAAGACAAGGATCTAGACTAACTCTCATACAACAAGACCACTTAGAAGACTTCAGGAAATATAGTAGATTAGGAAAAACGAGCACTGATTACAAAGATGTAGAATGGTTTATATAACCAGTTTCTACAGGACTTATAGACCCAACAGTCACACTATTATAACTATATTCACACCTAACAACTACTTAACTAGGTTCAAACTATTCTAAGTGTGTTCACTCCCAACAGTTACTTAACTAGGTTCACACTATTATAACAATGTTCACACCAAATCTTTCATAGGATACACGTTAAGTGTAACAAACCCCCCTGAAGTGAATGGTGTGGACTTGAATGTGGTCACTATCTAGGTGTTGGAAGAATCCCCAATTCCTTGCGGAAATATTCAAACTTTTCTCTTGATAGAGCCTTGGTGAAAATGTCTGCAACATTTTCATGAGTTGGTACATAGACCAAGTTTATCTCTTTAGCATGGAACTGCTCCCTCACATAGTGATAGTGCACCTCAATGTGTTTTGTTCGTGCATGGAAGACGGGATTTCTTGCAATAGCCAAAGCACTTTGACTATCTGTAAATATACAAGTAGGAGATGGTTGCTCAAGTGACAAATCAGACAATAATCTCCTGAGCCAAACACATTCTATTGTGGTGCTGAATGCTGCTCTATATTCAGCTTCACAACTTGATGTTGCCACTGTTGGCTGCTTCTTGCCAAGCCAGGATTCACAGGAATTGCCGATCATGAGACAATTGCCTCTATGTGAGACACGAGTGTCGCAGCAGCCAGCCCAATCACTATCAGTGAAGGCTGTTAAAGTAGATGAATTTCCTTCTCCATAGAAGAGGCTGAAATCCATAGTGCCTTTGAGGTAACGGAAAACTCTCTTGGCTGCTTGCCAATGCTTTGTTCCAAGGCTGTGCATAAACCTGCTTAATTGCGAAATGGCATATTGAATATCAGGTCGCGTGTTGCACAAAAATATCAAACAACCTACAGCTTGCTGGTATAAGAGAACATCAGTTGGTTCTCCTTTGTCTTGGTATGAGAATTTGAATCCTGCTTCTACAAGAGTGGAGATTGGCTTGCAGTCTTCAAACCTGAATCGTTGTAGGAGCTTCTCGATGTACTTTCGTTGACTGAGAAAAATTCCCCCCCCCAACAGTGATAAATTGAATGCTGAGGTAGGAATGGAGATGACCAAGATTTGTAAGTTCAAATGTCTTACTAAGATCAGCTTTAAAATCTGCAATTTCTTGCTCATCAGGTCCTATGATTAGCAAATCATCAACATAAAGCACAACAATTAGTAATTTTTCTCCATCCTTTCGGAAATAGAGAGTGCTTTCAGTTGGGCTATTGACAAAACTGAGTTGAAGAAGATGAGCATGAATCTTTGCATTCCACGCTCGAGGTGCTTGCTTCAAGCCGTACAAAGCTTTAAGTAACCTGCAAACTTTAGTTTTTGCACCTTTAATGATAAAACCTGGAGGTTGAGCTACATAAACCTCTTCTTCTAAATCTTCATTTAAGAAGGTGGTTTTAATGTCTAATTGGTGAACCTTCCATCCCTTAATTGCTGTTGCAGCAACTGTAGCTCTGATTGTAGTCATCTTTGAAGTGGGGGCGAAGGTTTCTTCATAGTCTATCCCCTCTTTTTGGGAACAGCCTTTTGCCACAGGTCTTGCTTTAAAACGACCAATGCTTCCATCCGCATTATGCTTGACTTTGTAAATCCACTTGGTGGCAATTGCTTTTCTACCTTTAGGTAGATTACATAACTCCCAAGTGTTGTTCTTGTAGATGGACCCAAGTTCTGATTTCATGGCTTCAACCCAACGGTCATGTGCTAATGCATCCTTAAGAGAGAGTGGTTCCTCATCACAAATTTCAGCGATAAGAGCATGATGCACATAATGCAGTTCAGCTTGCTGACTAGTTGCCCGGGTTTTACCTTGAAGAGGAAACTTGAGTTTACTGTCCATAAGGGTGTTAATCAGCCATTTAGGAACTGTTCTTGCTTCCTGTGAGGAGTCTTGTTCTTCCTCCAATTCCATGTCAAGATCATGTGGGCTAATGACCTGTAAGTCAGCATTATCAGCAACAATGTTTGGTTGCTCATTTTCAACCACATTGGGCTGTTGCAAGAGATCAATTTGAGTATTGCTTGGTAGCTCTACATCTCTGTTTGGAGCGTGTTGTTGCTGATGCAAAACCTGCACATTACCTCCATGAGTTTGGGTTAGTCGATCACCATCAAACACAACATTTTGGAGCAATGGTAACAAAGTATCAAATGCATCTGGTTGATCAACAATTGGCTCTTTGGAGCAATCCACAAGTGGTTGAGTTGCATTTTCAGCAAATATCACATCCCCGCTGATGATGATCTTACCTGTAGTGGGCTGAAACAATCGATAACCTTTGCTTTCTTTGCTGTAGCCAACAAATATGCATTTTGTTGCTTTGTCTTGAAGCTTATGGCGTTGCTGTGGTGGCACAAATGCATAAACCAAACTTCCAAAGATTCTCATGTGTCCAACATTTGGCTTGTGACCAGTCCAAGCCTCATACGGAGTGATAGTTGTTTTTGCTTTTGTGGGGCATCTATTCAAAACATAGTTTGCACACATTACAGCTTCTAACCAAAACTTATGAGGTAGCTTCTTACCGTTGAGCATGCATCTTGACATCTCCATGAGAGATCTATTCTTTCTCTCAGCCAAACCATTTTGTTGTGGTGTGTATGGAGTGGTGCATTGATGAATAATACCTCTATCCTTCAAGAAAGCATTGAACTCGTGAGACATGTACTCACCCCCTCTATCGGTGCGAAGAGTAATGAGTTTGTGATTGCTAAGATTTTCAGCAAGGTGTAAGAATTCTTTGAAGCATGAAAAGACATTAGATTTCTCCTTCAAAGGATATACCCAAGTGTGTCAGGTAGCATCATCAATGAATGTAAGAAAATAAAGATAACCTCCAATTGATGGTGTCCTCATTGGGCCGCATACAACACTATGTACAAGTTGAAGCTTGTGTGTTGCCGAAACATTTGCATCTTTTGGAAATGAAAACCTGTGCATCTTTCCTAGAATACAGCCCTCACAAACATGATCAGATGGTACATGAATGGAAGGAAGATTGCATACCATGTCATGCTTGCTAAGCCGTGCAAGGCTGCTAAAATTTAAATGGCCGAACCGAGCATGCCATAGTTCAGAATTGCTTTGTGTTTGGGCATCCACCACTAATGCATTTTGGTCATCAAATTTCTGATATATGTCAAGCTTGTAAAGGTTGTTGAACAAACTACTTGTTATGACAATGATATCGCCCTTTGTACAATCATGTACTGTGCATTTGTCATAGAGAAAATGGACAGGGTATCCATGCATAGCAATGGCAGAAACAGAAAGAAGGTTTTTCTTTATGCCAGGGACATAGAGAACATTGTTCAAGGTGACTGCATCCCCATTGACAGCTGTAATATGAACTTGACCAATGCCTTTTATGATGTAAGAAGCATTATTGGCACAAGTAACGATGCCCGCATTATGACAAGCATCTTCAAGTGTGACAAAGAAATTTTTGCAAGAAGTTATGTGTTTAGAAGCACTGCTATCAAAATACCAAGCATCCGTAGAGTCACTTACCAATAAACATACGTCATCCTATGAGGGATCATACATTGTATGTATCGAGAATACCCACTCATGCTGAGCGATGTGTGCTTCTACCTTCGTACCAGTAGAGGTGGTAACATTAAGACGAGACTGTTTTTTCTTCTCTTCACTAGCTTTCCTTTTTCGACATTCGCTAATGTCATGGCTTGGTTTACGACAATAATTGCACCTTATCTTCTTCTTCTCATCATGGAAAGTTGAGGCATCATTGCCTTTAGAAGGAAGGTTATTTTGTTTTCGTCCTTGTTGGCCTTTGAACTTGGAAGAGGTAACAAAGGCTTGATCACCACTATTAAGAACATCACGATTTGCTTGAGATTAAAATTCCTGTAAGAGAAGGGAGATTAGCTCATCATGGAAAGTTGAGGCATCATTGCCTTTAGAAGGAAGGTTATTTTGTTTTCGTCCTTGTTGGCCTTTGAACTTGGAAGAGGTAACAAAGGCTTGATCACCACTATTAAGAACATCACGATTTGCTCGAGATTGAAATTCTTGTAAGAGAAGGGAGATTAGCTCATCAAAGCTGAAGCTCTCTTTACCTCTTGTGAGAAGCCTTATTGTTGTGGCGAAGCCTTGATATGAATCCGGAAGCGCGGCAAGAACGTTAGAAACTAGTTTTTTGTTTGAAATCACTTCATCAATGTTGAGTAGTTGTTCCTTGAAGTTCTTGATTTTTGTTAAGAATGCGTCCATGGATTCACCTTCTTGCATCCTCGTTTCTTCAAGTTGTCGCTTAAGCATAGTGACTCTTGCTTCATTCCTTTGAGCATACAAGTTCTTTAACACATCCCATGCACTTTTTGAGGTCGTGCAAGATCGGATATGTGGAACAATGTGACATTTGATTGATAATGCGATGAGAGCATGGGCTTGAGCATCCTTACCATCCCACTTAAGTTGTGAAGAAGTGGATAGTTGAGTGGAGCTTGAAGCATTGTTCCTAAACGGGAAGGAGAGTTTGGAGAAGAACTTGAAGTTGGACGTTCATCGGATCTGATGACAATGTCCCATAGCTACTTTGCTACCAGTACATGTCTCATCATGTACGCCCACATAGGATAGTTAGTACCATCCAACTTGTCTTCAGCATTAAGCATACCGAAAATATTAGTTTGCTCAGCCATTGTAGAAGCAAGAAATATGGATGAGATATTGCAGTACTTGGTGGTTATATTCACCAAAATGTACTAAAGCAATATAATATTGAAGCAATAGATGAGAGAAAAGAGTTAGTCTGATGTGTTGAAAACTTATTTTGTTGTGGTAAAAACTGGTTGTTGCAGTTGCTGTGCAGTTAGGGTTTGAGACTGCTACAAAATTTGTTTTGACTATACCTCCAAAAACAAAAATCTGATTTGGGTGTGCACGTAGTCAGAAGAATCAGCTTGTAATCTACCTTTTGAAAATGTGAAAATAGAGAAAGATCGCCTCTGTTGTAGCTTTCTGTTCAAACTTTTGTTGTTGTAGATGGAGAGGTTTGATGTCTTCTTAGGTGGGAAAAGATAAATAGAAAGTTCTGTGTATGCCTATTTGGAAGGATAGGATAGAGAAAGTAACCTAAACCAGCTCTGATACCATGTAGAAAAAGACAGGGATCTAGACTAACTCTCATACAACAAGACCACTTAGAAGACTTAAGGAAATATAGTAGATTAGGAAAAACGAGCACTGATTACAAAGATGTAGAATGGTTTATATAACCAGTTTCTACAGGACTTATAGACCCAACAGTCACACTATTATAACTATATTCACACCTAACAACTACTTAACTAGGTTCAAACTATTCTAAGTGTGTTCACTCCCAACATTTACTTAACTAGGTTCACACTATTATAACAATGTTCACACCAAATCTTTCATAGGATACACGTTAAGTGTAACATTTTTGTGCATAAGTAAAAGATTCAAGCTCTTTTATATTCTTTTAAGAATTGAAGGTTTTATACTAATGCTAAAATAAAGTGAGCAGACTGAATGTTCTGTCACTGCAATAGCCGCTAAATCTTTTCAGTGATTATGTCTCACAAAGATGGCCTGCAATACATTTACACAATTCTGTTTTCTTTATTATTCTTTCCTGCAACTTCTATAACTTCGCGATGGTGATAGCAGGAGCTATAATTGTTTCAACACCTCAAGATATTGCATTGATAGATGCTAGACGAGGTGCAAATATGTTTCAGAAAGTCCATGTACCTGTAAGGATCTGAACATTGAGTGCACTAAAATAATTTCATTTCGGTCTATTAATGGTTTTGATGTAAGAGTTCCTGATTTCTGTTTCTTTGCAATATGGAAAACTGAACTTGACATTGTTTTCTAAAAGATACTTGGGTTGATTGAGAACATGAGCTATTTTAAATGTCCTCATTGTGGAGAACAATCAAACATTTTTGATACTGGTGGAGTTGAAGCAACTGCAAAGGAGATGAACTTTGAGCTGCTTGGAAAGGTAATGCAAACTGTTTTATGATCCCAGAAAGTCTATTGGTTACTTGGAAGTTCAATCAAGTCTGTTGTTTTTTAACTTTGAAGTTGTCTTTTATGCTTAACTAATTATTACCATCTATTTGCGGGTGCTCTTGATGCCTTCATACTTATTCCATTGATTAGGACAGTTTTAGGAAGTTAAAAATTGTAAAAAATTGCACAACCTTCATCTTTAATAGCATTAGATGACCTATTATCTTTAGCTTATTGATAGTTGTGTTGAAGGAACTTGTGAATCTTAGGTCTGTCAAGCCTCACTTTTTTGGTGCATTTAATGAGTTAGCGCCTTAAACATCAAGGAATTGGATATTTCGTACCCGAAACTGTTAAAAAAAAGCTGAACTTGAATCAAACCAAACCGTTTAAACTGTTAAGCTATGGTTTTGCGGTTCAGTTTGGTTCAAACCGAACTGTTGCCGATTGTTAATTTGATCCTCAAAAGAGAAAATTCTAAATACAAGCAGGTACTACATGCTATTATACTGTTTTGTCTCACACAAAATGTTTTATATATTCCATGTAAAAAGGAAGATGGACGATGTTATTGTAGCTTATATAACTTGGAAATGATAGATTTTATTATAATGGTGTATTGATTCTTTTCTTTTGTTCAGATGCCACTGAACATAGAAATTAGAGAAACATCAGATGTTGGGAAGCCCATTGTTGTATCATGTCCGGAGAGTGAAGCTGCAAGCATATACAAGCAAATGGCACGCAGAATACAAACCAAGCTACAAGGTCAAAGAAGTGGAACTAATTATCCGATCATCAAATAAACAAAAAAACAATCAGCTGTTGTAAATCATACATAATTTGATTTGCCTGTCAACATGTTCTGGGACTTGATAATATCATATGCCCCTTTTTCTCTGGCAGTGTAAATGAAAAATAGAATCGTGATTTGGAGTCTACAAGAAGCTTCAAAACATCACAATTTTGCCTTGTTCAGCAATAATGTTATGTTATTCCCTCCACACATAAAAAAGAAAAAGAAAAAGAAAAATTCTTTCAAACCATAATACATAATTTTTTTTGAGATAAGAGGTATTTCATGTTAAGATGTATAGTAATGACATTTGTTTTATTTTATTTTATTTTAATTTTTGAGTCAAGTATTGAGACAAGCTACCACTGGACCATCTTTTACACTTTAAGGTATTTGTATTGTATTTGTTACAAACTTTCCACAAAGTCCATCTTAACTTGGGTTTTCATGTTCAACAACAAGTTTTTCAAGAATAAAGCTTTGAGTCGATGTGCATCCTTTTTTATGTGATTTTGATTGTCTATTGTTAATTCATGTTTTTGTGGAAAAGAGCCTACATGTATTCAGTCTTGTTAGTTTAAATTTTGATTCAAATGTAGTCATAGTAACTGTGCACATAATAGTTTATTGGTAAAACACCAAGAATATACCTAACATGTTTGATATATTTACTAGGACACCCCAAGAATATACCCAACATGTTTGATATATTTACTAAGACACCCCAAGATTTAAACAATGATTGAACTAATCCTTCAATGTAGAAAATTTTATTTTATATTGCATGCTTCAAAGGACCAATGTATGTTGTAGGTTTAGGGTTAGGGTTGATAATTTTGATAGTGATGATGATTAGCATTGATGAAGATAGAAATGGTGGAATAGGGTTATGGATGGAATGTTGATTATTGATGAAGAAGATGGTGTTGAATGTTGATACACATTGCGGGGTAGTGATAATAATGAAGATGGAAATGGTGATGGCGAGATTGATAAACATTTAGGGTTGCTAAATTGATAAGCATTGGGGGGTGGAGGGTGGTGCCTAGAATGGCTCCACCCCCCTCCCAAGGGGGTTCAATGTTAGGGAGATAGATAGATAGATTATATTATCGTCTTCGGAGGTCAAATATGACCTATGAGACCAAAAATATTACATTTCACGTGATATGTGTGAAAGTGTGTAGTGACTCTTGATGTCCAAGAACTTTATCAATGAATGTTCCAATCGAGAGTGCACATTGTGGTTATGAGAGAAATTCGTGCAAGGATAGGGCTCGATTGAAGATGTGTGGAAAGCATGGTTGAATGTAATAAAAGGCAAAGCATTGTATCAAAGTGTGATACTCAGACTCTCAAACTTGTTTAGGGCAAATTATGTATAGTTGACCACTCTCATCACTTGTGCCCCAATGCCCTGTCTCACATCGCAATGCATGTGAGCTAAGTCGCATGGAAGCAATGGTTCGAATGGCAGATAACGGTATGGGCTCTAACATGTATCGATGTGTACAGTTTCCCCGTTCTGCAAAGAATATGGTTTTGTAGTTAGGTGCAACATGTGTAGTATAATGTGTGAAGCGTGAGCCTCCACATTTGTCCCATGTCATGATTCATTGGCGTTGCAAAAAGCCCTCATTTATAGAGGAATCTAGTGATGCATCATGAAGCAAGTGTCTCGCATCCCATCTACCAAACCAATTTTCTATATCTTGCATCCAACCGGAACACAAAATTTTGCTTTTATGCGTCTTTTGGATCTTTTGGCTTGCTTCCCATGCAATTCTAGGAAGTCGATATGAGGGCCTTTTTTGAACCTTAAGCATGTATTCAACAACCCTTTCCGTGGCCATGATCTCAATGGGAAGCGATCCTGTCTCAAGGAGGAGGGTGTAGGGCGTTTGTTTGTTAACTTGTAAAAACTTTGTAAGAAAATATTTTTGGACATTTTCAAAATCTTTCCACATAGATTTAGGGATGCTACCGCCCCATACTCCCACCCCATAGAGAAGAACCGGTGTCACCAAAGTGTCGAAAAGATATTTCTTGAGGACCCAACACTTAATATCTCCAAGATTGCATGTGTTCTCAAATGCATAGTATGATCACTTACCCGTCTCTAAGATGCGTGTAGCACATTCATTCCATCTATGATTTGAAGGAACTTCAAGGCCAAGATATTTGAAGCTTTCCACACATTCAAGTGGCTCATTGTTGTACATAATGCATGGTTTATCTCTTTTTTGGCTCTTCACAAGCATAATCTTTGTTTTAGAGCTATTGACATTTAATTTAGTATGCATGCAAATTTTTTCCAATGCCTTCATAAGCTTTTGTGCATCTCCTAAAGTATTTGCAAAAAGCACTACATCATCTGCATATAGCAAAAGCATAATCACAAAATTCCCAATGGCAACTTCTTCAACACATTCTTCCTTTGCAAACTTGGTAACCATAATGGTGAATGGGTCGTTGTCTTCATATTCAATTGCTCCGTACGTAGTCGTAGGTGAATGTCTTTCCCACCTGCAACTTGCCTTCACCTTCAGACTTTGCAAGAATAAGAAGCAAGTCCCCTTCTTCCTCACTATAGATCAATGTCCACTCCACATCGGGGTAGCTCTTCAGGCGAGGCTCCCCACTCTTTTTGCCTAAAGTCTTCGACATGTTACTAATAAAAGACTTTGAAGTGTCGTCACCTCTTGACTCGATAAATGCTTTGTGAGAATAAACTTTCATCATGGTGTCTATATTGTTGACTTACTGGCATCACTCAGAGTCCAATATATATTGTCGACTTATTGGCATAGATTGAGTTGATAGAAATACATGCATTGCTTCCACTATCATGAAAAATCCATCACTACGTGTGGATTGTGAGGTGGAACCGTGGGGGTCCTAGACCGGAAGGATTCAAAGTTTGCACTAGCTTTAGCGAGAAAGGATTTAAGATAGATCGAGAGAGATTGATATGGAGAGAAACAAATTGAGATTAAACCCTTAATTTAGATTTGAGAGACAAGATACATCACCATTAGGATAACTTGTTTATTATTATTATTATTAATTTCTTCATTACCCCCATCTTGCTTGACCTCCATTCTTTTATAGACCCCCCCATGCATATGATGCATGGGAGGGTGCAAGACATGCATGCATCGCATGAAATGCATGCGATGCATGTTTGCCATGTCACTCATCCAAGCTCTATGTATGAGATTTTACATATAAAAAGTACAATGATAAAAATATAACTTTAAAGTCATTACTTACCTTAGTGGTAAATCATGTGGCTCTTATGTAGGAGGTGCAAGGTTCAAATTCTTATTTACACCCCTGTAAACACAAAATTTTACAAGGCTTTAGTCTTGTTTTAACAAATGTTTAACTGCATATCACATCTTCAGTTGACCTCCAATGAACTAATGGAACCATTAGACAATTTTGTTCGTTTCACATCGAAAAATCTTCAAGACACCGTGCGTCGCTATCAACCTATTCAACCGACCTGACCAGTTCGTTTGTCTGATCCCAACCGGTTCGATCCACATTCCGTCTAGTTCCGTCGTCGTCCGTCCGTTCCGGTTCTGGTTCTCCAAAACCATTTTGAACAACTTGGCCACATCCATTCGTCCCAGTTATATAACCTATCCTTTTTGTGCTCCTAACACATAGATAAAATATAAAGGGGTATGTAGGATATCTACTTATATAATCTTGAATCCTGATGGTGTCCTATCTATGTGGGATATCTCACAGTTTTGTTTTCCTCTTCTTCTTCTCAAACTTCACACTCACATAACTTGACACTAAGTTGTTTGTTTCACATGTAGTAAAATGCATTCAGAAGCTCTTGAAGACATCCATCTTTTCGTACCAAGATATTAAAATAATATAAAATAATATCTTCACTATTATTGTTTCATATTGTGTGTGAAGAACCACACTCAATTTTGTACATTGCATGCAATTTTCACACCGTTGCCGAAAATCTTTACAACACCGCAAACAAGAGAAATAAAAATGGTGCAAGTGGACATCCTTGACAGACTGCCCAAGTAATGTTAAACCGAGGTCCTACTCCTCCTACCAACAACACCTGACTATGTGCATTCCTATAATGACAAGATTTAACACCCTTAATCCATGCCGTGTTAAAGCCTAGGCGATGCATAGTACCTTCCAAAAACTTCCGGTCAACCCTATCATATGCTTTCTCAAAATCCAACAACAACACTGCTAAGTTTTGCTTGTTTTTCACTTCTACTGCAGTGGCCTCCCAAAATGTTAAAACATTATCCATAATGCTCATTTCCCTCATAAAACCAGTTTGTGATACATGAATTATCTTTGGTAGCACCTCTTGTAATCGAAGACTAAGCATCTTACCAAATATCTTATAACTAGTATTCAAGAGGGTGATCGGCCTCCACTTACGAATATCTTCCGAAACCCCCTCGGCTTTAGTTATAAGATAAATAATCCCCTTCGATAACAACATGGGATCTCTCCACTTTCAAACATATGTTGGTAAGCATCTGTTAAGTCTTCCTTCAATATCCCCCAATATTTCTTATAGAATTTAGGTGTAAGACTATCCACTTCAGGGCAACTATTATCTGATAATGAGTGTAGCGCATGTTCCAACTCCAGCTTTATAATAGGTGACATCCATGAATCTTGCATTGCTCGAGTAACCTTGGGCTAAATTTCTGCCCATACCTTCATTCTATTTTGTTTGATATCCTCAGAAATAGGCTCTTTTGATTGAAGCCCAATGTAAAACTTTGTGGCAATTTCCCGCACGACATTTGGTTCCATTTCAAGTTCACCATTTTCATTCCGCATACAACAGGTTATATTAGACACTCTCTTGGGGTCTTTAATATTAAAAAATTGGCTAGTACATCTATCCCCAATTTTTGTCCATCTTGAGGCAAAGTTGTGGTAATAAAATTGACTACGATAGTCTTCCATATGTTGAACCTATTTTCGGGCTTCTTCAAGATGCAAAGCTACCCATGTTCACTCTGGTCGGCCTTGTTGCAATCTTTGCAAAGATATTAACGTTGCTCGCATCCTGCTTTCCTTCTCATGATATTCCATATATTCAGATTTTGATTTCAACTCAAAATATTGTGATAGCCCCATCAAAGCATAAGCCACCTTGGTTGAAATGGAAACATCCATATTATCTTTCCTTCGCCAAATATCTCTCACTTGAATATACCATCGATCGTCCAACATTACTTTTTCAGGTATCCTAAATCGTATGGACACCATTTTCGATTGACCAAAGGTTCTGAATATAACAGGAGCATGATCGGAGAAAATGGTCCCTGGCATAATCTTGATATTCCTCCACATAAAACCTATCCAACCTTGAGACATTGGTTCCTTCAATTCTCATATCAGAACGTGAGAAATGCAAGGATTCCTGAGATCTATACACGTTAGGCATATGCCATAAATCCAAATACTTAATTTCAAACACATTCGTTCCCAGACTGCTAGTTCCTCCCCATGAATTGTTTCCACACTCCCTCCTTTTCTATCAATCGGGTCCTCAATCATGTTAAAATCCCCCGCAACACACCAAAGAGGCACGTCTGGTAATGCAAATTTCGTAAGTTCTCACGGAAAGTGTTTTCTGGCCAATACCCGATTTGGCGCATAAATATTCAAGTAACCCCAAGTTGTGTGCATATCCTACATCACAATATATTGTGCTCTTCCTAGCACCATGATCTCTTTACATATAATACTTGACTTCCAATGATGTGTTATTGCCATACACACCCTGCCTTGTGTACGACTAGTGCCAATAGCTGGGGACCAAAACATCTCCCAACTACCAGGTAGTATAGTGCCATGGTTCCGTATTCATTGCTAATTCAAATGATGTTCTTGAAACATCATAATATCCCACGGTCCATTCGTAAGACACTTCTGTAATTCTTGTCTTAACCTGCCTCTATATCTTCGGTACAAGGGGCCTCCCAAGCCCTGAACATTCAAAGTGAGGATCCTCATTAACAATTGGTAGAGGCCGAACCGGACCCGAGCCTAAGAGTCTCAAAGGATGGCTCCATGGAGCTTACCCCAATTGAGGGCTTTGTACATACCTGGCAAAATGCAAAACTTGTCATCTCATGGCCAACATAACATCAGGGTGATTCCATACATTTTTCTCATAGCCACATAATGGAAAGGAATAACCTACGAATGGGTTTTCCAAATGCTTCTGTCGAAATAGAACATGTACCCTTATTGCAGTGGGCTCATGAACATTCTTAACACCCAAATGTTTTGTAAAATCATGTCCAAAGGGGGCTGCATAGTCATGTATCGAAAAATCACCAGTTCATGTATCCTCCTTCAACATCCCACAAGTTCTTATAGTGACCGTATTATCTAGTTTTCTTGAATGTAACATTCTTTTCGACGCCAATGTTCTAGTTACACACGGTCCATCATTTGGTTGGATGGTACCAATACCCTTTTCCCTTATCTCACTAGTGGATGTTGTTTGTTCTTGCATATAAGCTTCTATGTCCAAGGCATTGTACACATCAGGGGTGAGGCATATGTCTTGAGTAGGCACCGTACATGACTTGCATCCATGATTAGCCTTTACACTCATCCATTGATCTTCTCTTGTTTCCCCTTGTGCCCTTACACCCATATAATCTGAGGCTAACCTGTCCTGGAAATTATCTACGTCATGCCCATCTTGTTTACAATGCTCGCAATGACGTTCCCCCCCCCCCCCCCAAATTATCATTTCTCTTTGGAGAATTCTTGGCTAAGTGTCCCATTTCCCCCAAATTATCATTTCTCTTTAGAAAATTCTTGGCTAAGTGTCCCATTTGCCGACAATAAAAAAATTGTCCTGGGAGTTTGGCAAACTCCATCTTCTATTTGATAAAATCTCCTTCTACATTTGGTAGCATTATCTTTGTCGGTAAGTTCGAGTGATTCTACCAAGATTCGAGTCGATGGGAATCCTGACATTTTAGTTATTCGTGCCACCATACTTTCTTGGACCTTCACTACTATTCTGATTCTCAAAGCTATCGCTCCAAGCATCGGCAAATATTCCTTACGCAATCTCGGGAAAACAATCGTGAGCGGAAATATCCGATCGCCTTGCCGTATTGTATTGCCTCCACATGATTAAAACCTTGTTTCCAAGGCATCACAAATGCATGGGCACCTCTTACATCAAGCGGACTATGCTCCAACATCATGCCCACCAATTCAATGGTATCCAATTCCACATGATAAAAACCTCTTCCCATAACTTGGACATCCCTTATCCTACCAATTAATCCATGCATAGATGCTTGTAAAATATCTTTGCACTCACCTCTATTCAGCCGAGCTCCCACCACTCTACAAATCACAGAGAGTTGGGTTAGACATTGAACCTCCGACCTGAAATCAACTTTCTCTTCGGGCGAGAATACAATTGGCAAAGGTCGCTCCTTGGAATCTACTAGCATGGATGCTTCTTTAGAGTTCCCCTGTTGTGTCATTGAGGTAGTTCTTTGTTGTGTGCTCTCTCTTCCATGTTCCTCCATCTCGTTTTCAATATTCAACTTGTCCACTCAAATATTATATTAAGTGACATTTGAGAGACTTAAACCCATAATCTTGTATACCAATTACGAAGTACAAACCATTTAAGGATAAATGATTTATTATACTTGTATTTTCATCATTATGCTTATGGACTATATATTTTCATACATGGGAGCTCACATGAGCAAGATGGTTATCATGCATCACATGTAATGCATATGCGCCAAATGGTGATCATGCATTGCTTGCATGTCATGCACCCTCACATCATCATATGCATGAGAGCACATATAAAGAGAGGGAAGCAATCAAGGGAAGGAGGCAAGTTAGAAAATCAAGGATTCAAGGAAGAGATAAGTTTAGATAATTAATTAAAAAAACAAGTTAACTCAATTGGGAAGTATCTTGTTTCTCGAAATTGAAGTCAAGGGGTTTAAGCAAGAGTTTGGTAGAGAAACGTTTCATATTTGCGATTGAGCATTGTAAAGTTGGTAAAATCTTGTATTTTCAATATAAAGAATATTCTTATCGTATACTCTTGTACTCTTGCTTCTTAAATCATACATTGCCTCTATCTCTTGTTCTTGTTCGTCTCTCTCTCGGACATTATTTTTATCTTTTATTCGTCGTAGTCTTAATCTTTGTGACATCATCATGCAATCCTTATTTAAAATGTTTCTCAAAATCCCCTTAACCTTAGTCCTTGTGACTTTGCCACACGAACCACAACTATCCTGACAACGGTGCATGCCTCGATAAAGGACCTACACATCCTTGCTATGAGGACGTTTTGAGGTGTTAGATAAAAAAGGTTGGTTATGAAGTGGCTCATGAGCTTATCATCTAACATTTTATCGCTCTTGTTGCATCGATGAGGCTCTTGGTGTGACGTATGTAGTTGTGGACTGCCTCCCTAACTTCTCGTTTAAGTGAGAAATGTTGGTCAATCAGGTTCTACTTGTTCTCATGCCATGCGAAATTTGTCAAAAAGTCTTCGATGACAAAGTCAAAATCTATCACTATGTCTTCGACGAGGGTCCGGAACCATATATCGGCTTGATCATCGAGTGTGAGGCCAAAAGCGGCAACCTTTGTGGCTTCTATGATTGGTTCATAAACTCGACTTATTTTCTTTAATTGTTCCAGATGATCATATGCATCTCCGAATCCAAGGAAACGGGGAACTAACTTTGAGATCCCCACACTTTTCTCGTTATTGTTCATGTGGTGTATCGTTCCTTCTCCATCATTGATACAAAAGTTTGGATGGATTGTAAAGTCACTACTAAATCAACGTTTTCAGGTGAGTGGGGTGTTCGGTTTGTGGTTGTGTTGATGTCTGGGACCCATAAAACTGGTGGTCCTTCAAGCTTGTTCTTGGTTAGAACTCCTGCTTGTTGTGCTAGAGTCAGGATTTGTGTCAGACTCATCTTGAAGGCGAGGTTGGTTGTATTGATGGTGCAATGTTGCCTCAAGGAGTGCAAGTTTTTGTAGTGCTCTTGCGTATGCCCCCTTTCCTTCTGACAATGTTGCCTCAATTTCTTGAATGAGCAAGTCAGGTCGGCCTCCCTTTGTGAGTTGGACCGTCCATAATTTGATCTCTTGTTCGATAGCTTGAATTTCTTGTGTCATACCTTGGATATGTCATTTTATGTCTTGCCGGTCAAGGACTTCCATGGTGGAAGGGCTAGGGGCAAGGTTTATATTTGGTAATGCCCCTGGGATTAGCCGGTCTCTCTCAATAGACATTATTATCTCTTATTTCTACTTGTCAAAAGCTCACATGTTTCAAAGGCTCCCGCTTGTCCAAAGTTTTCTCTTTTCAAATGCTCGCTTATGACCGTTACATCTGAATTCAAAATTTGCGCCACTTGCAGATTCAATTTGTCAGTTGTCTTGAATGTTGTTCAAAGCTAATCGCATTGGTTGTACTTTAATTTGAAAGCAACTAACACTTGCCAAGAACAATTAGTAAAAACCAGACGATTTGTATGCTAATGTCCAGGTGATTAGGAAAAATAAAAACAAAAAATGAAAATGATGGGATGTTAAGTACACAAAGGTCTAATGTAATTAAAAAACGGTATGGTTCACTTTGAACTTAATCTCTTCTTCACTAAGTAACTTGCCTCATGAAGTTATGCAAAGCTTGTCGATAGCTTCAAGTGTTAGCCACAATGTTTTTGATTGTTCGCTTTTATAGCTTTTACAAAGTAAGTGTTTGTTTCACACTAGGTAGCCCATTGGCTTACATTTCATCCTACTCAGTTTGTTCTATCCCCTTTTTCTTAGATTGGTTTCATGGTGTTCCTTGTTGGTGCCCATATCTTCACGACCAGTGCGCCACATGTCATCTACTTAGCAATCATACCCCATATGGTGGTCATGAAATGTCGAGGAATGTAAATTCTCACGAACAACAAAGAGTACCTTATTGGCTCATGTAAACTGTTTGACCCTTTCTATGTGGTCATAAACAAGGCCTACTCCCATGTGAAGGGGTTTGAGCTTTTGTATCTAGGCCAACTTATTGCTATCATTTACATTATGGATTGGAGGATTTTTAGGAGTGTTAGATTTGGTGCTATTGTCTCCATGTTTTGGTGTTTTTGCTTGGATTGATGGTGTACTATTGGTTGTAGAACTTGCTCTTGTTCTACATGCCTAGTGGAGTTGCTAGCCATGTTCGACTTCTTTACAATCGCGATATCCATGAAAGTGGTTATGTGTGGGTGTAAGATTTTGGCAATTTCCACACTAGACATTTCTGCACGCACCAATAGGCTATTACAAAAAAAGTTCGCTCCACTAGTACGGATTGGATCTTGAATTGAATTTCCTTGAGACCTTTACCTTTGGCTAGTTTGTGCAACTAGACATCGATATCTTTATTCAAGACCATGCGTCCAAGGATGATGTCTTTAAGGTCTTTAAAACTTAGACCCCAACCAACCATACCAATAGAGAGTGAAGTTATATCCCAATATCTCGATTAATTATTGGTCTTTCGTGGTTGGCTGTTAAGGGGTGCACTTTGAGTGCTTTCTAGAGATTTTGTGATCCTCAAAAGCTTAAACACTCCCATGAGTTTGTTCGCCAACATTGTTTGTCTATGAGTAAACTGTTTCTTGGAGTTGTTTAAAGCTCCAGATGATGGGGACAACTTACCCATCTACACAATGGGAGTACTAAGTAATTCTTTATGAATTAACACTAAATGATGGTTGTTTTCTAGCTCCACACAATGGAGATAGTTAAGGTTTTATGAGCTACTTCCACACGAATGGAACATGTCACTCATCCACACAATGATTGAAGCTTATTGCGCCATATGGTGGTTGTTATACCTCCACATGATGGGAGTGAGTCCTTATTAGTTATACCCATAAAATGGGAGTTGTTGCCATTTATACACGATGGTGGTTGCGTGTTAATCCATAGAATGGAAGTCATTCACGTGTCCCCACAATGATGATGTTTGTAACTCCACACAATTGGATAATTTGAGTTTTTATGAGATAGACCCACATGAGGAGAGCGATTCACTTGTCTAAATCATGGTAACTATTTATAGCTCACCATGATTGGAAAGTTTAGTTTATCCCCATAATGGAAGTGTTTTTTAGTGTTGCACAATGTTTTGACGCAACACAAGTGAGTGGGAAAGGTGTATAGTTCTCAATGTCTATCATGAAACAAGGATATGGGGACAAAACAAGAAGCATGTATTCAATTACTAGAGTTGATTTTCTCGAGCATCAGCAATGGTAACGACCCCATGTGATACAATCTTATTAGAGTTTATTTTCTCGAGCACAACAATGGTAACGACCCCATTTGAGATAGGCCACACATGAGTCAACATTTAACCTTATGGCCTTACATACGGTAATCCACAAATAAACCATATTTCAACCTTATAGCAACACATCCTCTCTAACACATCAGTTAGATGTTCACATTAAGTGTTTGTCATAATGTTTATTGCAAAGAATTTTTATAGAAATTTCCTCAATAAACATATTTATGGCACTTGACTATAAAATAACGTCAATAGATTATTTTGTTTTAACTTTGTTTTGATTTTTCTTATTTAAAAAACGCCCCTTAATTGAATTCGAATGGATAAGATTTACATCATGTACATATTGTGAACTAAAAATAATTTCGTATTTCAATAAATTTAACAAATTAGAAGTAAACAATTAAATTAAAAAGTAGAGATGTCTAACGAAAGCATGAGAACTATATATACTCAGCTAAATTGAGAGAATAGTTGAACATCACCATGAAATTGAACAAAATGATGAGGATTACACACACAAAGATTGTTCTTGAATCCCTATCATGGTTGTTATGTAATCAGCTAAGGTGTAGACTAGGATCCAACCCACTCTCATCTTTTTGGGGATGCACATTCATGAACAAAGTACAACTTCAAGAGTACTCTTGACATGAGGGCACCGATGAGTGAATGTGATATTTTGGCCACTTGATGGACAGAGCAAGTAGTAGGAAGGGCTCATCGTTATAGTTTTTCCTTATTTAATATCATTATAACTATGTCCCTTTCACTCTTGGGAGGATATAAAAAGGTTCATAGATATTACCTTTATACCCTATTACATTGTTAGGTTCCCTCTCTCTATTGTCTTACATCTACAAGGAGTCTTCACAGAATCCTCAATTGGAACTGTAACATTGGAGGTGAGATCTGAGGTGGATATTTAATACTGTTACACGATAACAACATCATCATTTTCACTAATATTGCATATATACCATGATGGTACATCTATGCATGCATGTGACTTCTTATGTTTATCATTATTCAATCACATTGTATTTGCATAATGTAAATTATAAATTTAGTTTCACTAGAATTTTATAATATTTCATGTAGGTGTAGACAAAAACAATGTTTGAGTATTTAAAATGCAATTGATTTTCATCTAAGAGAAGGATTTTTTAATGCATTCATATTAGTAATATAAAAGGTAGAATATTCTCAATTTGAATTTATAAATATTTAAGGGCACAAGTTCTTAGAAATGGTGGATGTTTATGCCAAAGGTATGTGCATTATGCATATGTGTTTATCAAATGGAACAAATGTTTTTGGTAACATATTAAAGGAAATTATATAAGGGTACTAAGCATTTAACCAATATCTTTACTACTATATCTATCCTAACATATTTGCAATCACTATATAAAGCTAGAAAAGAGATGGTTGCAATATACGTGAATGTTCAATGGAGTTATATTCTTCATAATAATGCTTACATGGTTGCTTTGGTGATGGAATTCCCGTGACCAGCCATTTGATACATATGGGTATTGATCTCTTCTATAATGATTATGGATGCCTTGATAGGTAGTCACCACAAAACTAGGATCAATGGTTGATCGTTCGATGCGTTTCTTTACTCTACATTCCTTTACGTTACACCGATAGTAGTTTCTACACCAAATTAAGACTTGGATAATATCATGATTCATAGACAAATATATGTATAGTATAAATATTCAATAGGTTCTCTTAAATATGATCTAACTTCCAAGTTTGATATTAGATCTAATCCAAAAGTTGCACTATAATGATGATTGTGTAGATACTGTCTAATAATGAAACATTTTCAATGAAATAAACTATGAAATAAAACATGGTCATTTGAGGATTCTATGGTCTAACTAAAATTGTCTATGTATTTCAATGGTAAGTAGTTGTTTACTAGTTGGGAAGTTAGCTCCTTGCTAAAGGTTGGAAGTTGGAACTTCAACTCATCCCCCATCATGAGTTATGGCAAATGGAAATCAAGCTAGGCATGTGGTTGAATAGGGCAAACAATTGACTCATCGGAACTTACAAGGGACGAGAATGCCTTGCCTAATTGATTCTTTGAAATTTACAACATTATCAAATCCTAGATCCTAAATGCAACATTAAAGGGGGTGGGAGATTCCATACCTAACACATTGCCATAAAGTGTGAATAAAGCTTAAAGTGTTTATCAAGGTGCCATGATTGGAGTAGGGGGATGTTGTAGGATGATGGATCCCACATTGCAAATCATACATTTAGATGCTCCATGTATTGTGACCATAAATGGTTACCTATTGTACTTCCCACTTTGTGATTAACGATGTCATAAGGTTCTACAAGCAAGGTAAAACAAACCTCAAGGGATCAAGCAAAGAGGATAAGTAATTTAAATATCACAACTTCCTATTCCAAATGTTTACAGTGGGAGACTTGAGTGCATAACCAGTTACAAATGCATAGCCTTTGCATGTTTTAATTATTATATTTTGACAAATTACAAAACAAGTTTCTACAAGAAATTCATAACATATAGACAAAGGGGATAAGTTGTTATGTTCTCACTCTTTTAATTATCATATTTTGACTAATGACAAAACAACATTCTACAAGAGAATCACAACATACACACAAAGAGGGCAAGTTGTTATGTTCCCAATCCTTATGTTACAACTCTCATGATTGATCAATTCTCATGTTTGTTTCAATTACTTTCCTCATATGCAAGACTCGAACTTGCGAGTGAGGCATCTACACATGTTCATGGTATTGGAACATAAATTTCCATTTCTCATAACCATGTGGTTAACGATGTTGTGGTGTTCAACAAGCAAGGTGCAACATATCTAAAGTGATCATCCAAATGGGCTAATAATGACACACGGCTAGAATTATGGGAAGGAATTATTAGAACAAAGTCATAACCTTCTTCCACAATCAAGGTGCAACATAACTACATATATCATAAAAGGGGCTAACAATGTTATGATAACATACATAGAGAGGTCATGTAAAAGGGCTACAAGAAGGTACACCATTCTTACAAAGATGATGCAAAGGGTAAGGGGTTAGTAGGCCATGCTTTCTCATAAGAATCAAAACAAAGAAGCCATGTGTTATGCTCACAATTGAGCCAAATCACTCACTGAAAACTCAAGGTCAATGAGAAACATTCAACAAGTGCCGAATTGTGAACTTTTAGAAATGTTTTCAATGTTAAGGCTTTCTAGGACAATTTTCCGAAATCATTCGCCAATAAAGTTTTGCCACCTTAAGAAAAGTGCTTTAGAAAATTATTGATTTTTAAGTGTATGGGCAATTGTTGCGAAGGTTTGGCACACATTTCAAGTTCCTTCCACAATAATCACTAAGTTTTGGCAGAAAATCTAGAAACAACAACACGCGAGGCGTATTACCACGTTCTAATGGCTATTAATACATAAGTCCCTATGGGCGGGAGCATGGCAACATGGGAACCTTAACTCTCCTAATTGTGTAGAGTGCCCACATGCAGTAGAATCCATACGACACGCTCTATGGGACTGCCCAACGTCCCATCGAATATGGCAGGGGGTTGGCCGCTTGTTGCAATTATGCCAGGTGCAAGGCTCAATCAAGTGGGGAAATATATGTCGGCTATCATGGCAGGCCGCAATTGGCAGATACGAGCATAAGGAGGAGGGGATGACTTTGGTGATAAAAGCACAAGAGGTCCTTTTCTCCTCCAGTGGCAATGTCCACTCCATTCCTCTTAATGACAAATCTCAAGAGGTGTTGGAATTGGTTAGCCCAATAACCCTTTGGATTCTATGGAAACAACGATGTAGTTGAGTCTTCTCCAACCAAACCGCACATTTAACAAGGTTACTGCAAGAGATATGGAGTGAAATTGTAGCCACTCCAAAGAGCCAATATGATGGCCTTAGGGAGTTGAAAGACAACGAATAGCCTTCATCCAACAATGGTCGTCCTCTCCCTTTCTTGAGTCAGGGGGCATCCACATAAGATGGAACTATCGCGTCCCTTCAGGGATTTGTACATAATCGTCTCATTTGCAAAATTTTATAACTAATGGAAGGAGTTTTTTTTTGGAAAAAAAAAAACAATTTGGGAAACTTCAAATTTTACATTATGGGGAAATATCAAGGTTAGGGCTTACAATAATAACATCAATCTTACCTTACTATTTTCAAAACATTAGAAAATTCTACCCATGTGAAAATGATAATCTTACCATCGTTAACTTCAATTTTCACAATTGAAATTTGAGAGAGAGAGAGAGAGAGAGAGAGAGAGAGAGAGAGAGAGAGAGAACATAAGTGCTTGGAAGAAAGGGTTATAAAGATATGGGGTTTTCATAAGCCCATTACTTGGTGGCTTCATGTGATCAAGGCGGGTTGGTGTTTTCAATTCATGCTATGAGCCAAGGTGTTTATTTCAAGAGTTATGGTTGGAGCTTTACCATTAGGGGATGCATTAAAAAAAAGAAACATTACTAAAAGATCGTGTTTCTTTTGTTCGGTGAAATTGGAACATAGTAGGCATCGATTTATTTCATGCCCAATGGCAAGGATGGTTTGGAGGTGTATTAGTTTAGTGTGGATGTCTCTAACTGGAGTAAGCCTATCTTCCTTCAGTTGGGTTTTTGCACATATGAAGAACAATGAACCAATGCCTCATTTTCAAATTATTTTTGAGTTCTTGAGGTATTGGGGGCTATGGTGCAATTGAATATGCGGAATGCCTTCACTTTTGATTCACAAGTTGGGTGAGAAAATATGTTTTAAAGTTAAAAGGACTTCTTTTGTGGCAATTGACAGTGCTAGAGAAGTCACGAAATCTCAACAACGAAGAGAGAAAACTCTGCAAGGTCACATATCATCATGTTCGTCATTTGAATTGGTGTGTAGGGTGGCATTGAGTTTGGAGTCGTAGTAAGTTAGTCATGGTGGTGTTTTTTCTTCGTAATGAAAGCCATTATTTACGAAGAGAGAGAGAGAGAGAGAGAGAGAGAGAGAGAGAGAGAGCCCATTGTAGATGGATGTAGCTTAGTTGGTAAGATTGCCCAATGGAGACCAGGAGGTCAATGGGTTTAACCCCTACATTCCATAGTGGCATCTATGTTTATCTTGCCTATAGGCAAATTCAACATGTGTAGTGGTGACCATACTCCATTGTGGTACCATTGTAGTGTTTTTCACACATTGATTAATATAATTGAGTGTTTTCACTGAGAGAGAGGGAGGGAGGGACTTCATGTAGATTGGGAGGGTTAGACGGGTTTAGTGTTAGAGTGATAGTTTTCTGAAACCATTTCTAGAGAACCTTCTAGTGGGTGGTCTTTCTTTGATTTTCCGGGACCATTTCTATAGAGGAAGCTTCAAGCCGTGGTTTTCATTTGTCTCTAATATTATCCGGAACCATGTGAATAGAAAGGAAGGGCATTCTCTGTGATGGAATTCCGAGAGGTAGGGAGGGGTATTTCCGCTATTTTCCAAAAACTGGGAAATACCGAGGCCGGTTTTAGAGACCATAAAAACCATGGAATTCGAGGCTTTTTGATATTTTCCCAAAACCATGGAATTCATTCCACGATGGTTTTCCGAGAGGGAGGGAGGGGTATTTACGGTATTTTCCAAAAATCGGGGCCAGGTTTTAGTGACCGTAAAAACCATGGAATGCAAGGCTTTTCGATATTTTCCCAAAAAAGAAAAAAAAACAAAAACCATGCAATTCATTTCTCCAAAATCAAATGCAATCTGAAGGTGGTTTTTCTGATGGTTTTTTTTTTTTTTTTTTTCAAAACCGCTTAAAATTTTGACCCCAAGGAAGAGGTGGGTGGTTTTATAATTTATTTATTTATTTTCTCTTTATTTCTATGAATATTATCAAAAACCAGAAACCATTATTCATTCATTCAAAATTGAAGGAGAGGGGTAGCCGTGGTAATTTCAGAAAACCAGAGAAATGGCTATGGAAAGGAAGGTGGGAAGGGATTCGAACCTTGGATGCCTGCTGTTCTTCACTGGTTTCTGACCATACTTCCGCCATTTGTAGCCATCATTGATGATGTCTGTGTCGCTCCTCATCTGAAATGCCACTCGAGGTTCTGCCGCTGATAATGATTTCTTCGCCTGAATCTTCTTTAAATCCTCCCCCTTCATCTCCCTCCTGTTTTGCCACAGGTAAATTAGTACCACATTTCTTAAATCAGCCAAATTCACGGAGGTCGATTGATTCTGCAAGTAAATCGGAGATTTTTTAGAAGGACTTACGGTGTAACGGATTCAGTTTGAGATGAGTTAATGTTGGATAGTGATGATGATGATGACGACGATGGAGGAGGAGGAACAGAAGCTTCAACTGAATTATCAGAAGGAATAACGGGAGGAAACTCCATGACCTGACGAATGAATGCATCAAAGAACTCATCCTCGCCATCCCGATTGTTGGTGATAACATTGGAATTGTAATCCCCAGGCCACGCTAGAAGCTCTTGCTTCCAATTGGCTTCTTCATTCAAGGTTGCCATCGATTTCTGCTCACTGATATCAGAAAATTGTTGATGCCAAGTCTGAACAACAGATTTGAAAGCAGAATTTGATGATCAAGATATGAGAGGAAGAGAGAGAGAGAGAGAGATTTAGAAATTTCGGATACATCTCTCATTCTCTAAATAGATAGCAATCTCATGATTGATGATGGATGATGATGATCATCATGATGATGATCATGATGATGATGATTGATGATGATGATTGATGATGATGATTGATGACTGTCAAAGTCAAGGCCGTAAAAATTGAAGGGTCTCGCTACATTAGTCAAGAGCTAGAGATGAAATGGAAAGTGTCTTCTTCATTATTGGTTCCTTCACATTCAGAGGAGAAGGTCTTCTTCTTTGTTTTTGACCAGATTTCTTCTTGGCTTCATCATCAATCCAAAGCAATGCTCCTCAAATGTTATGTTATATTATGCATCCATGTATGTTATGTTATGTTATGTATGTATGTATGTTAAGCATACATGCATGTATGTATGTAGGTTTGTATGTATGTATGTATGTATGTATGGTATGTATGTATGTATGTATGTATGTATGTATGTATGTATATATGTATGTATGTATGTATGTATGTTATGCATGCATGTGTGTGTGCACCAAGCAAAGGAAAGTAATGTATCATATGCATGCATGTGGGCCCTCATACGTATGTAATAATGTATGTATGCAGGTGGGCACCAAAAAAAGGAAAGTGATGTCTCGTATGCATGGATGTGGGCACCAAAGCAAAGGAACACCAGTGGGAAACCTTCCTAAAAAATGTTTGTGCAAGCAAGTCTCGGACCTTGTGACCATCACAAATTTGCGCCCTTTGTTGGTTTATACATAACCCCCCATCGACTAGAGTATGTAAAACAACCTTTATTGGTTGACACATACCCTAGAGTTTCACGACACTTTGAGTGGTGACTAACTACATTAACTAGTAACTTTATTCGTTTTGAGTTAAGTATGGTCAAGACTCAAAACTATCCTTGTTGGTCCACGCCATTGTTTGGGGATGAACCAAATTAATAATAGCATTCAATGCTTGTTTCAAGGAATAAGAACACCCTTTCTCCTAGAGACTAACACGTGCTTGTCCCCATCCCATTCATTGTTCACTTTTCTTCGAATCACAATATTTATATATGAACAACATTAATTACACCCTCTTCATCACGTTTACTCAAATGCTTGTTTAGGAAGCCTAGGCCCTACACCATGTAAAACACTCATATCTATGAAGAAATGTAGATACATACATCCGTCTAGGCAAGGTATGTTGAGTGTCTATTTAAAAAGCCTACAATACATATGTATAATCCCATAAACAAACCAAAACTTCTCTCACAAGTTAAAGCATTAAAAATGTGGAGTTAAACAATTTCATGTTTAATTGCTCCCACGTGCTATATATTATTGGGTGATTCCTCCCTTGGGTGCACCGTGCAACAATAAAGTGAATTATCACAAGATGTCATCCTCTCCTACGATCAAACCAACCATGTGTCTATCCCCCCACAAGATAGGTGCAAAAAAAGGAAGCTTTCGAGTGCCTTGGATCTTGTACCAATACATGTTCCAGACCATTTAAGAATGCAACAATGACATAAATAACATCATATCTTTGTTCAACTTGACTTTTTCCAAGCGTAAGTTGGGATGCTTGTAGGAGTAAGGAGTTCAAGAAAAAGTAAGAACTGAATCCAACAAAAGGTTGGGATGCTTGTAGGAGTAAGGAGTTCAAGAAAAAGTAAGAACCGAATCCAACAAAAGGTGGTGTGCACTATAGACATATACCCTTCATATTAATGATTGAAAGGACTTTTTAGAAATAAGACAACCTTTTAATGTAGAGGGTTGTTGTACTTGAAGCTTAAACCACATACTTGTATTGTATTACTATGGATAACAAGATTTTAAAAACCTCACCAACTCGACCCAATGGTTTATTGCACATACATTCAAAATCTTTTCTTACGCTAAATAGACCAAACATTCAAAACCTTCTCTTATTTGGAAAGCATAAAACTCTCACCTATTCGACTATTTATCCACATAGGATTGAAAATTATGATAAAATATTTTGAATGTGAAATTAGTCTCAATAAATGGTTGGTTAACATAGTTAGCTTGCAATCTAATTATGTGATTAGAATTTGCCATGCAAAACTAATTTTTCAAAAACAACTTTCGTGCCATGGGCCACCTTGTGCCTATTTGAAAATGAAGGATATAGTATTTCTCTTATCGTATGAGGTCACATTTACTTCTCATTCGGATAGGTTCGAGTCATATGGTGTTGTATTCAATTTTGGCATGACCACACTTTAATGAGCATTACCCCTACTAGGATTTAGAAAATGAGTTGCACATCATACTCATTCACATTTTCTTTATAATAAGTGCACATTTGAAGCATGTTCTAAAATTGTGAAGTGTTTACTTACATCCAAGAAGCTTCAAAATCTTCGACTTTCGTTGCTTCTACTTGTAGCTACACATCTATAGGGAATACATGACCTAAGAGTTCCACACATCTCAAACTACTTCGGATCTTCGTCTCGACATAATGGTGTGTTGGGGCTTGTCCACTCAAGTGGAGCCCACAACATTGAGTCAGTTGAACGCCGAATAGGCTTAAGGCAAGTTATAATTAGTTGTATTTATATTTATATATATGTATGTATGCATTTTTTCTTTTTGTATGTTTTTTGGGTGTGTGTCTTTTGTGTGTGTGTGTGTGTGTGTGAACACAGATATAGACGTTGGACTACAAGAAGACAATAAGAGAAACACAGAAACAGAAAAAGAGAGACAGCGTGACCTGATTTTCTGAGAGTAAACAGAGAGCAAAAACAGAAAACTGTGGGAAGAACAGAAAACAGAGAAAGAGAAACAGAAAATGAAAGAGAGAGCAAGAGGAAGAGTGAATTACTATCACAGATACAGAGACCTGCGAGGGCATGTTCGTGCTATTGAAGAACCAGGATTGAACAACACCTGTCTTGTCTACTTGTTTCAAGTTTCTTCGTTTTATGCTTTTCTAGTTTCCATTTTCTTTAGTTTTCTATCCACCCAGTTGGGCAAGGAATTATAATCTGGGTCATTGTTGTATCCACCCAATCGGGTGAAGATTGTAGCCAAGGCTATTGTCTTGAGGCTAGGACATTTCTCTAGTCAAAACCTAGAGAGTTCATACGCAACTTGTAATCCTTGTTATTCTATCCACCCGATTGGGTGAAGGTTATAACCAAGGCCATTGCCTTGGGGTAGATACACCCCCCTAGTGAGGTTGTATTCCGTTGTACTCAAAGATATAGTGAAGTTGTTTGGAACCTACGGTTCCCGTGGTTTTTCCCTATTTTGGGTTTTCCACGTTAAAATTTTGGGGTACTCTCATTTCCGTCTTGTGGTTTCATCAAGTGTTAATTGTGTTTGAAGTTTAAATAATCTCGATTCGGATCAATATTCCCAACAAGTGGTATCAAAGCAAAGGTTCATACCTCAACAAAGACTTGGAGTATGGATGAATCATTAGGCGGGATGATCAAACTGACGGGATCCAACTACCCCATTTGGAAGTCCAAAATGAGGGACATGTTGGTATGTAAGGACATGTGGTTGCACGTATTACATGGTACGAGCAAACCTGAGAACATAGATACATTAACATGGGATGCCATGCATCTAAAGAGATCTGCATACATCCGATGTTTCATAGACATGAGTCTATATAACAATTTCTGTGATGAAACCAAAGCAAATGAGTTATGGAGAAAAATCGAGAGTATGTTTAAGACAAAAAATGCTTTGAATAGAGTCTCCCTGTTTAGGAAACTTGTAAGAATTAGGTATCAAGATGGCTCTAGTATGGCAGAGCATCTTAATACGTTTCAAGGACTTATAAGTCAAATTGTCTCTCTAGATATACCTCTAGCAAATGAGGTGTTGACCTTGTTATTGTTAAGCTCTCTACCAGATAGTTGGGAAACCCTTGTTGTGACGCTTGGGATTGCAACGCAACAAAAGGACCTAACATTGGACATGCTTAAGTTGAATCTTCTACATGAAGAAGCATGACGAAAGGAGCATGAGTCCAACTTTGACCTTAGTCATAGAAAACAACTCCTCTAGAGGAAGAAACTATGCTAGGGGTCCACAATATCACAAAAATAATTCTAAGGGGAGGTCTAAATCTAGAAATAGGAAAGACTCTAAGAAAGACTTCACGTGTCATTATTGTGGTGGTCTAAACCACTATGAAAGAGATTGTAGGGAGAAAAAGAGGGACCAAAAGAGTGGAACTACTGACAACAAGAAAAATGATTCCACGACAACCGCATGTGATGGTGATATCATCATCGTGTGTGATGATGCTTGTGTCAGCTTAGCATCCCAAGAAACCGATTGGATTATCGATTCGGGAACCTCGTACCACATTACCCCATATCGGGAAATGTTCTCGTCATATGCCGGTGGTGACTTTGGTAAAGTCAAAATGGCTAACCACGGCGTGACTGAGGTTGTTGGCATAGGAAATATAATTCTGACCACGAACATGGGTTGCAAACTAGTATTAAAAGATGTTAGGCATGTACCAGACATTCGGCTGAATATTATTTCAGCTGGTAAACTTGATGATGAGGGTTACACAAATTCCTTTGGTGAAGGAAACTGGAAGCTCATAAAATATTAGCAAAATGTCTAAAACAGAATTCCCTCTATGTACTTCATGTTGTGGTGTTCGGCGGAGAGGTAAATGTAGCCAACAAGGATGCCTCAATTGAGCTATGGCATAAGAGACTTGGGCACATGAGTCAAAATGGACTCGATGTTCTAGCAAGGAAGAACATCTTGCCGAACATAAAAGGTATGCACTTGGAAACTTGTGTTGATTGATTGGTCGGCAAACAACACAGAGTTGCCTTTCAACATCTGCCCCCCAAAAGAAAATTTCAGCCATTGGAATTGGTGCACACAGACTTGTGCTATATGAAAGATAGAACTCTTGGGGGAGCATTGTACTTTGCCACATTTATCGATGACTTCTCGAGGAAGTTGTGGTGCTTTGCATTAAAGACTAAAGATCAAGTGTTTGAAATCTTTAGGAACTTTCATGTAAGTGTGGAAAGAGAAACTGGAAGAAAGCTGAAATATATCCATGCCAATAATGACGGTGAATATCAGAGATGATTTGAGGAATATTGTCGTGAGCATGGTATTAGACTAGAGAGAAGTGTCCCAAAAACACCTAAGCACAATGGTGTGGCTGAGAGGACGAATAGGACAATTTGTGAGCGGATAAGATGTATGTTATCCCACTCAAAATTGCCTAAATCCTTTTGGGGTGAAGCAATGAGGACTGCAATTGACCTCATAAACCTATCTCTGTCAGCCCCCTTGGATGGCGATGTTCCCGAGAGGGTTTGGACAGGTAAAGATGTGTCATACAAACACTTGAGGGTGTTTGGATGTAGGGCCTACGTTCACATCTCAAAAGATGAAAGATTCAAGCTTGATGACAAATGCAAACCATGCATATTCTTGGGATACGACCATGAGGAATTTGGCTATAGAATTTATGATCCAGTAGAGAAGAAGGTCATTAGAAGCAGGGATGTGGTATTCCTTGAGGATCAGACCTTACAAGATCCGAAGCCAAATGAAATGTCGGATCTCACCCTTGATTTTTCAATCACCGAACACCCAATGCCTACCCTAGACACACAAGGTCATGGGGGAGATACCGAGGAGTATGATGATATGGATGATGATGCAACCGATGATGATGATGATGATGGGCAGAATCATGACCATCATACTCTAGGTGACATTTCAGCAGCTCCTTTAGAAGAGGAAGAGGTTAGAAGGTCTATGAGACAAAGAAGACCTTCTACTAGATATAGCCCACATGAATATGTGATGCTTTTAGATGGAGGAGAGCTAGAAAGCTTTAGAGAAGCTATGAAAAATGATCATAAGGAGGAATGGCTTGACGCCATGAATGATCAAATGAAGTCTTTGCAAGACAATCACACTTATGATCTTGTAAAGCTGCCTAAGGGCAAAAGAGCGCCGAAAAACAAATGGGTTTACAGGCTCAAGACTGAGGAACATCGCTCACAGCCAAGATACAAGGCAAGATTGGTTGTGAAGGGGTTCAACCAGGAAAAGGGAATTGATTTCGAGGATATTTTCTCACCAGTGGTGAAGATGTCCTCAATTAGAGTTGTACTTGGGATCACAGCCAGTGTCGATCTAGAAATCGAGCAACTCGATGTAAAAACTGTCTTCCTCCTGTTACCGATTAGGAACACTGTCTATGGTCAGTCCTTCAACCTAGACCTCAAGGTGACTGTGTTGCAAGGAATGGTACCGTCGTATCATAATACGTAATGGGATACTTCCCCGTATCCTAGTAGCGTATAAGGGAGACGGCTACAACCGAACTCCTTAGGAAGTGCACTTACGCCTACACCTTTACGATTACAGTTCGCTAAAGAGAACAAAGAACACAATAGATAAAACCACAGATATGCACAGAAAACAGAGAAGATAGTATTCTATTAGAATAAAGCTCTATGCACCAAAATTACACGCTACCTCTTACAAAGGATTTTTGCCCTTTATATATACAGGGTCTTTTAGCCGTTCACGCTTCCCACGTGAACCGTTACATGCGTTTCTTACGCTTTTAGTAACTATATTATAATATTTCTGCGCTTCTGTCCGTCGGTTACTATTCCGGCGGACAACACCTGGCACGCATGTGGGACAGTGCCCTGGCACGTCGGACCCACCCCTTTATTCTTCCTCCAAAATGGCCTGGATGTTTGGTTCTACCCCGATGTCCTGGACTGGGGACGACACAATGTCCATAGGCGCGTCGTTGCGCGGTTCTATTTCTTGGACTTGCTCGGTGGGGCTTTCCATGGTGTCAACATCTCCCTGTGTGGGCGGTCTGGGCTCTACTAGCTCATCTCGTTCTACTATGGCTAGCTCATCCGTCTGCGGGCTCTCGGTAGGTTGAGGCTATGTCCTGTCCGAAACTTCCTCCGTGTTGCCGGCCATAGTCATCCGCTCCGGTGAATGGGGTTGCAGTTCCTCCTATTCGGTAGTCTCATGATGGGCTCCGCTTGTTGTCCCGTGCTGCCTTCTGTAGTTGTTATTTTCGGTGATGTGGGTTGAGGTTCCTCTTGTTCGGCAGTAGCACTTACTGGTATTGCGATGGGTTCCATGCTTGGTCGCGTGTTGCCGGCTTGCATGATTTGGTGAAACATATCCTCCTGACTTTCGCCGAAATCATCTAGTAGCTGCGCAAGTTCCTCAGAGGGCTAGTCCGCTAGTGTGCGATAATCCTATGCTAGGTCCTCACGTACTGCCGCAATGCTTTCCTCATTGAGTTTGTAGAAACCTCGATCGTCTTTCCTTCGGTTCTCCTCGTCAGCTTGATAAGTATGCAACTCTGCCACTTGTGCTGCCCACGCCCTCCAACCTTTGTCTAGCGCCGCTTGTAATTGTGACGTAAACCTCTCCCAATTTGTTTGAAGGAGTATGCGCACGTTGTCAGTTATTGCTTGGCAGCGGTTACGCGCTTTTTCCACAGTTTTCTTGAGGTTTACGATTTCTGGCTTACTGATAGCAATCGCTTCCTCATAATTGCTCTTTGTTCCTACCCATAACTTGAGATTCCTTCGAGTGTAATTCCTCTAGCTTTCCCATTTCATTGTTTAGGCAGATTTCGACCTGATGCCTCACCTCCTGTTCCCGTACGAGCTACTCGTCGTACCACGCTTTCTTCTTTTCCAATAACGCCCGGAGTCCAGTGATCGTTGTTTCTTATTTTTGCGCTTCTTCCCATAGTTTGGCGTTTTCTCCTTTCGTGCGGGTGTGCACTACTGCCTCCGCTTCGAGTTTTTCTTCGAGGGCCTTCATTGCCTTTCGACCTTTGGCCAGGATGTCCTTTTCTCTGTCAGAGGATTGGTGGAGTTCGGAGTGGAGGCGGTCAATCCCGGATTCCGTTAGCGGCACGACCTTCTTTGCTTTTGAGGTGATGGCGTTCTGGGCTTCAACCTCTTCTCTTAGGGATTGGGCCTCAGTGGTGTTGTCTGTTGGTCAAGATTCTTGCTGCGCCGTAGTTTCATTTCGTTCCAACTCTGTGATCCGTTCGTTGGCCTTTTGCAGCTCAACTTAGGTCTGTTTAACCGTTTTCCAAACATTTTTGTATTTAATCGCCATATCTTTGGCTCTGATATTGACCTTAGCCAGTTCTCTATGAACGTCGACGAGGGCCACGTTTAATGGGGGTAGTTCGATTCCCATTCGGCGTATACCGACATTCCGCTGTCTGCCTACTCTGGCTAGCGGCCCCTCGTCATCGCTTTCCGTCGTTTGTCTTAGCACGCACTCAATCATTTGTTGTTCCCTGTGCTCCTCGGCCATTCGTTGTGAGACTTTTATTTGTTGCATCGCCAAAAATTCCATGAGTTCGTAACTTAGTAGATCCGAACTATAATAGTGCCCCGAACTCATGGGCTGTGTCGGGAATGTCCGGATAATTCAGGACCTCGCATTCCGCCGTAAATACGCCTTTCCCCCTTTATGACTGGACCATAATGATCGGTTGTGGTTCCCGGATTATTTCGAAAGTGGTGTTGGGCTTTGTAGCTACGGAACTGTCGACCACGGTGGTCGTCTCTATGGCTGCGAGTGTGTCTTTAACTAATCCGCGCCCATCTTTCCTGTCCAGCCTCCGCCGTTTCAGCCTTGGGCTTTCTTGGCATTGCTCGGCTTCCTTCTCCTGTGGAGCTTCCTCTCTGCGCTTCGGCCGTTCTTCCTATGTTGTCCGCGTGCTGGGCTGGGCCGATTGGGGTTCATCCTCCCATTCTGTGGTGGCCAACTCTACTAACCTCCGTTTCACGGAACGTGGCGGCGGCGACGGCGTGGATTTGCTGGGCTATGGTGCGGGGTAGGAATAGTATCGTCAGATACTGTTGTATGATTGGCCTTAGCATTTTGCCGCCTTGATATGCGTGCAAGCCTTCCCGAAAAGTTGGTCCCATAATGACCCCCCAATCGACCGCGCGCCCTTCGAAGGTATCAATGATGATGCTTGCCTTCTGCTTTGGCATCCCATAGGTATTTACATGCACGCATTCGACCTCCAACAAGAACTTGGGTATGGTTGAGGATTTCCTTCGTCTTTGTTAGGAAACAGGTCCCTTCGGATGGGAAGTGAGAAGAACAGTGTCGATGAACAAACTCGGCCGAGGCCGAAACCGGATGTGGTGTACCCGGCTACGGAAGACCTGGTGAGAACTGGATGACGAGTACTTGGCTACGGAAGACCCAGTGAGAACTGGATGACGAGTACCCGGCGGAAGACCCGGTGAGAACCGGATGATGAGTACCCGGCAACGGAACACCCGATGAGAACCGGATGACGAGTACCTGGCAAGAGCCGGATGGTGAAGGCCCGGTGAGAAGTGCTCACCGAATGAAGAGACATATTCGTAAATATGTTTTCTGAGAGTCCATCCTGCCTATATTTGTAAATAGCCGAAAAGTCATATTAGTATAAATATGACTTAGGGCAAACTTAGTGATATAGTTGTTGTCATTCTTGTTGGTGCAAGATTAGAGCGCGTAACTGTGTACAGAGAGAGAGAGAGAGAGAGAGGAAGAGGTCGTTGCCTCTGTTGTAACCGCCGCCTGTGGCGAAGATAGCAAGCTCGAGGTCATTGCCTCGGTGCTTTACTATTGTACATTGTGATATAGTGATAGTTTGCAGTCTGTGGGCTGCCGTGGTTTTTCCCTAGTTTGGGTTTTCCACGATAATATCCAATGTACTCTTCTCTTCACTGCGTCGTCCGTTCATTACCCGTTTTCTGTGTTTGATCCTAGACTCGGTTGTGGCCGAGCGTTGTGCTTAGGGAGCGTTGTCGTGAAGAAAACCGTCCCTTAGCGCAATCGGTGCATAGCGCGCTTGAACCGGCTCTTCACGCGTGCGCGCCCTTAATGTATATAATAGGGAATTAGGTACATTGGTATATCCTGGGTAGTTAGATTCGGTAGGTAGGAAGTAAATGAGGGAGACGGCTCCCTTCTTGACGCTATAAAGGAGAGGGAGACGCAGGGAGAAGGGATCGCGCATTGAGGAGGACGAAGTGCTGTCAGACCGTAACCGAACGCTTCTCCTTTGTTTGTTCTCTATTGCTCTTCTCTGCAGGTTTTCGGGAGGCTCGCGCTGCTTCGAGGAACGCTCGTGTGCTTCCGGCAGCACCTCCATCCTATCCCCTTTCGTGCGCAGACGAGCAGGCATCGCGTGCTCTGTTGTTTTGTGTCACTTGTTAATATACAAACATTCGTGTCTCTCTGTCTCTGTGTCCATTCGCGTCTTCTGCGTTGACGGGCCGTGTCCCTGTGTTTCTTTGCTCATATGTAACCGGCCGTTTCTCTCTTTCTCTTTCCCCTCCTATCACCTGCTCTTCAGTTCAAGACCCCGGTGGTCCCGCCTCGTTTCTCCACGCACGCGCGTAACAACGTGACATATTTGGTGAACCCAACGTGAAACAGGCGGCAGAGGAGCAGAAGATGAGGGGGTCGGATCTTGCAGAGGCCATGGCTTCGGCCGTGGACCGGATAGTGAGCGTGCGCGAGGGCACCGGCGCCCTTGATAGGGCTATTGAGGCGATCGTCGGTATGATCGGCCGGTTCAGTGGAAAGGATGCCACGAGTTATTTGGCGTCCTACCGGGCAGAGATGTTGATGAGGGATATTCTGGAAGAGAGGCGTCTTGCCGGAATCCCTCGAGTGGCGATGTCGGGCATCCATGCGGAGGTGCTCGAGGTCCGGGCGGAGAGCCGGACCTGGGAAGAGTTCGAAGGACGGCTCCTGGAGAAATACGAGCTGGATGACGCGCTTCGACTTTCGAAGCGGGGCTTCATGGAGTGGGTGGAGTCCCCCGACAAAGGAAGAAATGCGTCGGCACTCCTCCGGGAGTTTGAGGATCGCTTTGCACGCCTTTCGGCGCTCGATCAGACCGTTCTGGACACAAGTCGTGTCCTACTGTTTGTCAAATCGGTTGACGCACGGGATCGGGAGCAAGTGGGCTACTTACTAGAAACCGAAGACGGGCTGACGGCCGACTGGGTTGTGGTAAAAAGAGTCTGCGGCCGTTTCGACAAACGATGGGAGTGGGTTGATACAGGGGCGACCGGGGCGAGTCCTGTCGCAGCAAGGAAGCTCGAACCGGTACCGAAGGCGCGACGGGAAGAGACCCGGGAGTGGGTCGAAACCGGTCCGGCTTCGACCGGCGTGGTCAGAGGCTCGTCCGGGGGGACAACTTTGGAGGAATTGACACGGGCGGTAAAGGATCTCTAGATCGGCCAGGCTCGGAGGGAAGACGACGATCAGGCTCGTGACCGACGACCCCTGACAGGAAATAGGTGCATGTGGTGTGACAAGGTTGGCCACATCCGGAAAGATTGCAGGGACTTTGCGGAGGCTTTGAGAAGCCGGGTAGTGTACCTGTGGGAAGGTCGGGTGCACGCCAGCGATACCCGGAGGGCCCTGAACCGAAACGACGGGCAAGGAGGAATGAAAAGGTTGATGGAAGAGGCGGCGGCCCGGCACGCGTAGACCGTCCACTACTCAGCGTCAGCCGGTATTCGGGTTGGGGCAGCGAGGCCCGGAAGGAGAGCAAAGCCGGGTTCTGGCCGACGGTGCTGGAAGGCCTCGCCGGTACCCGACTAAAGAAAGACGAGGCGGATCGCGCGGAGAAGCGGGTCCAGGAGGTAACCGGGTGGAGTGACCCGGTCGAAGAAAAGACAAGTTTCATCGAAGCAGCTTGCCAGAACTACGAGGCTCTGGTTGAAGACAAACGGGTAGGTAAAACCGGAGGCGTTGGACCCTCACAGAGATACGAAACCCGATTCGGGCCAAAACGGAACGAGGCCGGTGAGTCCAGTGCCCAGGATAACCACAAGAAGGGCGGATACCATTTGGGCACGGAGATCGAAAGGACCACGGACCTACAAAAGGTCCTGGAAGAACGAATCCTCGACAGCAAGGTGGAACTGTCGTTGCGGGAGGTGCTCGGAATCGCCAAGAAGGAGTTCCACGACTCCATCGTAGACTTGGTGAAGAGGAAGAGGCTGTCGACGGCGGCAGAACCGGGAAGGCCGGTGGAGGTGCGGACGATGCACATAGAGGACATGGCGCTGGAAGACGAGTGGGTGGAGAGCCACTATTCGAGGCCACATTGGGCCCGAGCGACCACGGAAACCCCGGTGAAGATCGGAGATGTTCAGGAACCGGTGGTGGCGCTGGTGGACCACGGTTCAGAAATAAACCTGATGTCCATGGACTTCTACAAGAAGGGGAAATGGCCGATCAACACCAAGCACGGGTGGAAGATACGGGCGGCGATGTGCGCCACCGAGGAACTACATGGGGCCTGCCCAAACGTGCGAGTCAAGATTGGCGACGTCGAAATAGATCAGCACTTCTTTGTGCAGGAGACGTCCTCGCACCCGGTCATACTGGGAGAGTCGTACATTACGGCAGCACGGATGGAGACCAAGGTGCTGGACAACGGGTCGGCTTATACGAGGGTCAAGAGTCAGGACGGGCGTCATTCGGTCCAGTTCCTGACGGTGCGACCGAACCACGAGCGAAACCGCGAGTCCCTCGGTGGCGAGAACCGAGAGGATTTTTAGAGAGGGCTACCAAGGCATGGGGCCGCGACAGTCCGAACACTCCGGGAAACCCCCACAAATGTACGATAGAGGCGAAACCGAAAAAACCTTGTACCATAAGTAGGAAGTTTTGTTTCTCTGACAACGGAGGGTGTACGATAGTCGGCGTCGTTGGCCGAGAAAAGACAAGGGCGGAAGAGCGACTTCGGGCGTGCGGAGTTCTCGGGCCCAACGAGGAAATCAACGGAGCCGTGGAGGCGGTCTCCTTCGACGATACCTTGGGAATACTGCGAGAGGTGGTCGGAGAGGGCCTGAAAGAGGACTGGACGATACCGGTTTGTTCAGAAGAGATGTACGAAGTCATCGCGGACTTCAGTCGGTGGCTCGAGTCGGATCGGACGGCCCGGGTTAACACGAAGTACAAGACTGTGGACCGGAAGGTAAGGCTAGTCGCGACACCCTTACCGGAGTGCAGCGAGTTGCGAATCAAGGGGGTCGCGTCGGACCCTAGTTTACGAGATCCGGCCTGCATAGGGCACGCCTTCACCGACAGAACGCTACGGGAGCTCAAAATCGGTGGGGGTGGGTTCCTACTGCCGGCGGAAGAAGACCGGTTTCGGAGAATGTTCGGAAGGCACGGGAAAGCCTTCGCATTCTCGTCGGGAGAGATCGGGTGCGTAGACCCGACAGTTGTGAAGACGATGGTGATATTCACGGTACCGCATGTGCCGTGGAATCTCAAACCAATTCCGGTACCGAGAGCTCACATCCCGGAGCTGATGGAGCTGTTGAGGCAGAAAGTCGATATGGGCATCCTCGAACCGTCGAGTGCCCCGTACTCGAACCGGTGGTTTACCGTACCGAAGAAGAACGGGACGTTGCGCTTCATTCAAGACCTGCAACCGGTCAACAGAGTGACCATTCGGAACGCAGGAATCGGACTAACGATAGACGAGTTCGCGGAGGCCTTTGCCGGAAGGTCGATGTACTCGGTCGGTGATCTGTACTCAGGGTACGATCAGTTCCAACTAGCCGTAGAGAGCAGAGACATTATGACGATGCGGACTCCTCTCGGCCTAGTGCGGATGTGTACCCTGCCACAAGGAGGGACGAACTCGGTGGCCCACATGGTGAATGCGATGAACAACGTGCTGAGGATTGTATCCCGGACATCACCATGCCATTCTTGGACGACATCCCGATCAAGGGATGTCCGGTGGAGGAAAAAGATGAAACGATCGGACCAGACGGATGCCGGAGATTCGTGGCAACACACATTGACAACTGCGAGAGGGTGCTGCAGAGGCTAGAGGACGCGAGGCTCACCTTCTCCGGGGAGAAATCGGCCTTCGGGCAATCAGAGATCATGGTCGTCGGACATCTATGCGGACCGTATGGCCGGAAACCGTCTCTGGCTAAGGTGGAAGCCATCTCCGCAATGAAGCCCGACTGTAACTCGGTCACGGAGGTACGGAGGTTCTTGGGAGCATGCGCGTTCTACCACATATGGATCCCGCATTACGCCCACGTTGTCGAGCCGCTATACGGGTTGCTGAAAAAGGGGAGAAAATTCGAGTGGCGAGTCGAGCATACGGAGTCGGCCCGAAAGATGAAGGAGGCTCTTGCTGCAGCTCCGGCGCTCCGGAAGGCTGTCTATGAGAAAGGCACTCCCATCTACATAATGGTAGATACAAGTCCGATCGAGATTGGATGGGTCCTCAACCAAGAAGATGAGAACGGTATTCGGTTCCCAATCCGGTTCGGCGCGAAGGTCCTCAGCGAGCGTCACCCAGGATACGCCCAGGTTAAACGCGAACTCTGGGGTATCGTTTCGGCGGTAAAGGCCGATAAAGACTATCTGATCGGGACAAAGGTGATTATCGAGACGAACTGCCTGCTAATTCTCGGCATGGTTTCCGGATGCGCAACCCCGGACCTGGCAATGCTCAGGTGGATAGCGTACATCAAGTCCCTGGATCCGGAAATACGACACATTTCTAGGAAAGACAATGCCATGGCCGACATGCTTTCGAGGGCGCGATTCAACGACGAGGGCGGCATGGTTTCGGAGGACGAGGAAGTCGGCGTGGACTTCTTCGAGGCGGCTTACGTGACAACTGAGGGGGGGAGCACTCCGACGCTTAACGATTTTAATGAGAGCAAGTACGATGGGGAGTGGCTGCAGATTGGAGGATTCTTAAGAACGATGACGCCGGACGCGTCATGGACAAAGGACGAGGCCAACCGGATCCGGAAGAAAGCGTACCGATTCTTTCTCCGAAACGGATACTTGTGGAAGCACCCAAAGAAGAGAAACGGCATCCCGCTCCGAGTAGTGGCGATGAAGGAGGAACAGGAGGAGCTGCTGAAGGCCTACCACGACAGCCCCTGGGCTGGACACCGTAGGACGTGGGCCACGTTCGAGAAACTAAAGGGGAAGTACTGGTGGCCGGGACTGTACCGGGATGTGCATCGGTTCGTGACAACTTGTGAGAGCTGTCAGATGCACTCCATAGTCCGACATCGGAACGAGCTTCACCCTACTTACCCTCCGGCCATCCATTTCAAATGGATGGTAGATTTGGTGACGATGCCGATGGGCGTAGGGCAGATGCGATATCTGGTGCTGGCCCGGGAGGACCTGACGAACCAGGTGGAAGGCCGAGCCCTGCAGAACAAAACGACCGCGGCCGTGTGTCGGTTCCTGATCGAGGACGTGATATGCCAGTATGGGTGCGTCGGGAAGATCATGGCTGACCGCAGGGAGATGGACGCCGAGGAGGCCGAGGAGCTGTTCGACCGGTTAGGGGTCAAGCTCTCGGTCACCACAGCGTACAATCCGGAGGTGAACGAGAAGGTGGAGCGCAGACACAGACCGATCGTCAAAGCGCTAGTCCGGGCATGCGGAGGCCAGGTCGGGAACTGGCCACGACTGTTACCTTATGCCTTGTGGGCGGACCGGACAACGCACAGTTCGGTAACCGGGTTCATGCCGTCAGAGCTCATGTTCGGACAGAAGCCGATCATGCCAATGGAACGGACAATCTCCTCTTGGGCGATAGTGGACTGGAGAGATGAGATGAGTCGGGAAGAACTGCTAGCCGCGCGTATACGGCAGCTCGAGCGGAGGCTAGAGGATGTGGACTGAGCGGTGGAGAGACTTCGGACGGCGAGGATGAAGAACAAAGCCCGGTTCGACCGAACGCACCGGCTCCGACCAAAGAAAATCGAGGAAGGCGACTGGGTGCTAGTTTATGACAGCAGCCTCGATTACCAGCACCAGGCAACACGGAAGTTTGCAAAGCGGTGGTTCGGGCCTTACGTGGTAACGAGCGCCAACGACAACGAGACGTATCACCTGGCGGAACTCGACGGTACGAGGATGGCAATACCGGTGGCAGGGAAGTGGATCAAAGCGTTCAAGAAGCGCCAGACGGCGAACCGGATCTAAGAGGCCTGGACAGCGACGACGAACAGTTCGAAACAGAGAACGAACCGATGGGCGAGGAACCGAAACCCGGACCGGTTTTCTCCAACCAGAACCCAATTTTGGCTCATGCCAGTGGATGCGCGGTTAGGTGGGGGCGGATGTCGTGAAGAAAACCGTCCCTTAGCGCAATTGATGCATAGCGCGCGTGAACCGGCTCTTCACGCGTGCGCGCCCTTAATGTATATAATAGGGAATTAGGTACATTGGTATATCCTAGGTAGTTAGGTTCAATAGGTAGGAAGAAAATGAGGGAGATGGCTCCCTTCTTGACGCTATAAAGGAGAGGGAGACGCAGGGAGAAGGGATCGCGCATTGAGGAGGACGAAGTGCTGTCGAACCGTAACCGAATGCTTCTCCTCTGTTTGTTCTCTATTGCTCTCCTCTGCAGGTTTTCGGGAGGCTCGCGCTGCTTCGAGGAATGCCCGTGTGCTTCCGGCAGCACCTCCATCCTATCCCCTTTCGTGCGCAGACGAGCAGGTATCGACATCTGATCGCCGACCTGTTCGGTTGTAACCACTCGCGTGCTTTGTTGTTTTGTGTCCGGTCATACTGGGAGAGCCGTACATTACGGCAGCACGGATGGAGACCAAGGTGCTGGACAACGGGTCGGCTTATACGAGGGTCAAGAGTCAGGACGGGCGTCATTCGGTCCAGTTCTTGACGGTGCAACCGAACCACGAGCGAAACCGCGAGTCCCTCGGTGGCGAGAACCGAGAGGATTTTTAGAGAGGGCTACCAAGGCATGGGTCCGCGACAGTCCGAACACTCCGGGAAACCCCCACAAATGTACGATAGAGGCGAAACCGAAAAAACCTTGTACCATAAGTAGGAAGTTTTGTTTCTCTGACAACGGAGGGTGTACGATAGTCGGCGTCGTTGGCCGAGAAAAGACAAGGGCGGAAGAGTGACTTCGGGCGTGCGGAGTTCTCGGGCCCAACGAGGAAATCAACGGAGCCGTGGAGGCGGTCTCCTTCGACGATACCTTGGGAATACCGCGAGAGGTGGTCGGAGAGGGCCTGAAAGAGGACTGGACGATACCGGTTTGTTCAGAAGAGATGTACGAAGTCATCGCGGACTTCAGTCGGTGGCTCGAGTCGGATCGGACGGCCCGGGTTAACACGAAGTACAAGACTGTGGACCGGAAGGTAAGGCTAGTCGCGACACCCTTACCGGAGTGCAGCGAGTTGCGAATCAAGGGGGTCGCGTCGGACCCTAGTTTACGAGATCCGGCCTGCATAGGGCACGCCTTCACCGACAGACGCTACGGGAGCTCAAAATCGGTGGGGGCGGGTTCCTACTGCCGGCGGAAGAAGACCGGTTTCGGAGAATGTTCGGAAGGCACGGGAAAGCCTTCGCATTCTCGTCGGGAGAGATCGGGTGCATAGACCCGACAGTTGTGAAGACGATGGTGATATTCACGGTACCGCATGTGCCGTGGAATCTCAAACCAATTCCGGTACCGAGAGCTCACATCCCGGAGCTGATGGAGCTGTTGAGGCAGAAAGTCGATATGGGCATCCTCGAACCGTCGAGTGCCCCGTACTCGAACCGGTGGTTTACCGTACCGAAGAAGAACGGGACTTCGGACGGCGAGGATGAAGAACAAAGCCCGGTTCGACCGAACGCACCGGCTCCGACCAAAGAAAATCGAGGAAGGCGACTGGGTGCTAGTTTATGACAGCAGCCTCGATTACCAGCACCAGGCAACACGGAAGTTTGCAAAGCGGTGGTTCGGGCCTTACGTGGTAACAAGCGCCAACGACAACGAGACGTATCACCTGGCGGAACTCGACGGTACGACGATGGCAATACCGGTGGCAGGGAAGTGGATCAAAGCGTTCAAGAAGCGCCACGACGGCGAACCGGATCTAAGAGGCCTGGACAGCGACGACGAACAGTTCGAAACGGAGGACGAACCGATGGGCGAGGAACCGAAACCCGGACCGGTTTTCTCCAACCAGAACCTAATTTTGGCTCATGCCAGTGGATGCGCGGTTAGGTGGGGGCGGATGTCGTGAAGAAAACCGTCCCTTAGCGCAATTGATGCATAGCGCGCGTGAACCGGCTCTTCACGCGTGCGCGCCCTTAATGTATATAATAGGGAATTAGGTACATTGGTATATCCTAGGTAGTTAGGTTCAATAGGTAGGAAGAAAATGAGGGAGATGGCTCCCTTCTTGACGCTATAAAGGAGAGGGAGACGCAGGGAGAAGGGATCGCGCATTGAGGAGGACGAAGTGCTGTCGAACCGTAACCGAATGCTTCTCCTCTGTTTGTTCTCTATTGCTCTTCTCTGCAGGTTTTCGGGAGGCTCGCGCTGCTTCGAGGAATGCCCGTGTGCTTCCGGCAGCACCTCCATCCTATCCCCTTTCGTGCGCAGACGAGCAGGTATCGACATCTGATCGCCGGCCTGTTCGGTTGTAACCACTCGCGTGCTCTGTTGTTTTGTGTCACTTGCTAATATACAAACATTCATGTCTCTCTGTCTCTGTGTCCATTCGCGTCTTCTGCGTTGACGGGCCGTGTCCCTGTGTTTCTTTGCTCATACGTAACCGGTTGTTTCTCTCTTTCTCTTTCCCCTCCTATCACCTGCTCTTCGATTCAAGACCCCGGTGGTCCCGCCTCGTTTCTCCACGCACGCGCGTAACAACGCGACAGCGTGTATTCCTGTTAGTCTTGTATGCCTTAGCGGACGCCGAATATGCCCCGAAATATCTCTGTAAGGTTTCCACAAGAGGGATGTCGAAATGTCTTTCTCCAAGTGAGGACAGGTAAACTTTTTTTCGGATGGATGTGTTGGTGACCGTGTCTATATTGAGTTTCCTAGCAATGTCCAGGGCTTCAGGGTGAGCGGATGCCTCGGCAACTTTGATGTATCCATCCAGGTGCTTTTCGACGAGCCATCTCCGCAAGGCGGCAAAAATATGGATCGACATAGTAGGTGGGTGAGACTCGTGGGTAGAGGGTGAGGTATGTTGGCTATGGAGAACGTGAGCTTTGTGGTATGATGGAGAGGAAGGTGAGTGAGGGGAGCGATGAGAGCGATGAGAGTTAGAAGATTGGTTTTTGTACTGTGCAGAAAACCTTCTATTTTCTTCTTTTTGTGGCCTAGGGTTCATTGGTCTGTGAGCCATCGTGGTGCCACGTGTTCTTGCTCTAGAAGTTTGTGCATGCATCAAGTCCTTTTAATAACGTCACTATCTTCCCTTTTTTTTTCTTTTTTTCTTTTTTTCTTTCTTTCTTTTGTAACGGTTACATACAATATTATTTTTACATTATAGTACAAGTAGGTCCCTCTACTTACTCCGCGGATTCGCCGGCTTTGTCCTGACCGGCGGGGAACGGGTTAGGTGGCATAGGCCCCAGGTAGGGTTTTAAGCGAAACCCATTCACCTTTTGTCGTAGCACCTCTCCGGCCAAGGTGCCAAGTTGAAACGTGTCGTTTTCCACTCCAACTATCCAGTACGGGCCTGCCCAACGGAATCTTAATTTTCCTGGCATTTGCCCCATGCATGTTTGAAAAACTAATACCCCCTTCCCAACCGTAAAATCCTTTTCACACGCATGCTGATGTCGGTCCACGAATGCTTTGCATCGCCATTGTTCTTGTTCCAATATGGCCATACTACATACCCGGGTTTCGCCTAGTTCTAACAGTTGTTGTCTAAGTCGTATTTGTTTGGATTTGTCCTTTTGCAGCTAGTCTCGTACTTGAATCCGCAGACTGGGTACCTAAAATTCGACAGGCATGACGGCCTCCAGCCCAAATGCTAGCCTGAAAGGCATCAATTGTATGCTGGTCTTATAGCTGGTTCGGTGTGGCCATAACGCGTTGTGCAATTTGGTATCCCAATCTGTTCTATTCTCATTGACTATCTTTTTGAGGATAGTTTGTAATGTTTTGTTCGTGGCTTCGGCCAAGATATTTGCTTGTGGGTAATATGGCGTACTCTTTTGTGGACCATGGCGTAGTGTTGGGTCAGTTCACTGATGACCATATTCAGAAAGTGACTCCCTTGGTCACTGATGACCTCAATAGGGCAGCCAAAACGACACTAGATATGTTCGTAAAGAAATTTTGTCGTGACTGCCGCGGTATTTTCGCATAGTGCTTTCGCTTCTACCCACTTGGTGTAGTAATCCATAGCCACCAGGATATACTTATTGCCGGTTCGGGCAACCGCCGGTGTAAAGGGCCCCACAAAATCGAGCCCCCACTTCTGGAAAAGATCCAACGACAACACAGGTTGATGTGGCATTCTCGCGACTTCCGTGGGCTGGCCCATCCGTTGACATAAATCACACTGTTTGCAATATTCATACACATCCTTTTGCGTAGTCGGCCACCAAAGTCCTACTTGCCAGATTTTTCGGGCCGTAACATCGCCCGCATAATGTCCTCCCGCCGTACCACAGTGAGCTTCGCATAAAACCGCTGCTTTCTCATCTTGTCGTATTCCATGCCTCTAGATGCCGTCACTGCCTTTGTGATGTAGGACGTTTTCAACTAAACAGAAATTATGACTTTGGATGGACAACCGTTTTTTCTCGTCCGTCCTTAGTTGTGGTGGCAGTAACCCCGTGGTCAGAAACTAGGTCATTTCTATCAACCACCGATCCGGAAAAGTCTTTTCTGTTCTTGATGCTAAAGTTGCTATGTGCACAATGTCCGCATCTGGAAAGTCGTCGTCATCTTTTTGCGCCATTTCTCCATTATCCAATCTACTCAAGAAATCCGCCACCGCGTGTTGCGTACTCGGTCGATGTTGAATTACAAAGTCGGATTCTTGGAGCAACAGCATCCATCTAGCCAGTTTTCTTATTAGGGCCTATTTCCCAACCAGATATAGCAATGTCGTATGATCCACATGAAACGTGAATTTTCGCCCTAGCAAATAATGCCGGAATTTATTGATGTTGTATATCATACCCAATGCTTCACGTTCCGTTGTGGAATAGTTATGCTCAGCCGTTGATAGTTTTCGACTGGCATAGTACACTGGTCGGTACCAATTCGGCTCCGTGAGTTGCATCAACACACGACCTATTGTTATATCTGAGGCATCCACAAACACGTGAAATGCTTTCGCCCAATCTGGTGGATGTACGACCGGTGCCCGCGTTAGCATTATTTTTAGTGCATCATACGCCTTTTCTTCCGTTGTTGTCCATTTGAAAGGAGTACGATGGACGGCGGCATGTAATGGTGTGGCGAAATCCGCCAAATAGCGTATCATCCGACTGTGCCATCGTATTTGTCCCAAAAACCAATTGAGTGCGTTGGCATTTGTCGGCATCTTTGCATGAGTAATCGCGGAATTTTTTTTTGGATCGACCGCTATCCCCTCCTTACTGACTAGGTGGCCAAGGAGGGCTCCATTGGTGACGCCGAAGGCACATTTGGCGGGATTCAGGCTTAAGTGTGAAGTTCGGCAACGCTCCAGGCAAAGCTGTAGATGCGTAAAATGTTCGGTTGTTGTCCCATATACAGCAAAATCGTCTAAAAGACCTCCATGAAGGCGGGTATATATTCCCCAAAAATCTCTGTGATTGTCCGTTGAAATGTGGCCGGCGCCATCTTTAGCCCGAACATCATGACGACCGTGACATAAACTCCCCAGTCCATGACAAACGTCGTCTTCTCTTGGTCGTCGGGGTGCATGCGTACTTGATTGTACCCACTAAAGCCATCTAGAAAGTTGTACATGTCATGCCCTGTGATTGCATCCAGTATGATGTCGGTGAAAGTTAAAGGGAACACATCCGTAATGGTTACGATGTTCCATTTCTAGTAGTCCACACACACATGTATTTTTCCATTTTTCTTTTGTACGACTACTATCGGGCTTAGCCATGTCGCTTGCTTGACTGGTTGAATGAATCCGGCCTTGAGAAGTTTGTCAATTTCCTCTTTTACGCGAGCCGCGTAATTTGGATTCATGCGGTATCAACGTTGCTAGACTTGTTTCGCATTGGTCGCTAAATTGATCTTATTTTGATAGAACTTCGGATCTAATCCCTTCATGTCCTCGTGGGACCAAGCAAACACATCTTTATACTTCCTGAGCAATGCTATCATCACCTCTCTCTGATCCAGTAGTAACTCTTTTGCGAAGGAGAGGAATCAGGGGTCTGATGTCGTACCTACATTAACTTCTTCTAGGGCTGAGGCAGCGACTCGTCGTTAAATTTCCATTTCCTTCTTGAACGTCACCCATGCTCTGCTTAATTCTAATATGGACTTTGGGTCTGGTTCATAAGCCTCGTCGTGAAGCGTAGTAGGCGTGGCGTAATCCGCTGCGGTTTCTATTACGTTGATTTCGAATAGCGGAATGATTCGGGGGTGCTCGTCGAGGTATGCTTCTAATTCTGTATTATCCACTCCATCCAGCATATTTATATCTTCTGCATATAACGGTGTTATCCCCTTGGGTTGTGCTGCCCTTTCCTCTGTGGGTACACAAACCTTGGTGCGTCCTCGTCAAAAACTGATGCACTTATGTTGCCAGCTCTGTTTGATATTCGCTGAACGAAGCCAAGGTCTACCAAGCAACATAGGATACGCTCCTGGGGCGTCCAAGGTGAGGACTACTGCCGAGATGTCAAAGCGATGTCTGTCAATGATGATGCCTAACTTTCGGATTAAGCGGTCGTCGGTCGTACCTCGGTAGGCTCTTGGCTAATGTTGATTCTCAACCCAACCGTCTCTCGGCCATCACTTGGTTGTATTGTCAGCTGCGTCTCCCGGCCGTACTCTCGGCTCTCGGCCATGTGTCTTGGTCGTACTCTCAGCCACGTGTCTCGGCCGTGCATCTCGGTCATACTCTCAACCACCCATCTCAGCCGCATTCTCGGTCATGCGTCTCGGCCATATTCTCACGCGTCTAGTCCATGCTCTCGACTGCGCATCTCGGCCATGCTCTCCGGCCGCCGGCTATCACCGTGTGATCGGCTGTCTCTATCGGCCGACTGTCCGGCTGTTCTTGCAACCGTGGTCATCTCCTTCACCGTCGTATGTCGGCCGTCACCGTTTGTCGTCGCGTTTTGTCTGTCCGGCAGTTGGCTCTGTCCACTAGCTGTGTAGGTCTTTCTATGCTCGTCTCTTTCCTCGTCCTCCTCTTCTTGGTAGTCGGCTCTATGCTTGGTTGTGGTTCCTCACTCAAACCAAGGCCTTTTCTGATTCCTCAATCCTCAAAGAGGGCCCCAATAGCAAAAACCATAACCCCAATGTCCTTATAGTACGTTAGAATTGTTACTTCAAGCCACCCTCAAACAGAACCATATGAATGGGAGAAGAAGCACTTCTTAGAATGACATCTTTTGTTGAACGAACCAACCAAACACTACATTTTCCCTCCACCTCGAGCTTTTGAATCTTCTTGTCGTCTTATCAAATGTATCAATCTTAACTATGGTCTTCACATCAAAATATTAGGATTGCACCATTGATGTCGATGACCCCTTTCAACTCACCATACCATATCACATATTCTGGGTCTTTTTTGTTATATTCTTTTAGACGTTATACTTCGGCATCATCCCCATTGTCTGTCACTCGTTTTGCAAATCTGCAAATATAGTCAGAGAGAAGGACTTCTTCTCAAGGGAATAATGTTAATATCTCCATCACAGGCTCGCTCCCACACAAAGAGTCCATGCACAACACCATACTCTCTACACAAACACTAACAAACATGTACAGAGAGGGAGAGATAGAGATCAATGATGGAGAGGGAGAGGGAGAGTGAGGGAGGGAGGGAGAGAATGACCTATTCTCAAGGGAGGTCGTCCATTCGGGCGTGCCAAAAGTGTTACCGATTAGGAACACTGTCTACGGTCAGTCCTTCGACCTAGACCTCAAGGTGACTGCGTTGCAAGGAATAGTACCATTGTACCGTAATACATAATGGGATACTTCCCCGTATCCTAGTAGCGTATAAGGGAGACGACTACAACCGAACTCCTTAGGAAGTGCACTTAGTATCCGCACTTACACCTACACCTTTACGATTACAATTTGCTACAGAGAACAAAGAACACAGTAGATAAAACCACAGATATGCACAAAAATCAGAGAAGATGGTATTCTATTAGAATAACGCTCTATGCACCAAAATTACATGCTACCTCTTACAGAGGATTTTTTCCCTTTATATATACAGGGTCTTTTAGCCGTTCATGCTTCCCGTGTGAACCGTTACATGCGTTTCTTACGCTTTTACTATATTATAATATTTCTGCGCTTCTGTCCGTCGGTTACTATTCCGGTGGACAACACCTCCATGGCGATTTGGAAGAAGAGATTTACATGGATCAACCCGAAGGGTTTGGAGTCAAAGGTAAGGAAAACCTGGTATGCAAGTTAAAGAAGAGCTTGTACGACCTAAAACAAGCTCCTAGATTTTGGTACAAAAAGTTTGACTCCTTTATGTTGAACCATGGGTATAATAGAACAAACACAGACCATTGTGTGTTTGTTAAGAAATTCCCAAATGTGAATTTTGTCATTTTGCTCTTGTATGTTGATGATATGTTGATCGTTGGTCAAGACACCAACAAGATTGAGAAGCCGAAAAAGGAACTCAACAAATCTTTTGCCATGAAAGACTTGGGACCAGCCAAGCAAATCCTTGGGATGAAGATAACCAAGGATAGGGCAAGCAAAAGACTTTGGTTGTCTCAAGAAAAGTACATTGAGAAGGTACTTGAGAGATTCAACATGGCTAAGAGTAAGCCGGTCAACACTCCACTCATGGGCCACTTTAAACTTAGCTCAGTTCAATGCCCTACGAGTGATGAAGAGCAAGAAGGAATGAAACAAATACAATATGCCTCTGCAGTCGGTAGTTTAATGTATGCTATGGTATGCACGAGGCCGAACATTGCTCACACAGTTGGTGTAGTGAGCCATTTTCTCTCGAACCCTAGAAAAGATCATTGGGAAGTAGTGAAATGGATCCTGCGATATCTGAGGGGCACCTCAAGAGTCTGTCTAAAATTTGGTGAGAACCAAACTATATTAGATGGATATACAGATGTCGATATGGCTAGTGATGTTGACTCTAGAAAGTCTACATCTGGTTACCTAATGATCTTTGCAGGGGGAGCGGTCTCTTGGCAATCGAGATTGCAAAAATGTGTGGCATTATCCACAACGGAGGCCGAGTAAATTGCTGCCACAAAAGCTAGTAAGGCATTGTAATGGCTAAAGAAATTCCTACAAGAGTTGGGGCTAACCCAAGAAAGGTACATTTTGTATTGTGATAGCCAAAGTGCTATCCACTTAAGCAAGAATGCTTCCTTTCACTCTAAGTCAAAGCACATTGATGTTAGATACCATTGGATTAGAGATGTGCTTGAAGAAAAGAAAATGCACATTGAGAAGATACATACCAATGAGAATGGCTCCGACATGATGACTAAAAGTTTGTCAAGGGAGAAGCTTAAAGTTTTCAAGCAAAAGGCAAACTTGGTTGTGCCCCCCACTTGAGACGGAGGGGGAGAATTGTTGGGGCTTGTCCACTCAAGTGGAGCCCACAACATTGAGTCAGCTGAACGTCGAATAGGTTTAAGTCAAGTTATAATTAGTTGTATTTATAGTTATATATATGTATGTATGTATGTATGCCTTTTTTCTTTTTGTATGTTTTTTGGGTGTGTGTCTTTTGTGTGTGTCTGTGTATGTGTGTGTGAACACAGATATAAACGTTGGACTACAAGAAGACAATAAGAGAAAAACAAAAAAAGAAAAAGAGAGACAGTGTGACCTGATTTTCTGAGAGTAAACAGAGAGCAAAAACAGAAAACTGTGGGAAGAATAGAAAAGAGAGAGAGAGAAATAGAAAACGAAAGAGCGAGCAAGAAGTAGAGTGAACTACTATCACAGATACAGAGACCTGCGAGGGGTTGTTCCTGCTATCAAAGAACCAGGATTCAACAACACATGTCTTGTCTACTTGTTTCAGGTTTCTTCGTTTTATGCTTTTCTAGTTTCCGTTTTCTTTGGTTTTCTATCCACCCAGTTGGGCGAGGAATTATAATCTGGGCCATTGTTGTATCCACCCAATCGAGAGAAGATTGTAGCCAAGGCTGTTGCCTTGAGGCTAGGACATTTCTCTAGTCAAAACCTAGAAATTTTGTACGCAGCTTGTAATCCTTGTTATTCTATCCACCCGATTGGGTGAAGGTTATAACCAAGGCCATTGCCTTGAGGTAGATACACCCCCCTAGTGAGGTCGTATTCCGTTGTACTCAAAGATATAGTGAAGTTGTTTGGAACCTACGGTTCCCATGGTTTTTCCCTATTTTAGGTTTTCCACGTTAAAATTTTGGTGTACTCTCATTTCCGTCTTGTGGTTTCATCAAGTGTTAATGGTGTTGGAAGTTTAAATAATCTTGATTCAGATCCATATTCCCAACATGGTGCCCCCCAATGGGATCACTAACACTTCCTAAGGTTTAAACTTTAAGGTTTAAGGTTTAATACTACTTACTACAAGGAAGATTAGTGGAAGTGATTAAGGTTCACATACATTGATCGACCGACTGCCATATTGAAGTGTTCATGCAGCCGAGCAGCTTCTTGTAGGTGTTCATTTTTTGTGAATAGGAAGCACAGTAGAGAGGGAAGCCATGAAGAGAATTAAAGAGACGGGAATAAAAGCAAAGGAAAATAGAGGGGGATGAAAACAGGGAGGTAAAAAGAAAAGAGCCTTAAAAATTTTGTCATATTTTCAGTAATTTACTTTTATAATCTAACAAAAGTATTGGGGCTTGTCCATTATAGTCTTTGACTCTTTAGCAAGCAAAAACTTGACATATGTTGTTTGTTGGAAATAATAATAATAATCCTTTGTCTTCACCTTATAAGATGTTGTCGATGATGAGGGTCACTTTGTGAATACATGGGGTGGGGCCCATGATAGGAGGTTGAGAGACGATCATTGGTGACTGGCATCACGTCTCGTCCATAATGTGTATCATGGTGTGAGCGTCGAGTGATTGCCTTTATGCATAGGCAACATGATATCAAGTTCCGAGGAAAGGAATAGATAACATTAGGTCACATGGTTTTAGCACCCATAATCATGTTAGAGGATGCCAATGGTCGTTGGCTCTCGGAGAACTTTCTTGGCGAATGGTGGTTTAAGCATGTGTACTTGTAGGAGTGACCAGTGAATTAAGCATGTACTTGCCAACGGTTTGGGATTGCATCACTACCCATGTTGAGGTGGGGAGCCAAAGTTGTCGCCCCCTCCATTGAGCCACCCGGCTTGACTTTTTGTGGGAAGCGGCCCTATCCATAGGTAAACCCTCTACCAAAAGTTGAAACATGAGATACTTTGACCCACTACCAATCATGCACTTTCTTGCATCACATTAAACATGCTTTGCCAAATATGATTTAGTTACCACAGTTGTCGTGATGTGGGGAGCTCATGAGAGGAAATGCATCAAACTCATGATATTTGAAAGGTTGAAGGATAAGGGACATGCTCATATCATGCTTAGAGAGGTAAGTCTTGGAGAATGGAAAGATGGGAAGTGAGAAAGCATAGGAGCATTAGTTGCCACTATGATGATTTAGGGGAATCCGATAGCAAAGATAAGGGTATGACACATTTATATCATATGATGGGTTATGCTTGAGGAAGGATGATCAAAAGGCTATGACAAGGATTTTGTGAATTGAGAAATATGCAAAGAGAGTTGGTGGATTAGATGGTCACCATGGTTCTTGTTAAGCATATGACACGCAACACACCGGTAGTGAAGAAGAGGGCATCAACAAGGAACATTGAGCGACTAATAAAGTCTACAAAAAGGGGAGTAGGACTATCCAAATATGGGGAAAGGCAACCCAATGGGCAACCTAGTGTAAAATGACCACACCCATGAAGTAAAAGCTATAAACGCCACCTTGTGGTGTCTTTTAAGCTTCTTCTCAATCTTAAGCATCTCATACTAATTAAAGCTTTAAGCCTCCTCTCTATCTCCATCTTTGCAATTAAGAGCTCAAGAGAGATTAATGATAGTGTTTAGTGAATAAGTGCTAAATTTGTCTCTCTTGTTGGTGTTAGACCTCTTTGCAATGAACAGTAGCAACGTTCAATAAGTGAAAGGATGACAAGACAGAACTCGACAAAGCAAAGTCTGACAAGACAAAGCTCGACAAATGAAAGGCCGACTATTGAAAACTTGACTGTAAGTGAAAAGTTGACAAAGCAAAACTCGATGAGCGAAATGTCGACGAAGTATATGCACATATACTTATCTTTTTAAGGCTCCTAGTGTGAGCAAAACACCGATAATAATGTGGGTCGATTCACATTTCCTTCATTTGAACCCATCAAAGTCCACAAATTTTCATGGTACAAATATTAGGATTTGAACCCTTGACCTCATTGTATTTAGGGTACGTTCTTGCCAATTGAGCTATGTCATTTAATTTGTTTGAGGTTTCTAATACTTTCTCTCTATTCTTTAATCTTTCAAACATACTAAGGGTATCCTAAGTTTTGATCCATTTCCCCTCGTGAGCTCCTCACATCACAACATCCACCCCCACTGAAATTGCACACATTTGGTATGTACGAAATGTGGTATAGGAGGGTTTGCCATGATGTGAGGTTTTTAATACTTTCTCCCTATGCTTTAACCTTTCAAACATCCTAAGGGTATCCTAAGTTTTGATCCATTTCCCCTCGTGAGCTCCTCACATCACAACATCCACCCCCACTGAAATTGCACACATTTGGTATGTACGAAATGTGGTATAGGAGGGTTTGCCATGATGTGAGGTTTTTAATACTTTCTCCCTATGCTTTAACCTTTCAAACATCCTAAGGGTATCCTAAGTTTTGATCCATTTCCCCTCGTGAGCTCCTCACATCACAACATCTACCCCCACTGAAATTGCACACATTTGGTATGTACGAAATGTGGTATAGGAGGGTCTGCCATGATGTGAGGTTTTTAATACTTTCTCCCTATGCTTTAACCTTTCAAACATCCTAAGGGTATCCTAAGTTTTGATCCATTTCCCCTCGTGAGCTCCTCACATCACAACATCCACCCCCACTAAAATTGCACACATTTGGTATGTACGAAATGTGGTATAAGAGGGTCTGCCATGATGTGAGGTTTTTAATACTTTCTCCCTATGCTTTAACCTTTCAAACATCCTAAGGGTATCCTAAGTTTTGATCCATTTCCCCTCGTGAGCTCCTCACATCACAACATCCACCCCCACTAAAATTGCACACATTTGGTATGTACGAAATGTGGTATAAGAGGGTCTGCCATGATGTGAGGTTTTTAATACTTTCTCCCTATGCTTTAACCTTTCAAACATCCTAAGGGTATCCTAAGTTTTGATCCATTTCCCCTCGTGAGCTCCTCACATCACAACATCCACCCCCACTAAAATTGCACACATTTGGTATGTACGAAATGTGGTATAAGAGGGTCTGCCATGATGTGAGGTTTTTAATACTTTCTCCCTATGCTTTAACCTTTCAAACATCCTAAGGGTATCCTAAGTTTTGATCCATTTCCCCTCGTGAGCTCCTCACATCACAACATCCACCCCCGCCGAAATTGCACGCATTTGCTATGTACAAAATGTGGTATAGGAGGGTCTGCCATGATGGGAACCCTTGCCCTCTATAATACCTTAGCAATTATATATTGGAATTCATATGATCAAGTATATGTGCTATAGTGTCAATCCTTCTCTTGTTGTCCATAGGCCAAAAATATAAATATATTATGTAAACTCGCCGTTAGGTAGAAGAGTAGGTGAGGAAATAGGTAAGACTAGAAATACTCGTGTTTTAGCCCTCACAATCAGCCGATGGCTCGGCTCTATCTGAAGGGGAAAACTATATAACCCGAGTTATGCATACCTCAAGGGGGGATTATCTAGATCAGTCTTAGCGAGCGTATTATCCTAGCAGCAAGCTCTGTACGAACTATTTCTGGCTGAGAGCCGAGTACTGTAATCGTTGTGAGCTTCATCATTTAATATAAGTTTTGTTTTTTCTAATCTTCTATCTGTGTATTCTCCCCGTACTCATAAATCGAGCTACGTTTATGCCTAACAGGTTGTAGCCCGTGTACGCTCCCCGTTCTCCTTAATTTTTCCCCGTGTAGAAGAGGCTTCCACGTAACACGATCCCTTGACACCAATAGCCTGTGGGCTCATCGAAGGTGTTTCCCCAGAAACAGTTAACACAATTTGGCACGCCCGATTACAGTTGTAAGGTCACAGCGAACTACGTTGGACGCAAAACTCCAGCCGCCATTACGGCGCCCAATCGCATCACGCGGTCTCGGCCACCTACCCGACGCCCTGAGCCACTTGAAGGAACTTTTGACTCGGTAGTTACTGACCAATCGTTCCAGGAAGTATCGGAGGCTCACCGGTTGCAATCCTCGCCACCCGATACCCAGTCGCGAGTTGATTATGCACCAACCTCCCCACCGAGCCCTCCAGAGGTCACCCAACCTGACCCTAACCCTTTTCTGGCTTTACCCGAGGACCCGGATCTCGATACCATGCCTTATCCTTACCCACGGTATACCGACAGCCCCGACGCGGAATCACACACCCGGGCATTCGTGTCCACATGGCAGGCCAACCACTCAACGCAGCAGTTATCGGCTGCCGAAATCGAAGCCTCCAAACTCACGGAATTTGCTTTATCCCTCAATGGCCCAGATGCTCGATGGTACTCCCGCCTTGACATGGGAGAGGTCACAACATTCCAGGACGTCCGGACAAAGTTCCTACAATTATTTCACCGCCAAGTTCCGAAGCGGGAACTACTCTGGCAATTCTTTTCCATGAGCCAAGAACCTCACGAGACAGTCGCCCAGTTCACGATCTGGTTTCAGGATCTCTACCGACAACTGGCCGACGATGTCTCCGCTCATCACATTCCGGATACCTTCTTGTCTAGCCTACGAGAGCCTCTATGAACAACTCTCACACTTACAGGTTTCTCCAACCAGACTATCGAGCAAGTCATCGCACGCGTCCTTGCAATCGATCGGACACAGCATACCACGGGCTCTTTGCAAAACTCCCTTCCTCAGGAGGACAATCGTTTCCAACAAGCCCTTCAAGGCACGGCCTGCTCAAGCTCAGGCCATATGGCTCTTGAGTGCCCTCCCCGGCCACACTGCCCCATATGTTAGTCCCGAGCTCACACGATCGCACAATGTGAGTATCAACATGCTCAACCGCACAATGACGGCTCCGGTTCGCCAGATCGAGTTGCACAATACATACTCCCGGCAGGATGAACGTCAGTCATACCGACATTGGGCAAACGAGCGACCCCGATCCCCGGATCGCCAGTGCTGTGACAACGACTATCGTCGCGACGACAATCGCAGGAGATCAGATGACCGTGACCAATACCACGATGACCAATATAGAGTGAATGATGAGTAGGATCGGTATGATGACGACCGGGAGGACCAGTACGATCAGCGGTATGCACGAAACGATCGACGAAACTCTTATAGAGGACCGCGAAACAATCGACGTCAGAACGACAATCATCGTCGGGACCCCCTTCCAAACGCCCCGCACACCGCGCCACGGGCCAACACGCCTACCCAAGCGGCCGGGAACCAATCACAACCCTTCCCACACACTAAGCACAGTGACACCAGCAACTCGACATCCATTATCTGCTTTAAGTGTAACCAACCCGGCCACTATGCTACCCAATGCCCAACCACGGATCGCGGCAAGGCTCCGACTGTGAATACTATTATGGCCGACGTCCAACACGTCACTACACGTAGCAAGACCCACACCAACCAATGGCAAGAACAAGATGACGTCCGACAAGCAGCCAAGGAATGGATTGAGACTGCCAATAAAAGCAACGTGGCACGGATGCACACAGAGATGCAGGACGTGACCATCGACGCACCACCGGTCACAGGACCATCCGCCACGGTAGAAGATGACCATCTATGGGAAGCCCTTACAAGCGCTAGGATCTCGCTACCATTACATAAGTTGTTACCTCTCATGCCGCACTTTCGGGATACCTTGGCTAACTCAAGGCTAACGACAAATCGGTCGTACCCCCTGTTAACCTGACGAAGCCAGGGACAGGCCCACCCCTCATGGATTCCCAGAATCCAGCCGTAAAAATCATTATTAAAGGACGCGACCTTCATGGGTACATTATCGACGGTGGCTCCGGTGTGAACGTCATCAGCAAGGCCACATGTCACACCCTCGGCATAAACCAATGGGAGCCTTGCCCCTTTTGGTTGCGGATGGTCGATACGTGATCAGTTCGCCCCATCGGGTTAATCTGCCACCTTGATTTCACGTTAGCCGGCCATTTGTTCACTATCTCGACAGTCGTGTTACGCCTCGAAGCTCCGGGCACTTACCCAATGTTGCTTGGGCGACCCTGGCTGCACACAACAAATATTAAACAACATTGGCAGCAGAATATGATCTCCTTTCGCCAGGGGAAGTCCAAGGTACGGGTAATAACTGAAGAACGCCTAACCACGCCTCACAAAGCTACGCCCTTATACGCAGAAGGGGTACACATGCTCGACGACTTAGCCGACGAAGAGGTGGACGACTTCCTAGAAGATCACCCCACTATCGTACCCCTCTTCGAAATAAACGCCATTTCGGGTGTTGGCACACCACTAGACGAGGATGGCACGGCAGATTCCCTTCCCCAGGACGACGCCGATCCCACCACTATCGCGGAACTACGACTAGCACGGGATGCGTTCGAAAGCGAACTCGCTATTTCCCAGCAGGTAAAAGCATCGACGCTCAAATCACTGAACCTCAACTTAGACGAGAACCCATGGAAACTTCAAATTGCTAATAACTTACCAGCCGACGAACGGTCAACCCTGATACGCCTACTCACGGAATATCAGGATGTATTCGCCTAGTCTTACACGGATATGAAGGGATTGGATCCCCAATTTTACCAACACCAAGTACACCTCCTACCAGACACTCAGTCGATCCAACAACGACGGTACCGTATGAACCCCAACTACGCGGCTAAGGTCAAAGAGGAAATAGACAAACTCCTTCGAGTAGGCTTTATACGCCCAGTAAAAAGAGCCACATGGTTAAGCCCAATCGTCGTGGTCCCCAAGAAAAACGGGAAAATCCACGTTTGCGTTGATTACTGCAAACTCAATGTTGCGACAGTCATGGATGGGTTCCCTCTTCTGTTCATGGATAGTGTCCTCGACACGGTGGCTGGTCATGAATGCTACAGTTTCCTTGAGGGGTTCAGTGGCTATAATCAAATCCGAATGCACCTGGACGATCAGGAGAAAACGGCGTTTGTCACGGACTGGGGTGTCTTCGTGGCTGAGGTAATGATGTTCGGATTAAAGACGGCACCGGCCATGTTCCAACGCATCATCTCAGAGATTTTCAACGAGTATATTCCGGTGTTCATGCAAGTGTTCCTCGACAACTTTGTCGTGTATGGCCAGCAGCTGGAGCATATGACCCAGCTACGGCTCTGTCTCAAACAATGCCAACACGCTCGCTTGAGCTTAATTCCGGCAAAATACGCATTCTTGGTGACAAGCAACAACCTGCTTGGGCACATAGTTAGCCAGGAAGGTATCGCCATGGACCCGGATAAAGTGCAAGCCATTCTGAATGCCCCTGCGCCCCCTACCGCGAAGGCCCTCAGCAGATTCTTGGGCCAAATTAGATGGCATAGCCAGATGTTGCGACACCTGGCCGATTTCGCGACTCCTTTACACGCGGCGATGCATAGACTCCCATTTCAGTGGTCTTCAACAGAAGACGAGGCGTACCAAGCCTTGAAGTTAATGCTCTCCCATGCCCCTATGGTACAGGCACCGGTCTGGTCGGAACCTTTTCACGTCTTCGTAGACGCATCAGATATAGCCATTGACAGCGTGCTCATGCGGCGCACACCACCAAATTGGTACCGGCCAGTGTATTACGTTAGCCGACAACTCTCGGCCGCGGAGAAGAACTACTCAACCACTAAATGTGAGGCCCTCGATATGGTTTACAACATCAACAAATTTCGACATTATCTCTTGGGCCGGAACTTCACATTCCACATCGACCACTCGGCCCTCCTCTACTTGGTTAATAAGCAGGCCCTCACAAGTCACCTGGCCCAATGGATGCTCCTGCTACAGGAGTTTGATTTTCAGATCCAGCACCGGCCCGGCGTCCAACACGCCGTAGCTGTCTACCTGAGCCACCTCGAGTTAAGCGAACCAGCCGTGTCCACGTACGATGAATTACCCGATGCCGCCATTTTCAGTCTCGCAACGGTACCAGACACAAATGAGGACAAATGGATCGCAGAGATGACCCATTTTCTCTGCACCGGCCTTCCTCCCGACCACTTGACCCTCGACACTCGAAAACGACTAGCTGTCAGGAGCCTAAATTTCTATCTTGTCTCCGACACCCTTTACCACAAAGGCTCGGATGGCATCTGGCGTCGTGCAATCCGTCAATTTGAGAAACCCGCAATCCTCTAGGAGGCACATCGCGGAATCGCGGGGGGACATTACGCTGGAGAGGCCACGGCAAGAAAAATATGGCAGAGTGGCTTGTGGTGGCCCACAACAAAGAAAGATGCTCATGAATTCTGTCGACAATGCAATCTATGTCAACGCATGGGACAACCGACTGAGCAATCCCGGATGCCGCACCAACCCATTCTTCCGTTAGAGCCATTTCAAAAGTGAAGTTAGATTTTGTAGTACCTTTTAAACCAGTCGCGGCCCGCACTGGTAACAAATACATCATCATGGCCACGGACTATTGCACAAAATGGGTCGAGGCTAAGGCACTACGGGACAATACCGCTGCATCCACGGCAAAATTCGTATACGAACATCTATGGTGCCGATATGGATGCCCAATCGAGCTCATTAGTGACCAAGGCGGGCATTTTCTAAACCATATAATTCGTGAACTCACTACACACTACGCGGTCGTACATAAGAAAAGTATGTCGTACTATCCACAAGCAAACGGATTGGCAAAGTCGACTAATAAAATTTTGTAGACAATCCTGAAAAAGATCGTCAATGAGAACTGCACCGATTGGGATGCCAAGCTCGGTGAGCAACTCCTCGAACTCGGTGAACAACGAGTGGCTAGCATGGCTCACTTGGAGCAACGCCAACGGCAACGCAAAGCATTCGTTGATCGACACCGAAAGGGTACGGAGAAAGCACTTACCATCGGCAAACCGGTGCTGGTCTTCCAAACATGACTCGGTGCTATGCCGGGCAAATTACGATTTCGATGGAGATGCCCCTTCAGGATAATTGACGAGTTTAACGGCACATTCCAACTCAGCACACTTGCCGGAGACATCGTCAAGAGCTGGGCAAATGGCTTCCACCTTTGACCTTACCTCGGGACGACCCCAATTAATCCTTTCGCCGTCATCGACGGCACGGACCAGCTCCCGGACAATGCCTCGAATGAGGCCATGTGTCCCCATCAATAAAATCATGACCTACCCACCAAATGTATATAGTAGGAATGATTTTTAGTAGTTAAATTAGCATTACCTAGAATTACCTAACTAATCACCCCAATCACGAGATTTTTTTTAGGTGCACCAACTAGTCACATCCACTTTAAAATAGAATATTGAAGAAGCAAGCACAGAATGCTTCGCTCCTCATGGAACTACCAGATCTGAACATGGCCTTAGTCGAGGCATATCGCAATCTACACCACACTACTCAGGCAGCCAAGGACATGGCCCGATGTATCAAAACGGCGCATCAGCAAGCCAAACGGGCTACCGAGCTATGGCAAGCCGCCGAGGAGAAACTGGCAACATTCAAGCAGCAACATCCAGAACAACCGTCGTTAAGCCTCCCTGCGCCGAGTGACGATGTCTCACCAGCCACTCTTCTGAACCCGAGCCTGGGTGTTGCGGGTACCAAAGCACACAAAGACGACACCACTCACCCCAGGGTAGCCACGGTCGATGTCAGCACAATGACGGACATGGTACAAACAAGTGAGCCCTCGTCATGGGCAGATATCAGCCCGCACCACCAAACCCGCCATGCCTCCACGCAAACACCACCACCTCCAGTCGTCATGGAACGCTCTACATAGACAGACAGGGAACCCTCTCCCCAAATCCAGCAAGCGGCAACCCAGACAGGGCCTCCCCTTCGAGATTACCAGGAGGAGCTTAAGGTCCAGATCGCTCTGGCCGAGTTGGTAGAACAGAACCACAACAACATTCTTGGCCAGCTACGGAACAAGCCGCGGGCCGCGAAGCCGACCTCAAGCGACTACTCGTTGAAAGGTCGACCGCACTCCAAGAACGAGAAAGAGAGGTGATGACCCTTCAGGTCTCTATCACTGAGGCCAAAGAACGTTTCATCCAAGAAGCAAAGCGGAATAGCCAACGGGAACAAGAGCTCTTCGTAGACAACCAGGACTTACGACGTCATCAAAGGGCCTTACAAGACATGGCCAACGAACATATGCCGAAGTGGAGGATCTCGAAAGAGCAAAGGGCAAAAATTTCCGATGCGTATCACCAGTTGCAAACCGAGCACATCGCCGCCAAAGAACAACATCGGGACGCTTGGCAACAGGACATGGACGAAACGGTAGCTCAGCTCACCAAACGTTATGAGTAGACAATCACGCTCATCACCGAAAAAGCAAAAGATAATCAAGCTACTTTAGCACTCCTCGTCCGCAAAAGCCAAGAAGAAGCCAAGGCCGCAAGGGAGGCAATGGAAGTTCACCGCGCCAGCATCGGCATGGACGATACTAAAATCAAGATCCTAATCAACAAGTATTGCCAGCAATTCACCACGAAGATCAAAGAAATGCTTGACCATGTCTGGCAGGGGTGGTCAGCCCAAGCCACAGACCTACACATACTACACATGAATGCCGAGAACCGAGGGTTTTACAAGATGGATGACACCAGCATCCAAACCCTCCGTGAAGACTTAACTGAGGAATATCATACCTTAGCAGTGTCCCACATTGCGGCCATCGAGCAACTTCTAGAGGAATTCAACAACGATCTAATGGTGTTTCGCTTAGAAGCCGAAGCTTACGAGGAGGAACGCCTAGCTACCGGGAGTAACAGAGCTCCCACAACCAACGAGCAAGGACTCGAGCCACCCACCATGGCGGCAAGATCGGAGGAACTTGCCCCTACAGACCGCCACATCCCACTCGATCCACAGACTACAACCACGACCCTGCCTGAACCGGTCCAACAGAGGAGGGTGCACATGACAACACGGCCATCCCCGACTCGGCAACAAAACCTCCATCACCAACCCCACCTTCCGAGCAACCAGACCAACCCCATGCCCCTGAGTATATCCTCGGCATATTGGAAGAGGAATAAAACAAACCTATAAGCCCTCGTATGAACGGGCAATTTTTGTAATCTGTGTTGTTTTGTCAAATCCATGTTTACTCCTCCACATCGTGAACCGTGGGTCCGACGGACAAAGTCCTGTCCCACGGGCGTGCCAGGTGTTGTCCATAGGCCAAAAATATAAATATATTATGTAAACTCGCCGTTAGGTAGAAGAGTAGGTGAGGAAATAGGTAAGACTAGAAATAGCCGTGTTTTAGCCCTCACAATCAGCCGATGGCTCGGTTCTGTCTGAAGGGGAAAACTATATAACCCGAGTTATGCATACCTCAAGGGGGGATTATCTAGATCATTCTTAGTGAGCGTATTATCCTAGCAGCAAGCTTTGTACGAACTATTTCCGGCTGAGAGCCGAGTACTGTAATCGTTGTGAGCTTCATCATTTAATATAAGTTTTGTTTTTTCTAATCTTCTATCTGTGTATTCTCCCCGTACTCGTAAATCGAGCTACGTTTATGCCTAACGGGTTGTAGCCCGTGTACACTCCCCGTGTACGCTCCCCGTTCTCCTTAATTTTTCCCCGTGTAGAAGAGGCTTCCACGTAACACAATCCCTTGACACCGATAGCCTGTGGGTTCATCGAAGGTGTTTCCCCAGAAACGGTTAACATCTCTCTCTCTCTCTCTCTCTCTCTCTTGTTAGGGTTGATCAAGGTATTTGTGCAACTAGTTATTCGAACGCATTGAACATGTGAAATCAAAATTTGAGGGTTATCAAACATAAAGTAATGGAGGAACAGAAACGTCAATAAAGTATAGTTGCACAAGCCTCATCTCTTTAAAGCTTTTCTTTATCTTGTTTCACTCCTTTCCTTCGGATGTTATAACTTGATCATTATAGTCACCTCCACATGTTGGGTATTGTGGATTGGCATCATGTTCAATACTAGGAAAAGCATATTCTGGGCACCAACTAAAAAATGGGAGATGTTCACTATTTACCATTATGCCATTCTTTCATTAGATTCAGCATCCTTAAAGTAGTTATTGAAAAGGTGCAACACTCAATTTCTTGGGACCAATACATAGGGACAATTTCTTGGGACCGATACATAGGGACAATTTCTTGGGACCAAACAAATATGTAAAACATATTATAAGAGCATACATTCAATTACTGTTTAAGAGGCTCTCTCTCTATTCAAAAAAAGGTGTCTATGTTCAAGAGATTACAGAAATACGACAAACATTCAAGAAGGGTCTCAACACAAAATTTCCTCAAGAAGGCACAAACCCCTTTAAAATAATATTTGCATTAAAAAACATTGGTTCTCTCAATCCATTTTCTTTTTGATATTGCTTGATTCTGCTGCCTTACCTAAGAAATGGTTCTTCCACTGGATTTAAATCAATAATTGTTTACACATATCTGATACATCTTGAGTATGTCGCCTTTACTTTAAAATGATACTCTACAAGGTAATCCATGAACCACTGACAATAGCCAGTCCTTGGCATATTCTCCAGTGTGAGAAGCAGCCCATTCTGAATTAATATTTAAATTTAAAAGTGGTGTTTCTTGCATCTGCATTTCTGTATGATGCCTATTGCTTATTTGACAATGCTTTCTATTTCCTTTCATCCAAATGGTGAAGTAAGACACAAAATATCACAATAACAGTATTGATGGCAAACCTAAGTGTCAAACACTTTACAGTAATTATATGCATATACTAGAAATAACAACTGATTGCTAAGGAATGGCAATGTAGGGTAAAGTGATCCACCATCGATATACAAGTCCTGGTTATTGATGTGACAGACATCGCCTTAGGAGTTCAATCCATATAGAGAAAGTGTGTTAATTTCAACTTATCTACTATTTTAACATCAGTTATGATCAAAATCATGTACATAGTATCAAAGACCCAATACCAAATTACATGGCATTATAAAATGAAGTGGGTGCCTGCATTTCGAGACTAAATTGACTATCTACACTTTTTACATCAGTGCAATCAAAATCATGTAGTATCTATCACAGACACAATACCAAATTGTATGGCATCACCAAATAACATGGTGCTTTCATCACATGACTAAATGATTATTCTACAAATGATTATCAGCTCTTTATAATCATCATCATTATTATCAATGACATAGGGTTGGTGTCAAAAATGGTTGGCTGCTGGTAATTCAGCCTTTTCCCAGTTGGTTTTGCAACATCTGTGCGAAAGAGAGAAACATAAGAACGAAGACAATATAGCCAGAAGAAGCAAATGGACATATGCACCATATCATTGCATAAATCTAAGTAATGTACAAAATCAACAGCTTACATTGTATTGAAGAAGTTGGACTCGAGTTTTTAGCAACCTAATATGGTTCGCCAAGATTATATATAGATATACATATGCACAATTGTGTGCGTACATATCTATCAAGAATATACACAATCTGCATCCATAAAAGAGATATCATCCTTGAGAAGTGAATTATCTGAACTACCAAATAAAAGCATTTATAGGCCAAATCATTAATAGTTGCATTTATACCTAATGCCTTACCAGCAGCAAAAAATCTTCTGAACCTCAGCATCAGCTCCAAGGTCTATTCATAATGCTTCTATGTCCAAGGGGAGAGGCACCAACACAAGAACTCGTCCTACCATCACCAGCATTCGAACATCCACCTGGATTAGAATGACTTTCATAAGGAAGCATTCTGATCGACATATGTTCATTATCAATCTTGTAATAACAGGGGATTCATTGTGTACAAAACATACTGAGAAACTCCAACAACATCACTGAAACAAAACTTAAAAAGATGCCCATCGCTAAAATTGAACAGGTGTTGGAAAATCCCCCATCTAGTCACCATTTGAAGACAAGGCAAGAACCCATATTGTTCAGACCTTGTACCCCAGACCACCTCGGCATCAACATTCTGTTATCCTCGCCTTGTGTGCTATCCACAGGCTTCCCCATTTGAAACTCCATTTATATTTGACCAAATACATGTCCACCTGGATACTAGACACCTGTCCCAACTAGCTTCCATGTATATTCCCTCCTATCAACAAATGTAAGAACTGGATGTAAAAATGACGGCACTGCAAGGTTGCAGAACTGGATGTAATTACCCATCACTGTCCTCCCTTTCCACATCAAATACTCATTAGTACATTAGGGCCTTGTTGAATTTCCTCTTGTTGATTGGGTACGATAATAATGTTACATTTAAGACTAATAAGGATCAAAAAGTTCCATATACTTTTCTAGAAACTTTTATTAGCACATTAAATCCTACCAGAATTTACTGTGATGGTTAAGTATTACCAATTAGAATTAAGGCTATATTAACCACATTGAGGGTTGAAGAAAGACTCAGTCAGTAGGCAAACCCCATCAGGATATTGTTGGTTGTCATTCCTAGAGATTTTTTTCCCTAATGGAGTTTTAACACCATTGGCCCTTCAAACAGCAGCTTGAAAAACAAAACAGAACAACACAAATAAGCGCATTTGCTACTACAATTAGTTTGGAACTGAAAGTGCTTGAGGTTTGTAACAAAACCCTGTTGTACCTCTTGAATTAAGATAGAGAAAGAGAGAACACAAAATATATCCAAGAAACACTCCTATACTTTTGTCCTTTGTATGAGAAATAAAAGCACGCACAAAAATCAAGAATAGTTTCGGCATCTTAATGGGCCAAAGCAAATGAAAAGATACCTTTTGTTCTCTTGACTTTTTCTTGATCCATATCAGTGTTTCCTTTATGCTGTGTGATGAAGTAAAAAACATGAGCATCCATGCTTTCCGAAATCTCACATCTTCTACCATTACATACCAAACCTTACCTGGCTATTTTGCACAAGTATCTTTGTGTTTATACCAGCAGTTTTAAGGCAGTCTTTCACATATTGATCCAATTCCCAGAGCGTCTCATTACTGAATGAATCAACATCCACTTCCATTTCATCAACTTTCTGATCCAAGGCAGGATTTCTTTGCCTCATCAACTGAATCACATCATCCTGCATGTGTACAGGCAATAGTTGCAAACTCCCTACTAGAATGACTTTCTCCTCATAACTCATTTCTCTTATTGGCTGATTGCTGAACATCGGAGCATCAGGCTTACTATTTTCTGATTGCTCTTGGCCTTTAGTGTTATCATGTGTTTCAGATGATATGATTCTAGCAGAAGAATTTGAGCTCTGAACAATCTTCCCTTCCATCTCTTGGCTAGTATCATGCTTCAAATTCATCTGAATTGATTCAAAATTCGCTTCAAAGAGATGTAGCAACTTATTAGCCATTGCATGCACATCATGCTCTTGAGGATTGTAGAGCATTGCGTTCAAAAAGGTTAACCTTACATCATTTGCAAACTCTTCTGCCGAATCATATTGGTAACCATCTAATTTAGACTTTACCGTGCCAAGATCCATTGGTGTTTGCACAACACGAAGATAATCCCTCAGACCTAATGCAACCACATCAACAGGCTCATTAAAGACCCACCCATATTTGTGTTTCATAAGTTTCTTAAGAATGTCGTGACAATGGGATGCAATCTCTGAATCTATTTTAGTGGGTCCAGTTTCAAGACGTGGAGTGCTTGGCGGATTTCTTTGATCATCTGCAAAATACGTCAACTTTAAAATACCATAGCCTATTAAGTATGATTCGTTATTTCTTTAATGTAGGCTTCTGAGATGCATAATTTTAAATCCACTCTAGTGGCAAAAGGAGTAGCCAAGCAAGAGCAGACACTTGGTAAATTAAAAGTACCCTACAATGTATGATCAATTATTTCTTTAACATGACCCCCATAAACCATTATCAAGTATTAATCATGGTAATAACAATAGTTATGACTTACTACTTGTAGTAGTTGGCATTATTAGGATGCTTAGTAGGTTAAAAGCAGTTGTAGTAGTTGCTGGTAGTAGTGGCCTTATTTCAGGCCTTTGTAAGCCAAAAAGACCCACTTATGTATGCTCGGTTATATCTTTACTGCGTGCTTCTTTGGATCACCCTATTTTAAATCCACACTTGTAGCAGTAGTAGTTGCATTACTTCCGTGCTTAATAAGTTAAAAGTACGTTATAATCATTATGGGGTAATGTATGCTTTGGCATTGCTTTAATAGCAGTTTTAAGGTACCCCATAGTGGTAGGTTTTCTTATTTCTTTAACGTAGAATTTTCTGCCATTTGGATTACCTAAAATCTATAGTAGTATTGGTGGTAACAGTGCCATAGTAGTCACTAATAGTACTAGTATTACTTCAGTGATGTTTAGCTTTGGAGAGTTGTAAAGAGTCTTGCTTACCGAGACATGAGTTGTTTGTATGAGGCGGAGGTGGATGAAGCGTTTGAGAAAACAACTCATTGGACGTTGTGGCTGAATCTCTCTCTTGGACACCCGCGTGAGGACTGACCCTAGATAATTCTGCATCACTCAGTGAAGGATAAACCTCCTCCATACACTGATACCTTCTTCTCAATTGCAACTCTCTCTCTTCGAGCTTCAACGACAATCCTTGCACTTTGTTTAATTCCACCCTCAACAAATTTCGAAGCTCTCTTCTTTGGTCTTTTTTCATCTTCTCTGGCAAAACGCTCATTGATCCTTTGGGAGACTTTGGAAGCCCTCTCAATATAGCATCAGATCGATGCATGATTCCCTGTTTCTCTGCCTTAGATTGAAAATCCAGACCACTAAGATCATAATTCCAGCAAGATGAATCATCAGATGTTGCTTCAAAATCCACTGGTTTGGAATTGATCAACCCTTGTCTTCTCTGCCTGGCCATGACCATATCCTATCTACCAAGAGAGGAGCAGGTGCAAAATTCTAGTGGCACTTAGATCCTTTGACCAAGGATCAATCAATCCGTCAATTTGTTCAGGATTGAGCCTTACCATAGAAAAAATATTCTGTGAAAAAGAAATCAATCAAATCTCTTGTTAAGGGTGAATGCATGGATAATCCATGCTTGAAAAGGAAACCATGGGAAAACAAGAAGCAAACCCGAAGCACATTAGGATAACACAAGAGACCCCAATGATATCAAGATGAAACAGGAGATCCTACGTGCATCAACATCAAACAAGAAAATCCTGACTATACCCACACCACACCAAGAAAGAAACCCTAAGTACAACAAGAAACTAGAAACTTAAGAATGTCAGGATGAAACAAGAAAACCCTAAATATATATATCACCAAGTACCAGGAAGGAACAGCCAGAAAAATAGCAAAAAATTGCTGGGCAAGAGACTTACCTGGTCTTATTTTGATTGACACATAGGGAAGGGATCAAAGCTATCTGTTTTCAATTTTTTCTTCCTCTTAATTTCCTCTGTTTCTGTTGCCTCTGCAAAAATAGGAGGGCAATTACATACATACATACATTACATAATTGGGTACCATCATATGAAAGGAAGCACATTCATCATGAGATCCGGGGGACATTCATTGGCATGGACATTGGGCGGGCGCTCACATGGACACCGAGTCTTGACACCAATCAATGTGAGCCAAACTGTGAAACACATGTTTTGCATGCTATTCGCTTGTGACACAGTTTAGTATGCAAATCGCTTCTTCGAATCCAATGGTTCATAGTTTCATATACTCTACCAACTTCCAAGCAAACGATGGCGGAGAGGTACACACTCTGAAAGGTTTTATTGTCGTCCTCAAATATAGTCCATGGGACCATAATTTTTTCATGTTGTGTGTGTGGAGTTTGATAAGTGATCCTCAATGTTCAAGACATAGCAATTGAAAGTGTGCATTGTGATTGAGAGAGGTATAGATTAGGATTCAAAGTGTGGGGAAAGCTAGGTTGAAGGTGGAGCTTTGTTATGGAGTGTGACATTCAAATGTGTGAGCACTAAGAGTAAATATATGCATAATTGATGCACCACCATCTCATTTTCACATGGAAGAGAATGTGACCTAAATCATGTGGAAATGATAGTGCGTGTGCGAACAAGTGGATGTGTTGTATTGTAATGGGTTAGTATGAGTTACCTTTTCAGAGAAGATCCATCCACGTCTCTCTCAAGTCGCGATTTACTAGCATTGGAAAAAAACTAAGTTTTCATTCAAAAACTATGAAGGCATCATGAAGCATGTATATTGTATCTTGTCTTCAAAATGCTTTCATCATACATTGCATCCATCCAAATAGTCAACATTTTGCTTTATAAAGTTAATTCATAGTGATTGGGTCTTGAGAAGTAAAAGAATGTATGATGGTTGTTTCTTGACTTGAAAAAACTTCATAAGAGAGATATGCATAAGACAAAGCAACCATTAACGTCACTTAGTTGTTTGAGTGTCACTATTATCTATTTGATCGAGTCGCTCAATGGTGTTGGGGTGTTCTATAATCAAGAGGTCCTTAGTAGGTACTAGGAAATTCATAAAACATAATGTTAGAATAATCAAGGTTCCAAATGTCCGGCTCTTTAAAATGAGGACTATATACTAAATGTACCTCTATTAGTTTTCTCATCCTATCGTGACTTGGTAATGGTCATAGGCCAAAACATATAAAAAGGCCAACATCTTGTAATTTTGAACTTTTTTTTATATTAGTAAAACCATCATATCGTGTCTTTCTCTTTTTCTTTTCTTTCCTTAGTCACATCGCTCTTGGCTTTTGTCCCTCCAACACTAATGACCACATATAGTGAACCAAATCTTGTGGACAAGAAGACAATAATATGGATGATGATTGTCACTTCTTCAAACTAGGTTTATGCATATGGAGATGCACTCCATGAGTTGGAATATGAGCTATCACTCGTGAAAACAACGATGTGTATTGTTGCCAATTGGTGATCACAAGTGGGTAGTTTTCTTTGTCTCTCGCATAATGATATTATATTATGAATATGTCATTCTACTTCGCCCTTATATTATGAAGGTTATTTCAACTCACAATAATAGAGTGAGAGCCTACCACTAAGTAACAAGGCCTAATGAAAAGATGCCACCACATTGCTAGCATTGCAAGGCCAATGATAGTATCACCATCAACTCGTGGTTGCCATTGGACCATTGTTATAGCCTATAGGGATGACAATAGGAACTACATATTTATAAAGAGTAATTTCAATGATTTCAAAGTACGATAAGTGGGAATCTAGTTATCCTATGACCTCCTTCATTATGACATATTGAGGATTTGCCAAGGCTCTATTTGATGGGACAAAGATTTCTTAAATTAGATCCAATAATCACAAATTTTATAGTGTAAAATAAAGTAGTATTTGGTGGCATGGGATGCAAATGGAATTTATGTTCATCTCTTGTCCTTCACTTTATGGTGGTTAAACACCAGCGAACTATAATTTTCTTAATCTCAATTTACATTTCTTTATCAGTATAAATCAATCCATAATGGTTGTTGTTGTGATGGGGCATGTCGTCAACACCATTGCCAATGAAGTCATTGTTACATTTGGAATGCCAATACTATTAGAATGTTGCCACTAATGAAGACACCATTGACAATGATGTAAAATGATAAAGGATATGGAGATGAAGAAGCTGGATGGTTGAGTGAGTGAAGAATGGCGCGAAAAATTACTAGCATAGAACACAGATGTGAGACAAGAGTTGAGTGATGGTCGATTGCAAAACCAAGTGATCATGCCAATGGCTTGTAACCATTAGCCAAGAGTAGAGAAATATTTGTGTGGAGTGATAACTAGGCCAATGGGTTTATATCCATTAGTTGAAAGATGAGATTGTGATCAATGCCCCAAACAAAGCCAAGAAATTACTAGGTCAACGATCTGTGGCCAATTGCCAAGACTATTGGTTGATTGACAATTGTGTATACAGTCAGAAGACCAACAATTGTAGATTGGGTGTAAAACAGGAAGAATAATTCAAAGGAGAGTACTATGTGTTCAATGAGAGTTAACTTGCAATGTCGGCCAAAGTTTAGAACATTAAGTTGAATGAGGGGAGGAAAACCCAAAAACCGTGTATAAATAGCACATAAGGTAACATACAAAGTGTGGCTCTTTCTATAATATACTTGTGTAACAATTGACTATCTAGTTTTTCCATTTTTATTTGTGCAAATAATGTTCTAAAAATAATAATAAACAATATATTTGTTGTTTCTCAATTGCGATGTAGTGCAATGGTCTATATAATTTGTTTGTGAGGAATCAACATACATTGTTGTGTAACCACATACATGATATGGATAATAGTATTCTACCCTTGAGAGAAGTACACCATTTGACTAAAGTCTAAGACTCATAGGTGGTTGTCTTGTGTGTATTGCACGGATTGATGGTTAAATGAAATCACATTTGATGCAATATTTGTGTCTTCAATCCCATCGAATGCCATTAATCTGCCTAACCCATTAATCCTAGTCTTTATTTTGCACCCATGGATTTTTATAACCACTTCATCCTATTAATCAACTATTCACATACATTTCAACTAAACTTTTGGATTTTGATGCTTAATTAGTGAACTTGGGGTTCATTTGCATCCTCCACAAAGGCTCAACACAAGGGAAGCCCTGCACAAGGGCTAATTGTGCAACTGCCAACAAAAGTGTGCTCAACTTCGAATCTACATGGAAAGAATGAATTGGTGTTCAATCCCATTTGATGCCATTAATTCGCCTAATGCATTCCTAGTCTCTATTTTGCACCCACATATCTTTATACCCATGTCCTCCTATTAATGTATTTAATCTACTATTCACATAAATTTTGACTAAGCTTCCGGATTTTGATGCTTAATTAATGAACTTGGGACTCATTTGCATCCTCCACAAAGACTCAACACAAGGTAAAGCCCCCATGTTAGGGCTACATGTGAAACTACCAACAAAAGGGTGTTCAACATCAAATCAACATGGAAAGAAATTAATATGGTGAAGAGAGAGATTCTATAGTAGTAGATGTCAAAAAGTAGTGAGACTCAAACCCCCACCTCATCTTCAAATCTCTTGGATCCAGTCCCTTTCAATGGGTGGTGCTCGAGGTCCATGTCAAGTTTGACATAATGGTTATTAGGTTCTCTCATGTTCACCATATGTGGGTGTTGGGAAAACCAGGTCCCTCCAGATGGGACTTGCCGAATCAATGAGTAAACTCGATCGAGGCTGAAACCGAAATCGAAATCGAAAATCGATTTTGTGTCCGATTCGAGGGGCTATAATTGTAAATAGCAAGAAAGTTGTTTTAGTATATAAACAACTAGGGCAAACATTAAGAACGTAGTTGATCATTATTTAGTTGTATAGTGACACAGAAGGTAGTGGCTTCTGTAACTGTGAGTGAGTGAGAGTTAGCCAGTAACTCTACAACCATCAGTCTGACGAAGGAGACCTTAAGGTTGTTGCCTTGAAGCTTCTCATTGTACTCCTCATTATAGTGATATAGTTCGGAGTTTGAGGACTCCCGTGGTTTTTCCGTTTCGGGTTTTCCGCCTAAATATCTGTCTCTCGTTTCTGAGTTTGTTTTCGTTTTTTCTATTCTCTTTTGTCTGAGCATTACCTTGCTCAGTTTCTTTGCACCCGAACACATACGTGGGAACCGATTATGGCCGGTTAGGATCCTGACAATGGGTTCGAACCATCATATGCCTCAACCTTTGTGAGCATGATGAGAGAGTCTCTGTGAATATGCCCATATAAAGGAACACATATTGTTCCTTTGAGGGAAGAGGATATTGTGGTATACCAACAACCATGTAGATATGATGTACGACACGTGGAGCAACCACGCATTGTGGAAAGTAGTTGCATGGATAGAGCAGGTGCAATTGCTACACAATACACCGTATCACACACACACACACTTTCTTTTATATATACAATACAGAGTTACACATGCATACACCCATGCATAAAGACACATGCATCCACAAACATGACACATAGAGTACTTGAGGATATTGTAAATCTTGCTTGCTAGGAGCATGATCATGTGTTAATTCACACACACGAATTTTCTTGACATCGAATTTTGTCATTTTTGCTTCATGAGGTATCGAGGTAGATGATGTCATCGTGGAACTCCTTCAATATGACCAATGCTTCTCTTAGAGAAAATGTGGCCATACTATCTAAATTTTGTTTCACAAGGACCTTTTTGTTTGTATGTTTTTGTTCCATGTAGGATGCAAACTTTATGATAATCCATACATTCTCCCATTGTTTCTTCTTGATGTTATCATCCACAAATACCTCAAGCTCAATGTAGGATGCAAATTTGTATGATAACCATACATTCTACCTCAAGCAATTGGCACAAGGCTTGTGCTAGCATGGTGTTATCATCAACTAGAAGAACAATGTAGGGTACAAAATTGTATGATAGCCCAAACATTCTCCCATTGTTTTTTCTTGATGGCTTGTACCCTAAGTCTCATGTTTCTTCGCGAAGCCCGCCCTTCAACCCATTCATTTACTTCCTCCTCTCAAACACAAATACCTCAAGCAATTGGCACAAGACTTGTGCTAGCATGATGTTATCATCAATCAGACTCTTCCACCATGTTAGTGCTTGGACTTCTTGGCAACTTCTAGAACTACGTATCGACCCACCTCATCCAGCACGACCATGGGGCCTATCTTCCTCCGTGTATAACATCTTGTTATCAGTATGCATACTCGTCGATGCACCCGTGTGGTTCTCCTCTACAAGGAGCATTCACTGTAAGTCAAAAAACGAAGGCATATTCTCCCTCGTACAAACCGTCGTTCGGAATGCTCCGAACTTCAACACCAAACCCCCAAGACAAACCTGCACCATCTCATCCTCCTCGACGGTCACATTGATGGAGGCAAGAGAGTCGTTGATCTCCTTGATTCGGGTTGTGTAGTCGGCCATTGACATGCCTTTCTGTCGGACATTGCTCAACTCCTGTCTGAGTTGCAACTTTCATGTCGTGGTGCTTGCGGTGAGTACCCTTTTTAGGTTCGTCCACGCTTCCTTTGGCATCTTGGCATCCCGGATATGGCTTAACAGTTGATCATCGACATTGGTCGCGAATTAGTACATTACCTTGCTTGCCGCTTGTTCTCAAGTCGGAAAGTCCATGTGTGTCTCATCCGATGCTGCATCATTAGCTCTGTCGACATAACTAAAGTATTCATGTCCAAGCAGGTACTAGTGCATCTTGTACGACCAAGATGCGTAGTTGTTTCTGTCGAGCTTCTCCGTCAGAAGCAAGCTAACCATTCCTCTGTCCATTCTTTCCTTTCTGTTCTTTACCGGGTGTTAGGGTTTGTCTTTAACGAGTCGAAATCTCTTGTTGACAACAGACGATGTTCTAACCCTCGCACTCTGATACCATGTGAAAGTTAATGTACGAAAGTGTAGACAAAACCGGCTCCGCCGAATAACACCAAAGAACAGAAGTGAAGGTTTAATGGAAGCTTGAGAATACACAGTACGCGGGAGAGACATAGAGAGCAGAACATAAACTCTATTTCAAAACCAAACTCAATACTTTGTACATACAATTGTGCTTGACAACACTATTTATACAAGTCCTTAAAGGATTGACTAAAGTATTGACAAGTACTTCAATGCTCGTATTGAGTGACAAACACTAACTACTAGAAATATGCCTATGTACTAGGCTAGGATCGTAGGCCTCTAACAGCCTACTGGTTACACTGATCCGGATTACAATCCGACTCTCCGATCCGGCTCTTGGTTTCAGATACCGATCCAGACATCATTCCGGATACCGATCTGGGTCTCCATTCCGGATACCGATCTGGATCAGGTTGAGCTTGTCTGCTCAACAGAGCTTCTCTGTCACGACACAATGACATAAAATACATAGTTGGTGAGGATTGAACCTACAACCTCACATCAACAAGATGTTATGTCACTGTGTCATGACATTCTCCATCTTTTGGTCCTTTGTTGAATCATATATTGCCATCTAGTCTCATGTGAAATTGCCAACAAATTTTGACTCCACGTAGGTTCGGAGTTTGCTTAGAATAGTGTGGAACTGGTTAAGCGCTCTTGCCTTTAGCTTTCTCTATTATACGAGATCTAATGTATTTTACCTCGGGATCCCAAAAATGCTTTATTGACCATTGCCTTTCATAGTCATTGAAGAATGATGGGCCACTTGTCTTTTTGGGAGTTGATTGCTCCTCTTCCTCTATCTTCAGCTCTCTTGGAAGCACTACATCAATGCCATGTACCTTCCACAAATGTGCCTCTATGTCAGATTTTTTTGGGAACCACCATTGGACTAGCTGACATGACACATACACTATACATGTCTGATATTTGATCCCCCCCCAACCTTAGCCACACTTGAAGAGCGAGAGTTTCTCAACATAAATCTAGTGTGACATATGCATTAGAATAATCAGTATATAAATTATTGTAGTTGTATTACAAGAATGTACATCAACTCGCCTTTTGGAGGAGCATCCAAATATGATGGGTCGCGGTTTGGTATGGGGTTTGCAACCTCTTACCTTTGCCACCTCCATGTCATTTCCAACTACCACCTTAATAAATACGTTGTTTCTGGTACCCTTTCTTACAAAAACTATGCACCCAAAACCAAAGTTAGCACACATGCATCACTATTGTAGTCTCATATAGATTGTTTAAAAATGAATTGTGCCATACCTCCCTTGACTAGTTCTTTCACCTCAATCAACATCAAACTCTAAGAGCTCTTTGGAGTTGGTAGCCATCTATACAAGAAAGGCAAAATACAAATAATTACGAACATCAAAAACCACAAGAATCTAAAGCCTAATACTAGATTCAGAAACATGCATCCATATTGAGAAAATTTGGATTTCTAAATACCTCAATGGCGGTATATTCAGAAATCCTGCAAGTTTTCAAAATGCACATGTAGGCATATTTAGAAATCATCCAATGCATGCTAACCATTTTCGAGGACATATTTAGAAATCAACTAATGCATGCATCCAACAAGAGTGTAAATCCTATTACCATTTTCAAGAACATTTTAAGCATCCATTTACAAACACTCAAAAACTTTCACAAAACCATTCTCAAGTAGCAAACAAAAGTAGAAACCGATAAAATACATACTTGTCAATTCAACATGTGGTGATGCATATGCAAGTGTAGGTGGTTGGTAGGTGCAAGTGGTGATAGCTTCTTCCCTCCTAAACACCTGGTTGTCTGTTTCAAAAATGTGAGAAAAATATCAGACATTAGGGTTTTAGTTGACTCCCATGAGTTGGGTTCTTGTCTTTGAGTGGCGACTAAAGAGTGTCAAGTCGAGCAACTCAGATTCAGACAATCGAGTTAGTCAGGCTCCCAAAAATAAGATTGTTTGATGATGCACTTCTTTTTGGATAAAGATATGAAGATGAAGATTCCATGTGCCCTACACCGTTTGTGGTCACAATTCCCTCGCCAAACCTCTTTATGATTTGGGTGAAAGTAGACACGCTAGTATGTATGTATATGTGTGTGTGCATGTGTATTTATATACATGGACATGGATACATAGATGTATAGATCCATGTATGTATGCACACATTGTATAATACGAAATTATATAACATGGATAAACACTTTATACGGTTTATATGTGTACATTGCTTTATGGATATCTATTGATATCAATAAATATGTCCATACACAATACCGACCCATCAAAAACTCCTTCTCCAACTCTATACATAGTACCAACACATCAAACCCCTCCTCCACTCACCCTTCTTATCGAGAACCTCTCCTTCCATCCCCTTTTCAATCTTAATTGATTGGTGTGTGGCTCAATGACTATATGCGCGGTTGAGTGATACCTATTTGTGAAAAGATATCCTTTTTACCTTCCCTGAGAGACCACTTGCAATGGGGCCTAGCCCATGACAAGGATTGAACTTGGGTTCTCTCAAATTTATGACTTTGGTTTTCTCTCATCACAAGGAAATTGCCTAACATTGCATAATGGTTGGACAAAGTTGTTTTCATTCATCCATAGACAACTAAAATTATATGGTCTTGTTAGGAATATGTCCCTCCTGTGGGAGGAGCCGATTGTTCGAGCCGACGGTCGAAGACATGAAGTGGTCGACTGTTAGTCGAAGACAAGGGGCCGATTGGTTCAAGCTGGTAAGAGCCGATAGTCGAAGACATGAAAGAGTCGACTAAGAGAGAGTCAACAATAGATGATCCATGTCGAGGACAAGACCGACTAGTCGGGCCGACTGGACAGTCGACACAGGAGTTGGCTAGTCAAATCGACTAGTCGATCAGTCAGTTGATCAACGACTATTATTATTATTAGATAATAATTATAACAACTATATTTGTAAATAGCCCATATTGTGTATAAGTATAAATACACCTAGGGCAAACATTATGTGAATGTAGAAAAGAAAAAGTAGACTATAACGAAGTGTTGCGTAGATAGAGAGAGTGTGAGAGAGAGCGACAGTAGAGTTCAACGAACTTGCAAAGAACCCTAAGTGGTTATCCTCTGAGTTTCAAAGAGAGTTGTAACCATTCTTTGTATTCTCTGTTGTATAGTGGATCTCTGCTCCCGTGGTTTTTCCCCGTTTAGGGTTTTCCACGTAAAACATGTTAGGATCGGAACCGGCCACAACCGGTTTCACTTATAATATTCGGGTGCAAAGATCAAGAAAGATAGTGTACAAACAGAAAAACGTGAAGACATAAAACACAAGTGCAGAGACACAAGATTTAACGTGGAAAACCCGAAAAGGGAAAAACCACATGGAGTCCTCGAACTCCGAACAAATCACTATACGGTAGGAGGAATATACAATAAGACACTCGACGACAACGACCTTGAGTTCTTCTTCATCTTCAGACATTTATAGAGTTACAACTTTGTTTTCTCACTCACCTACTGTCACCCACACTTAGTTACTAAGGAAACTACCCATTGTGTAACTTATTACAACTATAATGATTCCACTACACATAAAGTTTGCCCTAATTGTATTTATACATATACAACTTTCTAGCTATTTACATACATAGCCCACAAGGGCACATTTGGACTATTTACATATATGGTCTCCGGATTTTGGTTTCGGTTTTCGATTTCGGCCTCGGCCGAAATACTCATTGACTCCATCTGTTGGTTCGTTCTCTTCCCATCTGGAGGGTCCTGTTACTCAACAAACTCCCCCCCTTCACTCTTGCACGGGGTACTTCTCCAATCCGACTCTTTGTCAGCACAAACTCAACCTCTTCGCTGATAACACCTTCGTCAGCATGTCTGATCCGTTGTCATTTGTGTGGATCTTTACTAAATCAAACTCCTTTTCTTCTACTCGCTCTCGGAGCCAATGGTATCTTCTTTGAATGTGCTCGGTTCTCGAGTGGTAGATGACATTCTTCGCAAGGTGGATGGCACTCTGGTTATCGCAGCGCAGTCAGAATTCCTCTTGCCGAATTCCCAACTCTTTGATGAACTCCTTCATCCAAATTATCTCCTTGTCAGCTTCCGTTGCGGCCATATCCTCGGCTTTCGTGGTCGACAATGCCACGACCTTCTGCAGCCGCGACTGCCACAACACACCTCCCCTTACATACGTCATTACGTATTCGTACGTGGATCGGCTGGTATCCACATCAATCGATATTTCCGAATCCATATAACCCTCCAATGTGGGGTTACCCGAGCTAAATCAGAGACACACGCTTGAGGTGCCTCTTTGGTACCAAAGTATCCACTTGACCATTGTCCAATGTTCTCTTCTGGGATTACTCATATATCGGTTGACGACTACGACAACGTATCCGATGTACGGACTGATATAAACCATCACATAGATCAGGCTTCCGACTGCCAAGGCATAAGGGACTTTTGACATCTCGGCCTTCATGGTTTTCGATTTCGGAATTTGGCTTCCGGACAACTTACAGTTTGTTGGGCAGTGTCGAGCCGACCGATTTCGCGCTTTCCATGCCGAATCTTTGGAGCACCTTTGTCACGTACGTCTCTTGTGACAACCACAACAATTTCTTTGTCCAATTTTGAACAATGTGCATACCCAGAATTTGCTTTGCCTGACCCATATCCTTCATTGCGAACGACCTACTCAAGGCCTTCTTCAAACTTCCGATTTTCCTTGGGTCTTGTCCAACAATAAGCATGTCATCAACATACAACAGGAGGATGAGAAAATCTCCTCCATCATACTTCTTGACAAAGACGTTGTCGTGAAGATTTTCGTCCATAGGCGGAAACCGGGGTCGAAAGGGCAAGTCGGTGGTGTGCAACATGTGCACATGTATACTAGGATATGGTGTATAGAAAGAGAGGGGAAATTTTGTCCCACATTGTAAGGTCCCTCCCTCCTTGGGCTATAAAAGGAAGGGAGGGGTCAGTTATGAAGGGGTTGCCTATTTTGCGTATGAAAGGTATACCACATAGTGTAGAGTTCTTACCGTTTAGGGTTAGGGTTTCGTTATTCATCCTCGGTTAGGGTTTCCTCATAGTCGTTTAGTGCGGCCCATGCAGCCACCACTGTTGTAACCATTCGTTGTTTTAATATATCTTGTTGAGTATCTTACCTCCGCCGATCTCTCCTTCTATGTGGTCTTATTCTTTCTTCTTCTCCTCTTGAGCTAAGCCTCCATATCATGTCTTATTCTTTCTCCTCTACTCCTTAGTCCGAGACCCCCGTGGTCCCGCCCCTTCTACACGCACGCGCGTAACAACGCGACAACGCAATGATCAACTTGTGTCTTGCTGAAACCGTGATCCACCATGAAAGATTCGAACTTTTGGTACCATTGCCGAGGTGCTTGCTTCAGCCCATACAAGCTCTTTCTCAATTAGCATACCCAGTTTTCTTTATCTTTTTCTTCAAATCCTTCTGGGTGGTGCAAGCAAATCTCTTCCTTCAAATCTCCATGAAGGAAACCAATCTTGACGTCTAGTTTCTCAACTTCGAGCTCCATGCTAGCCATTATTCTCAACACTGTTCGGATTGACGTCATCTTCACAATCGGGGCAAATATTTCGTTGAAATTCACGCCCTTCTTTTGTTGAAAGCCTTTCACGACAATTCGTGCTTTGTACTTGGGTGCATTCCCGCCATCTCCCAGCTTTAATTTGTATACCCACTTATTTTGGAGTGCCCTTTTCCCTTTCGGCACCTCGATCAATTCGTATGTGTGGTTCTCATGCAAGGAATCCATCTCCTCTTGCATGGCACTTAACCACTTTCGATTATGGGTATCGTTCTTAGCTTCTTCGAAGCTTTCCAGCTCCCCCTCATCAGTTAGTAGTACACGCTCTTCATCCGGAAATCTTTGGGGCGCCCTTCTTTCTCTTAGGGATATCATCTACCTCCATTCGACACAATAGGTTCTTCTTCGATTTCTTCAGCCGAGTCAAAATTTGGTTCCTTGTTCGGCTGGTTCCCCTTGTTCTTTAGTCGATTCTTGATTTTGCTGAGTATTAAATCAACCGATTGGCTCAGATTTGATTTCAATCGAATCAACTTCTACTCGATTCAGCTGAGCATCGACTTAGCTCGACTTGGTAGTTCAAGACTTACTCTCAATTTCCCAATCAACAATCACCTTCTCTTCCATGAAGAAGATGTTTCGGCTCCTAATCACCTTCTTCTTGATTAGGTCCCATAGTTGATAGCTGAATTCATCTTCGTCGTAGCCGAGAAATAGGCACGGTCAGCTCTTGGGATCAAGTTTCCCCCTCTGGTCCTTAGCTATTTGCACATAGGCCAGGCATTTGAATACTCTTAGATGCCAATATGACACCTCTTTGCCGGACCATACCCTTTATGGTTTGTCACCTTCTAGTGGAACTGAGGGAGACCTGTTTATCACATACATGGTTGTCATCAGCGCCTCGGCCCAATAAATCTTCGGCAATTTCGCATGTGCCACCATACATCAGACACTCTCCATGATCGTCGAGTTCATTCGCTCGGCGATCCCATTCAGTTCCGGTGACTTCGGCACTATATACTCCAGTCGAATACCCTGGGTTCAACAACACTCTTCAAATTGCCCTCGGTATTCACTGCCATTGTCCATTCAGACCACTTTTAGTTTTCGGCCGGTCTCACTTGGAACTCCTTGAAAACACCATAGTACTTGATCCTTCGTCTTCAACACATAAGCCCACAACTTACGACTATAATCATCAATGAAGGTGGCAAAGTACTGACCACCGGAATGAACTTCGCGTCTACATAACATACATCAGTGTGTACGAGTTCCAAGCCGGTTTTCCTCCGAATCGGAGGCCTCGATCGGAACGAGACTCTATTCTGTTTGCTAGTCATGCAATCAACATACTTATCCAAATGCATTTTCTTTACCTCCGGTAGGAGTTCTTTTTCTGTCACAAGAGCATGAAGACAAAGATGAAGCAGACAAGATGGGCCGAAACGAGAATACTAGATTGATGTGTCAATGACTGGTGTTAAATCCCTTGAAAGGGACCAAGGAGGTTACAAGTATTTATACAAGTTCTGATATTGAATATCTCTAGAATATACTTGAGAAATATCTCTAGAATATACCCAATAAATATCTCTAGAATATACCCATCTAGATTACACCATAGAATATTTCTAGAATATACTAAAGACTAGAATATTCTAGAATGTACTATATGTTAGAATAACAATATTAAATTATATACAAGTACATGCTCATATTGAAATGGTCAGGCATGATGTTTTGTAGATGTGAGGTTGTAGGTTCAATACTCATTAACTACGTATTTGATGTCACTATGTCGTGACATTTTCGGCTAGCATTTGCATTCCCTTCTGGCTCATATGGCATAATCTCTTATGCCACAACTCACCAGTTGTGTCGGTTGCCACATTTACCTCATTTTGGCATAATCAAACATGCATGATATATAGTGTGTTGGTTTTTCGGGCTCTAGCCACAATCAGGCTTCCTTTGCAAAACTTCCCGAAGCCGTTCCGAATGCTACCCGTGTAGCCTTCATCATCCAACCGACCGACTGATATCAGATTCAATCTTACTTTCGGAACGTGTCGAACATCCTTCAACACTAATCTGCATCTAGTTGAGGTTACTAAACACACTTCTCCTATGCCGACAATTAGGCATGCTCCTTCATTTCCCATTTTTACAAGACCATGGTTAGGTGAAACGACGCACCCGAATCGACCACCCATGTCGATTATTCGCCGGTGAGTTTGACCTCATTTTGTTCACTAATGAACATAAGCTCATCTTCACTTGCGACGATTGTTGAGGTGTTTTTTTTGTCCGCGATTTTCTTCGGCTCTACACCATCAACACATGGGCCTTCCCCTCGACTTTGACCTTGTCCCCTGACTTATCTCGATTATGAGGACTTCGATTTCGGCCTCTTCCTCGATTCATGTCACTTTCTGTGACTAAGGCTTTTGGGTTGGCAATGGACTCTTGGTCCTTCCAACGAGCTTCCTCGTTTAGTAAGCTCGACTTCACCCGATATTGGGATAGATGCTTCCCTTTCGGTCCGGCGTTGCCCAAAGTGACAATGAGCGTCTCCCAGCTATTCGGAAGGGATCCCAACAATAACAATGCTAATACCTTGTCGGCCAGAGGTACTTCTAGAGAGGTGGTTTGATTCATTAGTCCTTGGAAGGCATTAATATGCTCCGCCATGCTGGAGTCGTCTTGATATCGGAGTCTCACGATTTTTCTGAAAACTGAGACTCTGGTCACGACGTTCTTGTTTTCAAATATTACGCCAATCTTCTTCCAGAGGACGTCGGCACTTGTCTCTTCATCAAAGTTGTTGTATAGACTCATGTATATAAAACACCTTACGTATGCAACCGACTTCATATGCATGACTTCCCAAGTCGATGCATCGATCTTGTCGTATTGCACCGAAAACCATAGGCCTTTGCACATGAGCATATCCCGCATCTTCAACTTCCACACTGAATAGTTGGAGCTGGTTAACTTGATCATTCCACTGAAATGTTCGTTCATTGCTCTGATACCACTTGTTAGGATCGGAACCGGTCACAATTGGTTTCACTTATAATATTCGGGTGCAAAGATCAAGAACGATAGTGTAGAGATAGAAGAACGTGAAGATAGAAAACATAAGTGTAGAGACACAAGATTTAACGTGGAAAATCCGAAAAGGGAAAAACCACGTGGAGTTCCCGAACTCCGAACAGATCACTGTATGGTAGGAGGAATATACAATAAGACACTTGAAGGCAATGACCTTGAGTTCTTCTTCATCTTCAAACGGTTACAGAGGTATAACTTTGTTCTCACTCACCTATTGTCACTCACACTCAATTACTAAGGCAACTACCCAATGTGTAACTTATTGCAACTATAATGATTCCACTACACATAAAGTTTGCCCTAGTTGTATTTATACATATACAACTTTCTGTCTATTTACATACATAGCCCACAAAGGGCACATTTAAACTATTTACATATATGGTCTCTCAATTTCGGTTTTGGTTTTCGGCCTTGGCCTTGGCTTCGGCCGAAATACTCATTGACTCCATTTGATTCAGTTCATTCAGTTCCCATCTGAAGGGACCTGTTACCCAACAAAACACTGTGTATTGTGCTTTCTTTGTCAATTTCCTGTTTTTTTTTTTGTTTCTACACGGTGTCTTTCTGCATAGCTTTCTTTGATTTACGATCCTATCATATCAAGTCTATGATTGTGAATGAACGATCATTAATCGAGGAGGATAAGATTATTGAGCACATGCGCACATTGCTCAAATTTGCTAACATTATAATATATTTATGTGAACTTACACTTGAGATAAGAACTAGATAAAGCTTCTACATGCACAATGATAGACATTTTAACTTAGTCTCATTTACTTTTGTTTGTTTCAAAGATGAAACAACATTTTAAGCCATAATGTCTTGTTTGGACTTATAGGCCATTTTGGCTCAAGACTTTTTACTACCAATTCTTTTAATATATTATTTCTACAAATATTTCATAAGCTATTAGCACGATTCTTAAATTATGGTTCAAACCATTAAACTTCTTATTAGTTTCTTACAACCTTACCAATTCACATCGTTTTATCCTTCTCTTGAACAAGAACCCCAACTCTTCTACTATCACATAATTCAATCCATCCCAAATCATTATCATAAAATTTTGGTTATCGCATTCTTCAATCCATCCCAAAGAATTATCATAAAATTTTGGTTATCACATTCTTCAATCCATCCCTAAGAATTATCATAAAAATTTGGTTATGGCATTCTTCAATCCATCCCAAAGAATTATCATGACAATTTGGTGAACCCGATATGAACATGTGGTGAAGAGATGGTGTCTCCAGGCAAGATGTCAACAATGATGGCTATATCTAAAATGATGCTCAAGAACAATGATCAATGATAGAGGAAAGAGGGCATCAATTGAATCGTCAAGTGGGACGGTTGAGTCAATCTTTGAAACATGACACAATCCTTGTGAAACTACAAAATGAATATGCTTTGAGTTATTCCCGAAATTATGTGAATTTATTCCTTTGGAAGAGTCGTAGAAATGATGTGGATTTCTTCCTTTGGAGAGTTGCAAATCCTTAAATGGTATGTGTGAAGTCAATTTTTGCTCGTAAGGAAAGACCATGGCAAATACATCGGATGCTAAGGAGTATAAGAATAAAGCACAATATGAAAAGTTCAAGAGTTAAAAGACGAATGAAATTGAAGGGATATGAAGTTAGAGGCGTTTTCCAAAAGTAGAAAAAGCATGAAAAAAGATGAAAGAAGAAAACGCATAAAAAAGACAGAAAAAGCAAGGTAGAGAAAAAAGCTCATAACTTCTTTATCTCATATCCAAATTTCAAAAAAAAAGATTTGTAAGAAAGCTGACAAAGAGAGCTTTCTTGTATGAAAAATTTGGATGACAACCCAAAAACAATGATATGAAAAACGCATCACACAAACTCGAGAATATATAGAAAGAAAAGAAAAGAAAAAAGCAAGAATAACGCAACTAAAAACCTATAAATATGAGGGTATTCTTAGCAATTGAGGACGGAGGAAGAATAGAATATCTACAAAAATGAGGAGCAGAATATCTACAAGAAGAAGAGAGGAAGAATAAGAAGATTAGAAGAAGTGAGAAGAAGATTAGTTGAAGAAAGAGAGAAGAAGGAAATACTATTTTGGATAATACTATATTGAAGTAGTTATTTAGGGTTGTTGCTTTTAGAGTCTAAGATGATTGTAGTGTTTTCCTAATAGTATATTGAAGCATTCTTTTCTCTTCCTCTTCTCTTCTCTATCTTTTTTCTTTCTCTCATCATTGTCAAGATTCGAACTCTTGACACGACCATGTTATAATCTACTATTATGAGTTAACCAAGATATCTAGTACTAGTTATGTATGTAATTGGTCCTTATTATTTTGCTAGCATCATGTGCATAGTTGCTCCCTTGTAGTATTTACACTTGGCACATGCATGCATACCTACATGCTCTATTGTAGATTCACATGCGTGCAACAAGTGTGCATGCCATGTAGTATAAATAGAGGAGTTCACCTTGAAGGAATTCAAGGTGAACAACACCAGTTATGGAGTCTTTCCTTTAGTACTATCTTCTTTCTTGTCCATTTGGTTATCTTCTTGGTTGTCTCTTGAGTTTATGATCCGTGACAGTTTGTTCACCTTCCCATCCTCATAGCTCTCCCTCTCATAAGCCATAGCTATGTCCGACTCAACTAGTGAGTTAGGCCAAATAATGGTAGCCTTACGACAACTACAACTTGAAAATGAAGCTCTTCGAAATTCTTTACAAGAACTTCAAGTCGGTACCTCCTTATCCTCACAACCCCCGAACCCTAGTCTCCCACAACAACCTAGCCTAGAGCCCGATCTTCTACCAACATCTAGCCTAGCTTCGTCACAGTTTCTTGAGCCTAAGGTTAGCCTCCCAGAAAAATTTGATGGAACGAGGTCGCGTTTCCGAGGGTTCATCAACCAAGTTCGACTTATCATTCGGCTACAACCTCAACGTTATGGAGATGGTCTTCGACAAGTCGGTCTTGTGGGCACCCTTCTCTCCGGTCCGGCCCAAGCTTGGTTTGCACCATTGGTAGAAACCTCATCACCTTTATTGGAGGACTTTCCCGCCTTCCTCGCCGAGTTAGAGGCCACATTTGGAGAGACGGACCGACGACGTACAGCTCTTAACAAGATTTATGCACTCGAACAAGGTTCACGTGCAGCTTCGGTCTATGCTTCCGAATTTCGACAACTAGCATGCGACGTCAATTGGGATGATCAAGCTTTAGTTGATCACTTTCGGCGCGGTCTTCGAAGTAATGTCAAGAATCTTCTCTTAAACTTTCCGGAGCCCACCTCGTTATCCCAAGCGATTTCACAAGCAGTCCATTGTGACAATCGTCTTTTCGAATTTCGCCAAGAAGAGCGCCGGACTTGGGTTCCACCTCATTCACTTCCACGCCACGCCCCGGTCATACAACCCCAAGCATACTCACACTCGCCTACTTCGGCAGATGCTCCTGTCCCCATGGAAATTGATCAAGCCCGATTTCGGCCATTGACTGATGCTGAACGACAATTTCGGCGGGCTAATGGCTTGTGCATGTATTGTGGCGCCTCCGGTCATGTCGTTCGCCATTGTCCTAGGAGTACTCGCCCACAATTCCATCGAGCTAACGGACCCCAACATCCGGAAAACGACATCGTTCGGTTGCAGTAGGAGCCATGCAACTGGACATCTCCCGTCGCCCACATTCTCTTGGTTCCATTGCCGGACCATCAGGCAATTTCACATTGGAGGTATGGCTTTCGTTTAACTCTAGTTCCATTCAGTCTGTTGCTTTACTTGATTCTGGGGCATCTTCTTGCTTCATCGACGTCGCGTTTGCCCAAGCACATGGCGTACCTGTCGTTGGCCTCTCAAAACCCATTCCAGTCGAAGCCATCGACGGGTGCGTCCTCTCGTCAGGTGCAATTACTCAAGCTACAATCCCATTAGGGCTTCGGGTGGGCTCACACCAAGAGGAGCTCACCTTTTACCTCATCGCATCTCCTCGACATCCGATCGTCTTAGGACTAACGTGGTTGGAGGCGCACAATCCAATAGTAGATTGGTGCAACCGCTCGATCACATTTAGCAAGCCAAGATGCTCGTGCAAAAGTATGAAGGTAAATTCAGTTTCCTATCCTTCGGAGACGGTCGACTCCGAATTGACTACCCCATCATTCGTCCAGGATGGGTTTGTTTGTGGCGCCATTTCTAACACACTCCATGTTATTCCCGAAAAATACCAACACTTCTCCGACGTATTTGAAAAATGTAATGCTGATCGGTTGCCTGAACATCGGCTCTACGACTGTCCGATTGATCTTCAAGAAGGTGCGTGTCCACCCTTTGGTCCTCTATATGCGTTGTCTGCACCAGAGTTGAAGGCCCTTCGTGTGTATCTTGATGAGAACCTCGCGAAAGGCTTTATTCAACCTTCTAAGTCACCAGCCGGGGCCCCCATTTTATTTGTGAAGAAGAAGGACGGCTCTCTACGCTTATGCGTCGACTACCGAGGTCTCAACAAACTCACTGTGCGCAACCGCTATCCGCTACCTCTGATCCCCGAACTCCTTGATCGCCTCCGAGTTGCGCGTGTCTTCTCCAAAGTTGATCTGCGTGGCGCGTACAATCTAGTACGCATCAAGCCGGGGGATGAATGGAAAACCGCATTTCGAACACGGTATGGGCATTTCGAATACAAGGTAATGCCTTTTGGTCTTACTAACGCTCCCGCAGTTTTTCAACATATGATGAACGATATTTTCCGGGAATATCTTGATCTTTTTGTTGTCATTTACCTCGATGATATTCTCATTTTCTCGCCAAACATGGAGGAGCACACTCGCCAAGTCCAATTAGTTCTGGCCAAACTTCGCGAGCATGGCCTTTATGCCAAAGGCGAGAAATGCGAGTTCGACCGTACCTCGATCGAATTTCTGGGCTACATCATCTCGCCCACTGGCATCACCATGGATATGAAGAAGGTCTCTGTCATTCAGGCGTGGGTGACTCCAAGGCGACTTAAAGATGTGCAATCCTTCCTCGGCTTCGCAAATTTTTACCGTCGCTTCATCAAGGGGTTTTCCACCCTAGCACAACCTCTTATCGCTCTCACCCATAAGGGCACTCCATTTTTATGGACCTCGGAGGCACAAAATGCGTTCGACTCACTCAAACACGCATTCATCACTGCCCCGGTGCTGCTACATGCCGACCCCACAAAACCCTTCCAAGTCGAAACCGATGCCTCTGACTTTGCCATTGGCGCCATCTTATCCCAAGCAGACGACAACAACCTAATGCACCCAGTGGCTTACTATTCCCGAAAATTTACGGCATCCGAAATCAATTATCCCATTTATGACAAGGAGCTTGCTGCTATCATTGCTGCCTTTGAAGAATGGCGACCCTACTTGGCCGGCGCACAACATCGTGTCCAGGTAGTGACTGATCATAAAAATTTAGTTTATTTTTCCACCACTCGTACTTTGAATCGAAGGCAGGCCCGTTGGTCAACATTTCTCGCTGACTACGATTTTGAGATTGTATTTCGACCTGGTGGCCAACATGGGAAGGCTGATGCCCTTTCTCGCCGAGCTGACCTTGCACTCCGCCCTGGGGATGCTGCTTATGCTCAACAATCTAGACGTTTGTTGAAACCCGACCAATTGCATATGTTTGCCACTTGTATGTTGCAGGATGATTCTTTACTCCAACAAATCACTGATGCATCCAAGACCGATGCGTTCGCCAACGAGATTCGAGATAGTCTGCAAAACCCCTCCAAGGCGACCAAAAGGAAGGATCTTGACACCTTCACCATACAAGAGGGTTTGTTGTTCCGAGATCATCTCTTATACGTCCCAGAGGGCCCATGTCGCACCCGGGTGTTGCGGGAATGCCACGATGACCCACTTGCAGGTCATTTCGGGGTCGCGAAAACCCTCGAGCTAATCTCTCGGGGGTATTGGTGGCCACAACCATGGAAGCTGGTCAAAGAATACATAAAGAGTTGTGAGGTTTGTGCTCGCTCCAAAGCCATTCATCATCGGCCATACGGCTTACTACAACCGCTTCCATGTCCTCGTCGTCCTTGGGCCTCTATCTCTATGGACCTGATAACTGATCTACCCTTGGTCAATAGTTATGACTCGGTGTTGGTCGTTGTCGATCGGTTTACGAAGATGGCTCACTTCACTCCATGCTCCAAAACCATTTCCGGAGAAGGAATGGTGCATCTCCTACTCAACAATGTAGTACGCTTGCATGGACTCCCCGATGATGTCATCTCGGATCGCGGACCCCAGTTTGTCTCTCACTTCTGGCAGCGCTTGCTACAAACTTTAGGCATCTCTGTCAAGTTGTCCTCCGCTTATCACCCCCAAACTGACGGGCAAACGGAGCGTGTCAACCAAATCCTTGAGCAGTATCTTCGGTGCTCGGTTAGTTACCAACAAGATGATTGGGTCAACTTACTTTCGCTCGCGGAATTCGCCTACAATAATTCTCTCCATGCATCGACTGGCGTCACTCCCTTCTTTGCCAACTATGGTTTACATCCTCGCTTCAACATTTCCCTTCCTACCACTTCCGTGAACCCTTCGGCGGAGGATCGTGCCCGCATTTTGGAAGAAGTACATCATGATTTATCCTTGGAGCTTAGTCTTGCTAATGAACGATACAAGAAGCAGGCCGATCGCCATCGATCTTCCACTCCACACTTTGTCGTTGGAGACATGGTCTGGTTGTTACGTCGACACATCTCTACTACTCGTCCATGTGCGAAACTTGATTACAAGAAGTTGGGACCATTCCGTATCATCGAGTGCATCAATCCCGTCGCCTTCCGGCTCGCCCTTCCATCCCACTTCCGGATTCACGATGTTTTTCATGTCTCCCTCCTCGAACCCCATTATGCTTCACAACTCCCAGGACGTCAAGCCCCACCACCACCACCTGTGCAGTTGACGACAGGGGAGGAATACGAGGTCGACCAAATCCTTGACTCGCGTTGGCACCGTCGACACTTGCAATACCTCGTCCTATGGAGGGGTTACCCCATGTCTGAGGCCACATGGGAACCATCGGCAAATTTACAAAATGCCCCAGAGGTCGTCCAAGATTTTCATCACCGATATCCCCACAAACCAGCGGCCGATTTGGGAAGGCGGCGTAAGAGGGGGGATAATGTCAAGATTCGAACTCTTGACACGACCATGTTATAATCTACTATTATGAGTTAACCAAGATATCTAGTACTAGTTATGTATGTAATTGGTCTTTATTATTTTGCTAGCATCATGTGCATAGTTGCTCCCTTGTAGTATTTACACTTGGCACATGCATGCATACCTACATGCTCTATTGTAGATTCACATGCGTGCAACAAGTGTGCATGCCATGTAGTATAAATAGAGGAGTTCACCTTGAAGGAATTCAAGGTGAACAACACCAGTTATGGAGTCTTTCCTTTAGTACTATCTTCTTTCTTGTCCATTTGGTTATCTTCTTGGTTGTCTCTTGAGTTTATGATCCGTGACAATCATCAGTATGGATTTCAGAGCTCCAAGAAGGCAAGAGGACATGGATGAATTTCAAGCATGTGATGCGCAAAATGTTTGACATCAATGATGCCTCAAAGATTATTCAATTAGGATTCCTATATTGAGCAAAATCCATCCACGAAAATGTACTAGTGTTGAATATTCTCAATGAGTTTGACAATAAATTCAACCCACTCATAATGAGCGATCAAGCTTTTCTTTATCTCGACAAGAAGGTGGTGTTTCTTTGAGCGATTGACAAAAATAAAATACCCAAAGGATTTCATGGAGCTCTTGGAAGATGCAAACGATTAAGATCAAGCTAATTGAATCTCGGTATGAGGTAAAGAGCATTTGCATATGCTTCAACAAAAGACTACAATGACTCGATGACAACCTAATCTCAAGTAAGCAAAAGGCTCCAATAGTGCTAATTAAAATTATGGCAATGGAACAAGACAATAATGTTGAGGAGGGGATCAATTTGTAGATTCTAGAGAAATTAGCAAAAGCCTTGGATGAATTGAAAACCTCTATTCCTTGGTTGGAAGAAGTTGGGATCATCAGTGAAGCGGCAAACAATGGTGCATATGGTGTGATAGTCTCGAAGCATGAATGATGCAATTGAACTAAAGCTTAAAAAACATCATCATCTACTATGAGGGCAAAAACATCATCATCTACAATGAGGGCAGCCCAATTCACTAATTTACAACATGGTTGTTAGTCAATATCAATTTTAGAAAAAGAGGAATGAAGAGCTTGATGAGGAGATAGAAGCAAAGAAAGCATAACGTAAGCTACTACTACATAGAGACAACTTTCAGACTCTTCACTCTTTATCCGGCAAGGTCGGAACGGGCCGATAAGAATTTTACTTTATGTTGATGATTTAGTCATCGCCGGAACCAACCAAGAAGAAATCAATTGCGTCAAGTACCAACTAGCAGCGTCATTCGAAATGAAGGATCTGGGGGACCTTCATTATTTCCTTGGGATCGAAGTGATCCGCACCCCTGAAGGCGTACTAATCAGTCAACGCCATTATGTGTTGAGTATGCTCTTCAAATTTGGAATGACGGGATGTAAATCCGTCTCATCTCCCCTGGATAGGAATGTGAAGCTCTGCCCCGACTCCGGACCGGCATGCGACCCGAAAAGGTTCCGACAAATAGTCGGAAGTCTCATATACTTGACCATCACCCGGTCAAATCTCAGTTTGTTAACTCTTAGGGCCGGACAATGGCCTAACACAGGGTGTCTACGGAAGACACTTCACCAAAGGGGTGTTACGGCATCAGGGTTAGACTCAACGCTTAATCCGACTTAATTAGGTTACTTAGCATGATCGTCCTTAATCTTCACACGCGTAAGATATAACAATGAATGTAGAACGGCAATTAACACAGAGATAAAAAACACTAAGCTTTATTAATTAACCGCTACTCATTACATTGTACCCGAGCCTTTAAATAGGTTTCCGGTCTGTAGTACAAAACGGTGCCATCCGCACCTGTTCGGGATCGGTTCGGATCCGGAACGGCATACTGATTCCGGTCCGTCCGTCCACACTCATAGCTTACTTACAACCATTTCTACTAATTAAATAACTCCCCGTTTCACACTCTGGACTCCTTTGCCGGCCGGTAACACATGGCACGCCCGTGGGACAGTACCTTGTATGTTGAATCCACATCCGACCCTTGCTATTCTTCGTCCAAAATATCCTGAATGCTTTGTTCGAGAGTCTCCAATGGTTCCTCTGGAATTGGTTGTTGTTGTTGTTGTGGTTGTTGCTACTGTTGTTGCTGCTCCGTTGATTGCTGCTGCGACTGGTCCTTTGGTGGCTGTTGCGGCTGCTCCTCCGTTTGTTGCTCTGACACCGGCGTCTCCGTCGTTGCTCCCTCCGTCGTAGTGTTCTCCGGTTGACTGGTTCCGGGCTGGCCCTCGGCCGGCGACGGTTCCTCATCACTAAGGTTAAGCGTTGCCGCTTCCCGTGCTTTTTCTTCCCGAACCCGGGACCGCTCGTAGCTTTCAAACTGGATTTGAGCGTCCAGCCTATCATCGTCTAGCTGAGCTACGAGTTGCCGAACCTGCGCCAGCTGTTCATCCGCCAGGACTTGGAAGTCGTCGGCCAGCTCGTCCCGTATGGCGGTGAAGTCCTCGGAAGTCAACGTATAACAATCATCTCCTTCCTTTCGCCGGTTTGCCACGTCTACCCGTAGCAATTGGAGTTCCGCCGCATTTTGTGCCCACTTTGTCCACCATCTTACGGAGCTTTCGTCAATCAAGCGTTTTGTCTGATTCAACCATGCCCGGAGGATGCACTGAATCCGGCTCGTTCCCAACTGCGATTTGGTCTCCGTAGCTTGCCGTTCCTCCTTCAATTGCTTGATGATTTTGACGTTGTCTTCCGCCTGCTCCTTGTAATGCGTCAATTGCCTTTGATATGTGCTTTGTAATTTTTGCAATACCGTTGACGCTCTCTCCTTTTCTTCCTGCTGCTGCCTCTGCAGCTCCATCCGGACCTTCTCCGCCTCGTCCAACCGTCTTGTATTTTCCGCACGTTCGTCGGCGATCGCCGTCGCGGCCCGATCAACTTCCTGCTGGAGTTCGGCCATCCGTTCCTTATGCTCCGTTCCTAGCCGTTTGAAGTCCCGGTGCAGGTGCTCAAAATCATCTGTCTTTTGTTTGAGCCGTGCGTTGATCTGTCGACGGGCCCGGTCCTCGCGGTCCTTCTGCTGGCAGAGCTCTTCCTTTAGTTGATCAATTTCCGTTTCCGCCGTCTTCCGCAGCTTGTCCTTTTCCTGTAGCACTTTGTCTTTTTCCTCCCTTAGCCGGTCGTACGCTTGATGGCCTTTCCGGAGGCTCTCCTCTACCCGGCGGAGGTTCTCAGCAGTCTTCTTTAATTCTGATTCAACCGCTGTCTTCAATTCCCGTTCCCGGCTTCTTGTGCGGCAAGTTCATCTCTCAATTCCGCAAGCTCCTGGGCTTGCACCGCATCTCTCTCTGGAACGGTTTCCGTTGCCGGGGTCTTATTGGTATGTACAGGTTGATCTGTTTCTTTATTCTGTACACTTACCGGAGTCACCGGTGATTGGATCTGTGTTGCCGTTAAGGCCATTTTGGCCATCTCTGTCGTGACCTGATCCAGGTCTTTTTCAAGGCACCGGATTCTGAATCGGGCCGTCTCTAGTTGTTCGGTTGTGACGAGCAACCGTTCGCTTTGCGCTCTTTCTTCCGCCTCAATATACCCAACTGCTCCGGCAATCTGTTCGCCTATCCACCGGAGCCACAGGCTACCGGTGCCTTGTTGCGTTTGCACGGAGGTTTGACGAATGGGCTCGCTTGTAGATGGGTGGTCCCGTCTGATTGCGCCGAGTTGCAATTCTGTTTCTGCCCGTGGACCGCCCTGCTGTCTTGGTTCCCCTTGCGCTTCTTCTTGGTTGGCCGAGGGAGGCTGCATTGACCTTTCCAGCTCTGGCGGGATGGGACTTGCCGGTGTTGCCGGTGGTGCAGGGGCTTTTGATTCCGATGTCGTGCGCACCGGTTCCGGTTCCTGCCTTGGCGTGGGAGTCTCAGTATGGGGAGTCGGTGTTCCCTCTGTCTGAGGGTCTGAACGTTTCCCGGCTGCCTCAATGGTCCTTGCCGACGACCGTCGCTGGAGGTGCTCCGTAGGCTCCTCCTCTATTTCCTCTTCCTGAGTCCCGGCATTGAGTTTTGCCGCCAAGGGGTCCGCTTCTCTATTCACCGGTCGGCGGAGTGTAACCTTTACGGGCCGTACCGGTGGTTCCTCCTGCGCGTTGTCGAGGTTTTCCTCGCGGATGCGTGGAATGAGACGGGACCTCGGGGGTCCTGTACCGAAGAGCAAGAGAGAAAGGAGAAGAGACCCACTACGTGCGAGAGTATATTCACAGGGACACGGCCCTTCGACACGAAGACGCGAGTGGGACAGCGACACAGAGAGACACGAACGTATGTATGTATTAACAAAGACAAACAACACAACACGGAGTCGGTTACAACCGAACAGGCCGGCGAACAGATGCCGATACCTGCTCGTAAATGCACAGAGAGGAAGGAGTAGGTTGGAGGTGCTGCCGGAAGCACTCGGGCATTCCCCAGAGCAGCGCGAGCCTCCCGAAACCTGCACAGAAGGAAGCTATGGCGTTTGCGAACCAGAGAGAGAGAGAAGCCTTCGCCTACGAACCGACAGCACTTCGTCCTCGACTCTCCGCGATCCCTTCCTCCTCCTCGTCTCCCTCCTTTTATAGGCAAGAAGGGATCCGTTTCCTATTAACTTCCTACTTACCGAGGATCTCCCATGTCCCTAATCCTCTCCTATGTTCAACACAAGGTGTACGTGCGTGAAGAACCGGTTCCTATGCTCCGGCGCACCGATTCCGCTTGTGGACGGTTTTCTTCATGACATCCGCCCCCACCTAACCGCGCATCCACCGGCATGCGCCAAATTGAGTTGGGACGGAGAAAACCGGTCCAGCCTTCATTCCCCGCCCGTAGGTCCTTCCTTGGTTTCGGATCGTTCATCGTCCCGGTCCAGGCTATCCGGATCCGGCTCGTTGTCGTGACGCTTCTTGAACGCTTTGATCCGCTTCCCAGCTACCGGTATCGCCACTCTCGTGCCGTCGAGTTCCGCCAGATGGTACGTCCCGTTGTTGTTGGCGCTTTGTACCACGTAAGGCTCGAACCACCTTCTTGCGAACTTCCGTGTCGCTCGGTGCTGGTTGTCGAGGCTGCTATCGTAGACTAGCACCCAGTCGCCTTCCTCGATCTTCTTCGGTCGGAGCCGGTGCGTTCGGTCGAACCGGGCTTTGTTCCTCATCCTTGCTTCCCGAAGCTTTTCCGCAGCCTGCTCCATGTCCTCCGGTCTTCGCTCGAGCTGTCATATACGCGCCGCCAGCAGTTCCTCCCGGCTCATCTCGTCTCTCCAGTCCACGGTTGCCCACGAGGAGATCGTACGTTCCATTGGCATGATCGGCTTTTGCCCAAACATGAGTTCTACCGGCATGAATCCGGTTACCGAACTGTGCGTAGTTTGGTCCGCCCACAACGCGTAAGGCAGCAGCTGCGGCCAGTTCCCGACTTGACCTCCGCATGCCCGAACTAACGCCTTGACGATCGGTCCGTGTCCGCGCTCCACCTTTCCATTCGCCTCCAGATTGTACGCAGTGGTAAGCGAGAGCTTGACTCCTAACTGGTCGAACAACTCCTCGGCCTCTTCGGCGTCCAACTCCTCGCGATCAGCCACGATCAGCCACGATCTTCCCGACGCACCCGTACCGGCATATCACGTCCTCAATCAGGAACCGACATACGGCCGTGGTCGTTTTGTTCTGAAGGGCCCGGCCTTCTACCTGGTTCGTCAGATCTTCCCGAGCCAGGACCAGATACCGCATCTGTCCTACTCCCATCGGCATCGTCACCAGGTCTACCATCCATTTGAAGTGGATGGTCGGAGGGTACGTAGGGTGAAGCTCGTCCCGATGTCAGACTACGGAGTGCATCTGACAGCTCTCGCAAGTCGTCACGAACCGATGCACGTCCCGGTACAGTCCCGGCCACCAGTACTTCCCCTTTATCCTCTCGAACGTGGCCCACGTTCCACGGTGTCCAGCCCAAGGGCTGTTGTGGTAGGCCGTCAGCAGCTCCTCCTGTTCTTCCTTCATCGCCACCACCCGGAGTGGGACGCCGTTCCTCTTCTTCGGGTGCTTCCATAAGTATCCGTCCTGGTGAAAGAATCGGTAAGCTTTCTTCCGGATCCGGTTGGCCTCGTCCTTCGTCCATGACGCATCCGGCATCATTGTCCTCAAAAATCCACCGATCTGGAGCCACTCGCCGTCGTACCTGCTCTTGTCGAAGTTGTTAAGTGCCGGAGTGCTCGTCCCATCGGTCGTCACGTACGCCGCCTCGAAGAAGCCCACGCCGACTTCTTCGTCCTCCGAAACCATGCCGCCCTCGTCATCAAACCTCGCCCTCGAAAGCATGTCGGCCATGGCGTTGTCTTTTTCGGAAATGTGCCGTATTTCCGGGTCCAGGGACTTGATGTACGCTATCCACCGGAGCATCGCCAAGTCCGGTGTCGCGCATCCGGAAACCATGCCGAGAATCGGCAAGCAATCCGTCTCGATAACCACTTCTGTCCCGATCAGGTAGTCTTTGTCGGCCTTTACTGCCGAAATGATACCCCAGAGTTCGCGTTTAACCTGGGCGTACCCTCGCTGTCGTTCACTGAGGACCTTCGCGCCGAATCGGATCGGGAACCGAATGTCGTCCTTGTCCTCTTGGTTGACGACCCATCCGATCCCGGTCGGACTCGTATCCACCGTTATGTATACCGGGGTACCCTTCCCGTAGACAGCCTTTCGGAGCGCCGGTGCTAACGCAAGAGCTTCCTTCAGCTTCCGGACCGACTCCGTGTGCTCGTCTCTCCACTCGAATTTTCGCCCTTTCTTCGGCAACCCGTATAGCGGCTCCGCAACGTGGGCGTAATGCGGGATCCGTATGTGGTAGAATGCGCATGCCCCCAGGAACCTCCGAACTTCCGTAACCAAGCTACAGTCGGTCTTCATTGCGGAGATGGCTTCTACCTTTGCCGGAGACGGCTTCCGGCCATATGGTCCACATAGGTGCCCGACCACCAGGATTTTTGATTGCCCGAAGGCCGATTTCTCCCCGGAGAAGGTGAGCCTCGCATCCTCTAGCCTTTGTAGCACCTTCTCGCAGTCACCGATGTGTGTTGCCACAAATCGCCGGCATCCGCCCGGCCCGACTGTCTCGTCCTTCTCTTCCACCGGGCACCCTTTGATAGGGATGTCGTCTAGAAACGGCATGGTGATGTCCGGGATGCAATCCCTCAGTACCTTGTTCATTGCATTCACCATGTGGGCCACCGAGTTGGTCCCTCCTTGCGGCAGGGTACACATTCGCACTAGGCCGAGGGGAGTTCGCATCGTCGTAATGTCTCTGCTCTCCACGGCTAGCTGGAACTAGTCGTATCCCGAGTACAAATCTCCGACTGAGTAAATCGACCTTCCGGCGAAGGCCTCCGCGAACTCGTCTATGGTCGGTCCGATTCCCGCGTTCCGAATGGTCACTCTGTTGACCGGCTGCAGGTCTTGAATGAAGCGCAATGTTCCGTTTTTCTTTGGTACGGTAAACCATCGGTTCGAGTATGGGGCACTCGATGGTTCGAGAATGCCCATATCGACTTTCTGCCTCAATAGCTCCATCAACTTCGGGATGTGAGTTCTCGGTACTGGAATCGGCTTGAGATTCCACGGTACATGCGGTACCGTGAATATCACCATCGGCTCCACGATTGTCGGGTCTACGCACCCGATCTCTTCCGGTGAGAATGCGAAGGCTTCCCCGTGCCTTCCGAGCATCCTCCGAAACCGGTCTTCCTCCGCCGGCAGTATGAACCCGCCCCCACCGATTTTGAGCTCCCGGAGCGTCCCGTCGGTGAAGGTGTGTCCTATGCAGGCCGGATCTCGTAAACTGGGGTCTGACGCAACCCCTCTGATTCGGGACTCGCTGCCCTCCGGTAAGGGTGCCGCGACTGGCCTTACCTTCCGGTCCACAGTCTTGTACTTCGTGCTAACTCGGGCAGTCCGATCCGACCCGAGCCCCTGACTGAAGTCCGCGATGACTTCGTACATCTCTTCGGAACATACCGGTATCGTCTGGTCTTCGCTAAGGTCTTCTCCGGCTACCTTCCTCAGCATTCCCAAGGTGTCGTCGAAGGAGACCGCCTCCACGGCCCCGCTGATTTCCTCGTCCGGGCCGAGAACTCCGCACGCTCGAAGTCGCACTTCCGCCTTTGTCTTTTCTCGGCCGACGATGCCGACTATCATACACCCTCCGTTGTTGGAGAAGCAGAATTTCCTACCTATCGTACAGTCGTGGGGTCTTCCCCGAGTGTCCGGGCTATCTCGGCCCCACGCCTTGGCAGCCCTCTCTAAAAATCCTCCCGGTTCTCGGCACCGAGGGATTCACGGTTTCTCTCGTGGTTCGGCCTCACTGTCAGAAATTGGACCGAATGGCGCCCGTCCTGGCTTTTGACCCTGGCGTAGGCCGAACCGTTGTCTAGCACCTTGGTCTCCATCCGCGCCGCCGTGATGTATGGTTCACCTAATATGACCGGGTGCGAGGACGTCTCCTGTACGAAGAAGTGTTGGTCAATCTCGACGTCGCCGATCTTGACTCGCACGTTCGGGCAGGCCCCATGCAGTTCCTCAGTGGCGCGCGTCGCCGCCCGTATCTTCCACCCGTGCTTGGTGTTGATCGGCCACTTCCCATTCTTATAGAAGTCCATGGACATCAGGTTTATTTCCGAACCATGGTCCACCAATGCCACCACCGGTTCTTGAACATCTCCGATCTTTACCGAGGTCTCCGTGGTCGCTCGGGCCCAGTGTGGCCTCGAATAGTGGCTCTCCGCCCACTCATCTGCTAGCGCCGAGTCGTTGATGTGCGTTGTCCGCACCTCTACTGGTCTTTCTGGTTCCGTCTCCGTTGATAGCCTCTTCCGTTTCACCAAGTCTACAATGGAGTCGTGGAACTCCTTCTTGGCGATCCCTAGCACCTCCCGCAATGACAGCTCCACTTTGTTGTCGAGGATCCGTTCTTCTAGGACCTTCCGTAGGTCCGTAGTCCTTTCTATTTCCGTCCCCAATCGGTATCCGCCCTTCCTGGGGTTATCTTGCGAGCTGGACCCACCGGCATCGTTCCGTCGTTGCCCAAATCGGGTCTCGTACCGTTGTGAGGGCCCGGCCGCTCCGGCTTTCCCCACCCGTTTGTCTTCAACCAGAGCCTCGTAGTTCCGGCAGGCGGCTTCTACAAAGCCCGTCTTCTCCTCGACCGGATCACTCCACCCGGTTATTTCCCGGACCCGTCTCTCAGCGTGGTCCGTTTCATCTTTCCTTAGCCGTGCGCCGGCAAGACCTTCCAGCATTGCCGACCAGAATCCGTCTTTACCCTCCTTCCGGGCCTCGCTGCCCCCGACCCGAATGTCGGCCGACGCCGAGTAGTGGATGGCCTCCACGTGTCGGGCCGCTGCCTCTTCCATCAGTCTCTTCATTCCTCCTCGCCCGTCGTTTCGGTTCAGGGCCCTCCTGGTGTCGCCGGCGTGCACCCGACCTTCCCACAGGTACACCACCCGATTCCTCAACGCTTCTACGAAATCGCCGCAGTCCTTCCGGATGTGGCCAACCTCGTCGCACCACATGCACCTGTTCCCTGCTGCCGGCCGTCGGTCACAAGCCAGTTCGCCGCCTTCCCTTCGAGTCTGGGCGATCTGGAGATCCTTTATCGCCCGCGTCAACTCCTCCAGCGTTGCTCCTCCGGACGAGCCATTGACCATGCCGGTCGAAGTTGGACCGGTTTCGAGCCATTCGCGGGTTTCTTCCCTTCGCACTTGCGGTGCCGGTTCAAGCCTCCTTGCTGTGACAGAGCCCGCACCGGCCGCCCCGTTGTCAGCCCATTCTCGCCGTTTATCGAAACGGCCACAGACTCTCTTAACCGCAGCACAGTCGGTTGTCAGGCCGTCCTTGGTTTCCAGCAAGGAGCCGACTTGGTCCCGGTCCCACTCGTCCACCGACATGACGAACAGTAGGACCCGGCTCGTATCCAGAACGGTTTGGTCAAGCGCCGAAAGGCGCGCAAAGCGTTCTTCGAACTCCCGGAGGAGTGCCGTCGCGTTTCTTCCCTTGCCGGGGAACTCCACCCATTCCATGAAATCCCGTTTTGAAAGCCGGAGTGCGTCGTCCAGCCCGTATTTTTCTAGGAGTCGGCCTTCGAACTCCTCCCAGGTACGGCTCTCCGCCCGCACCTCGAGCACCTCCGCATGGATGCTCGGCATCGCCACTCGAGGAAACCCGGCAAGACGCCTCTCTTCCGGAATGTCCCGCATCAACATTTCTGCCCCGTAGGACGCCAAATACTTCGTGGCATCCTTCCCGCTGAACCGGCCAATCGTACCGACGACCGCCTCAATGGCTCTGTCGAGGGCGCCGGTGCCCTCGCGTGCACTCAATATCCGATCCACGGCCGAAGCCATGGCCTCTGCAAGATCCGACCCTTTCATCTTCTGCTCTTCTACCACCTCTTTCACGTCGGGTTCACCAAAGATGTCAAGGTTTTCCTCGCGGATGCGTGGAATGAGGCGGGACCTCGGGGGTCCTGTACCGAAGAGCAAGAGAGAAAGGAGAAGAGACCCACTACGTGCGAGAGTAGATTCACAGGGACACGGCCCTTCGACACGAAGACGCGAGTGGGACAGCGACACAGAGAGACATGAACGTATGTATGTATTAACAAAGACAAACAACACAACACGGAGTCGGTTACAACCGAACAGGCCGGCGAACAGATGCCGATACCTGCTCGTAAACGCACAGAGAGGAAGGAGTAGGTTGGAGGTGCTGCCGGAAGCACTCGGGCATTCCCCAGAGCAGCGCGAGCCTCCCGAAACCTGCACAGAAGGAAGCTATGGCGTTTGCGAACCAGAGAGAGAGAGAGAAGCCTTCACCTACGAACCGACAGCACTTCGTTCTTGACTCTCCGCGATCCCTTCCTCCTCCTCGTCTCCCTCCTTTTATAGGCAAGAAGGGAGCCGTTTCCTATTAACTTCCTACCTACCGAGGATCTCCCATGTCCCTAATCCTCTCCTATGTTCGACACAAGGCGTACATGCGTGAAGAGCCGGTTCCTATGCTCCGGCGCACCGATTTCGCTTGTGGACGGTTTTCTTCACGACAGCGTCCGTTGGCCGCTTCCAACTGGCGCTCTCCTTTCCCACCTGTTCTGCGTCCACTGCCTTCCCCTTAGTGGCCTTAGAGGCCAACAACTGTTGTCTTTTGGAAGCCGTCTTCGGGGTGCCGTCCGCCACTCTTCCCCGCTTCTTGGGCTGGACGGGCTGGACGGGTGGCACAAGTAAGGTGAGCCACTGCGTTACGGCGTGCCATATCCTCCGTCCGTCTCGGCCTTCTTTGTCGTCTTTGCCTCTGACGATCTCGATCGCCGCACACAAACCGTCTGCGATCAATACCGGCCAATCCACCTTGATCCCTTCATAGGTGGCGATGATCATCCCTGCCCGGTTCTATGGCATGATAGGGGGTCTAGGGTACACATGGCCGTATTCGTGGAGCACATGAGCAATCTCGCGGAACATCATATCTCCGCCGCCCTGTGTCCGGTAGCCTTTGCTGGCTAGGGAGTACTCACCAAAATACTTGATGAGTTGCTCTGAGGTTGGGTTGTCAATCGTGAGTATGCCTCCCTCTTGAAGGCCTGTTAACGCACGTATCGCCTCTGTCGTTATGACGTCTGTGTCAATTTCTTTGATCACCTTGTCAGCTTCTTTGTGTGGCAGTCCCTCCATAATCATCAAGAAGCCCTCGAGCCCGTGTTGCTTTAGCCATTTCTTGGCAGCTTTCGACAGCGTCTGCGGGTCCATGTCTGTGTCGAGGTCGGATTGTGGTGGCGAGGTTGGCTGGTGATGAGAGTGGGAGTGAGAGAGAGAGAGTTCAGAAGGTGGGGGTTCTCTGGGTTCTCTGTGCGTAGGTTCTCGTCTGATGATCTTGCAGCGCCTTGGTGCTTCTCTGCTCTTGGGTTCGCGAAAGTAGAGGGTTTCCACGCGCAGTGGTTTTTCTCTGTGCATTCTGGCGCCTTTCTCGAGTGTGTGCAAGTCGTGTACTAAAATAGCATTATGTCTTGTGGTGGCGCTTAAATGCCCACTACGTACCTTTTCGCTCCTCGCTCTCTCGTCCATTCATACCTCACTTTTGCATGATTACTTCGTTTTTTTTATTTATTTTTACTTTATTTAAAATGTTAGTGTGAGGTTACTTGTCCATTGGTCCTATCGGACCCTTACCGGCCTCATTACGGTTTTCCGAGGCCTCATTCTCCCCTGTTACCGGCTTGCCGTCTCCTCCGTCTTTGTGGTTGTCGTTCCCCTCACAAGTTGCCGTTTCCTCACCGGTGTCGGTCCTGTCCTCAAATGGGTTTTTGGGCATTGGTCCTCTATATGGCTTTGTAAACGTAAGTGTTTGCGGAAGCGTAAAATAGAGAACAACAAAGAGAGAGAGAGAGAGAGAGAGAGAGAGACAGAGCGAGAGAGACAAAGAGAGCCGAACGTAGTTTCAAAATTATATCAAGACTCTGTATATACATTGTGCTAAGTAGCACTATTTATACAAGTCCTCTTGGGACTGATAGAAGTACCATGTACTTCAATGCTTTACACAAGCATCTGACACTTACTACGAGACTATAGCTACCTAGTAGTCTATCCTATACTAGGCTTCCGATTGCACCCGGCCTCCACTGCTTGCCGGTTCGGTTGCTCACCGTCATACCGATCCGTTTTGCCTGATCCGTCTCGCTTACCAGCTCCGGCTTATTCAGCCGATCCGGCTCTGGTTGAGCTTGCCGCTCAACACTCCCCCTCAAGCTCAACCTGAGGTGGGGTCGTAGTGTCGACCTCTGTGGCAGTCGGTTCTTCCAACCAACTTCTCCTGGCGTCACTCTGCCTTGGTCGCGCTCCTCGTCCAGTCCGGTCCCGTTTGCCGCGACCCCTTTGGTTTTGCGCGCCTCGACCTTCTCGGTCGGCATGTCTGCTCAATAGGCCCATCTCAGCACTCACGTTGTTGTGACTCCGGCGCTTGCCGATCCGTCGGTTCTCCCACGATGGCATCGACTTCCGCTGTGTCCGTGTCCCCTTGGCCTTCAGTCAATCCGACTCATCCGAATCCATCTGTTGGTCCGAGTCAGCTGTCTCCGACTCGTTCCAGCTCTTGTCCGAATCGGTACACTACGATTCAACTTCCGGCTTCAGGCCTCTCACCACATCGGACCACATCCGATTCTTGGCCTTCTCCATGCTTCCCTCGGCTTCTTCAGCCGGTGAACCGAAATCGAATTCTTCATTCGACTCCGCATCATGGTCAGTGCCGTCGTGATGACCTCCGCACAGCGTGCACTTCTCTTCCTGAGTGCACAACTCTTCTTCACAGCCACTTGCTCCGACCTGTTCGGATGTGTCGACTTCCTTCGTCGACTCGGCTTCCTTCATCTTCTTGTCTCCTCTTCTTCCGGCTCTCCTCTTACCAACGGGTTCAACAATTTTTTGGCCTTTGCCCGTTTCGGTAAAGACTTTGCCCTTGCTTCTCCCCCTCAAGTGCGGCACGTCGAGATGCTGAATACCAAGCATGTCGGTAAAGTGCTACAACTTGTCCGATCCGAGTGGCTTGGTGAAGATGTCGGCAACTTGCCGATCCGTATGAACATAGCGTAGGTCAACTTCACCGCTCAGGACCCGCTCACGCACGAAGTGGTAGTGCACCTCGATGTGCTTTGTGCGAGCATGGAACACAGGGTTCCTGGCGAGCTGCAGGCTGCTCATGTTATCGCAGTAAATCGGGATCGGGGTTGGTGGCTCGATCCGCAAGTCTCACAGTAGTCGCCGAAGCCAGATGGCTTCACAAGTGGCTACGGTAGCGGCCCGGTACTCAGCCTCAGTGCTTGACAAAGCCACTGTGGGCTGCTTCTTGCTGCTCCACGCAATGGCCGCGCTACCTATGGAGAACATGTATCCGGAAGTGGAGCGGCGATCAGACGCATCGCCGGCCCAGTCAACATCTGTGTAACCGACAAGCTCTTCGGGTATACCTCGCCGGTATAGCAGTCCCCGGTCCTTAGTGCCGCTGACATACCGCAATATTCGTTGCGCGCACTGAAGGTGCTCCACGGTCGGCTTCTGCATGAACTGACTTACCATGCCAACCGGATAGCTGATGTCGGGTCGGGTGATGGTTAAGTAGATCAGGCTTCCGACAACCTGTCGGAACCGTTTCTCATTGCAGGCCGGTCCGGAGTTGGGATAGAGCTTCTGGTTCCGGTCCAGGGGTGTGGAGACAGGTCGGCAATTCGTCATGCCGAACTTATACATCATATTCAACACGTAATGTCGTTGTGAGAGCAATATGCCGTTGGGGGTCCGGATCACTTCGATCCCAAGAAAATAATGAAGGTCCCTCAGGTCCTTCATTTCGAATGCGTCCGACAACTGGGACTTGACGCGGTTGATTTCGGGAAGACCCGGTCCGGTGATGACTAAATCATCCACATACAAGAGTATACATACCGGACCGTCAGAGCCTTGCCGGATGAACAACGAAGAGTCCGACTTAGAGACAGCAAACCCCAGCTTACGCAACCGGTGCGTGATCTTCGCGTTCCAGGCTCGGGGGGCTTGCTTCAAGCCGTAAAGCGACTTCCTCAGTCGGCATACCGCCGACTTGTTCATCTCCGATTGAAATCCGGGGGATTGAGTCATAAAGACTTCTTCTTCAAGCTCTCCTTGAAGGAAGGCGTTCTTCACATCCATCTGGTGAAGATGCCACCCCCTTGCCGCAGCAACCGCCAGTACCACACGAACCGTCGTCATCTTTGCCACAGGAGCGAAGGTCTCGTCGTAGTTGATTCTGTGGGTCTACGCGTATCCCTTCGCCACTAACCGGGCTTTGTACCGGCTAACAGAACCGTCGGCGTTGTACTTGACCTTGTACACCCACTTGCATCCGATCGGTTTACAGTGACGGGGAAGATCAACTAGGTCCCAAGTTTCGTTGGCATCGAGTGCCCGCATTTCTTCGTCCATAGCGGCACGCCAATTTGCGTCCTTTGCCGCTTCTGCGTAGCTCTCCGGCTCACGCACTTCTGTCACCTTAGTCATGTACGCATAATGATGCGCCATGTATTCATTGTACCCGTACCGCATGACGGGATCCTTCTGGCGGGTTGATCTGCGCAATGCACCGTCATCTGATTTGAGGCCCTTCTTGGCCAGTTCGGTCTTCGTTGCCGAAGATCCACCTTTCTCCTTTCCGGAGTCGGATACGCACCGATCCGACTCATTGTTGCCGGTTTCGAATTCCGGCATCTTCCTCTTCCCCTTCTCTTTGCGCGTGAACCGTTTCCTCGGTTCCTTGCGCGGGGAGAGCACGACAGAGTCTCCACCACTTGTCGTCTCTTCATCCGACTGGTCCAACCGACTCAGTCGCTCGTTCGGTCCACTCAACCGAAACGATTCCGGACTCTCATCTTAAGTCCCGGCTTCTTCATCCTCTGCCAGGGCTGATTCAGGCTCACTGGCCTGACCTTCCGACATTGGGTCGGGATCGGAAGTCGGATTCGGTACGGAGTACCAGGATGCCGATTCATCGAACTCGACATCCCGGCTAACTCAGACTTCCTTCATCAGGGGGTTATAGCACTTATACCCCTTTTGCTCTTGAGCATAGCCGACTAGGATGCATTTTTCCGATTTTGCATCCAGCTTTCTCCGCTTCTGATCCGGCACATGCACATACGCTATGCTGCCGAATATCCGAAGGTGTCTTAAGTTCGGCTTGCACCCGAAATACAGCTCATGAGCTGACACCTTGTCACCAATGCGGTTTTGTATGTAGACGGCCGTCCGGACCGCCTCCGCCCAGTAGAACCGGGGCATGCTCTTCTCCTCCAGCATCGCCCTTGCCGCTTCGACGAGTGTCCGGTTCTTCCTTTCGGCCACACCGTTTTGCTCCGGTGTGTATCTGCAGCTGAACTCTCGCCGAATTCCCTTCTGCTGCAGATAACTAGTGAATTGGCCGGAAAAATATTCCTTTCCGCCATCCGACCGAAGGCATTTGATCTTCCTCTCCGATTCCTGTTCCACCATCTTCTGGAGGCTCCGGAAACAGTCGAAGACTTCGCTCTTCCGCTCAATGAGGTAGATCCAAGTATGTCGAGTATAGTCGTCGATGAAGGAGACGAAGTATCGGCTCCCGCCAAGGCTTACACTTTGTGCCGGTCCCCACACATCCGAATGGATGAGATCGAGCTTGTTACAGCTCCGGTTCCGTTCGGTGGGGAATGGAAGCCGGTGTTGCTTCCCAAGTTGGCAGGCTTCACAAATTTCGGCTCTCCGGCCGCTGAACTTCGGCAAACAGAAAACGACTTGTTTCGTTTGCAGATCTTGAAGCCTCCAGTAGTTGACGTGGCCTATCCGCTTGTGCCACAGGTCGATGTCTGACTCGACCTTCTGTCGTTTCGCGAACAGAGCGGTGCCAAAGTCATTGGTGTTGAGGATAAACATCCTCCCGTCTCTGCGCCCTTGCGAATTGACTTCGCCCTCATCCTCAATGAAGCACTCGAGGTGCGTAAACCGCACCTGCATCCCCTAGTCGACAATCTGACCGACGGACACCAGGTTCTTCGTGATTGTCGGAACGTGTAATACGTTCATCAGCCTCCCTTTCTGTCCGACGTGGCTTAGAGGGACTTCTCCGACGTGCACGATTGGGTGAGGAGTGTCGTCTCCGGTTTCGACTACTCCTGGTTGATCCGATTTCTCCAGAAAGGAGAACCACTCTTTGTGGCTCGCTATGTGGTTCGACGCGCCGGAATCAACATACCACACTTCCTCCGTTTTGGAAGTGGTCTTCTTCATTGAGTTTGCCTTGTGATTCATCACCAAGGATGGCCCCTTACCGGCCTTTCCGGTTCCAGATCCTCCTGATCCGTTTGCGTAGTGCGAGTTTTGCCGGCCATCCTTACCGGTCTTGCTAGATCCGGATTTGTCCGAATCGGCACGCTTTCTCCAGCACTCGCTTTCCCTGTGGCCTTTTTTGCCACAGTACCAGCATTCCGTAGCGGATTTGTCTTGCCGGCCTCCGGCACCGCCTTGACTCCCCCAGCTTGTGGAAGTCCCGGAACTGCTGTCGGCACACTCATAGTGCCTTCGTTCCTGCTCTTGCCGACCGCCTCCATTGTGTGCCGACCCACCTCTTCCACCACGCCCACGGAGCCGATCCGTTCCCGTGTACAGCATTTGGTTGTCCGGGGATGCACTGGTATATACACCGGCGTGGTTCTCTACAAGGAGCATCGACTGTAAGTCGAAGAATGAGGGGGTATTCTCCCTTGTACACACCGCAGTCCGGAACGCTCCGAACTTGGACGCCAGGCCTCCGAGACATACCTGCACCATCTCGTCTTCCTCTATGGTAACATTGATAGAGGCGAGCGAGTTGCAGATTTCCTTTATCCGGCCCGTGTAGTCTGCCACGGACATGTTCTTCTGTCGAACATTGCTCAACTCTTGTCTGAGTTGCAGCTTCCGGGCAGTGGTGCTTGCGGCGAAAACCTTTTTCAGGTTCCCCCAAGCATCCTTCGGTGTCTTGGCGTCACAGATATGGCTGAGTAGCTGATCGCTGACACTGGACGCGAAGCAGTACATCACCCTGCTTGCCGCCTGTTCCCATACCGGGAAGTCCTTGTGTGCCGAGTCTGGCGCCGCATCATTCGCTCCTTCGACATAACTCCAGTACCCATGTCCAAGCAGGTACTGGTACACTTGTAAGACCAGGATGCATAGTTGCTCCTGTCGAGCTTCTCCACCGTGAGTGACATAGCCATGCCTCTATCCGTGTCTTCTACTGTGTCTGTTTTCGACCTGTTAGGGTTTTCTTCTCAAGAGTAAATGTCTGCAGCAGAGGTTCTCAACCCTCACGCTCTGATACCACGTAAACGAAAGTGTTTGCGGAAGCGTAAAACAGAGAGCAACACAGAGAGAGACAGAGACAGAGACAGAGAGACAGAGAGACAGAGAGACAGAGAGACAGAGAGACAGAGACAGAGACAGAGAGAGACAGAGAGAGCGAGAGAGACAGAGAGAGCAGAACGTAGTTTCAAAATTATATCAAGACTCTGTATATACACTGTGCTAAGTAGCACTATTTATACAAGTCCTCTTGGGACTAATAGAAGTACCATGTACTTCAATGCTCACACAAGCATCTGACACTTACTACGAGACTATAGCTACCTAGTAGTCTATCCTAACGGGTAGGACCCATTATACTCACGTGTCAGCCAATACAGGCCGGTCCATCTAAACCGTAGTTTACCCGGCATCTTGCCCATCCAGGTCTGAAATACTAACACCGGCTTGCCGATTGCAAACATTTTTTCATTTCCTTTCCTGTGCCGGTCGACAAATGCTTTCCGTCGTCGTTGTTCCAATTCTAAGTGCAGGATGCTTGCCAGTCGTTGTTCCTCGAGTTCACACAACGTTGTTAACCGTATTGCCTCCGACTCCTTCTCGTTCAGCCGTTCCCATAGCTGGATCCGTAAGCTGGGTACTTGGAATTCCATCGGCATTACTGCCTCTAGTCCGAACGCTAACCGGAACGGTGTTGTTCGGATGCTCGTTTTATATGTCGTTCGGTATGCCCAAAGCGCACTATGTAGCTTGGTATCCCAATCCATTTGGTTTTCGTTGACGATCTTCCAGAGGATATTCTGGAGCATTTTGTTCGTCGATTCAGCTAACCCGTTTGCTTGCAGATAGTATGGTGTGCTCCGTTTATGGACAACGGCATAGAATGTCGTCAGGCTTTCAACTACTTGGCTGAGAAAGTGCCCCCCTTGGTCGCTTATTAATTCGATTGGGCATCCGTAACGGCACCAAATGTACTCGTATAGAAATTTTGTCGTTGACGTAGCGGTGTTGTCTCTTAAGGCTTTGGCCTCCACCCATTTCGTGCAGTAATCCGTCGCGACGATGACGTACCGATTACCTGTTCTCATTGCCGGTGGTTTGAACGTTCCAACAAAGTCCAACCCCCACTTCTGGAATGGTTTGAGTAGTAGTACAGGCTGGTGTGGCATCTGAGCCTGCTCCGTTGGTTGGCCCATTCGCTGGCATAGGTCACATTGTTTTGTGTACCGTACCGCATCTCTTAATGTCGTTGGCCACCATAGGCCACTTTGCCATATTTTCCTGGCTGTCGCATCTCCGGCATAGTGACCTCTGGCAACTCCGCAGTGGGCTTCCCTCAGTATCAGGTCCTTTTCATCGTTGCGCACAGCCCGTCTCCATATGTTGTCTGCGCCCTTGTGGTAAAGTGTGTCTCGCAGCACCGCCAGGCGTTTCCTTTCGTCCCGGTTCATCTCTTCTGGAGGCAGTCCTGTGCTCAGAAACTGGTGCATATTTGTGAGCCACTTGTCTTCCTATGCCACAGTTTCATCTGCTGTCGTTTCCGTAGTGACTCGAAACAGCTCTGCATCCGGAAACTCGTCCGCTACTCCGTCACCCGTCTCTCCGGACTCTAATCGGCTTAAGTAATTGTCAAGATTCGAACTCTTGACACGACCATGTTATAATCTACTATTATGAGTTAACCAAGATATCTAGTACTAGTTATGTATGTAATTGGTCCTTATTATTTTGCTAGCATCATGTGCATAGTTGCTCCCTTGTAGTATTTACACTTGGCACATGCATGCATACCTACATGCTCTATTGTAGATTCACATGCGTGCAACAAGTATGCATGCCATGTAGTATAAATAGAGGAGTTCACCTTGAAGGAATTCAAGGTGAACAACACCAGTTATGGAGTCTTTCCTTTAGTACTATCTTCTTTCTTGTCCATTTGGTTATCTTCTTCGTTGTCTCTTGAGTTTATGATCCGTGACAGTTTGTTCACCTTCCCATCCTCATAGCTCTCCCTCTCATAAGCCATAGCTATGTCCGACTCAACTAGTGAGTTAGGCCAAATAATGGTAGCCTTACGACAACTACAGCTTGAAAATGAAGCTCTTCGAAATTCTTTACAAGAACTTCAAGTCGGTACCTCCCTATCCTCACAACCCCTGAACCCTAGTCTCCCACAACAACCTAGCCTAGAGCCCGATCTTCTACCAACATCTAGCCTAGCTTCGTCACAGTTTCTTGAGCCTAAGGTTAGCCTCCCAGAAAAATTTGATGGAACGAGGTCGCGTTTCCGAGGGTTCATCAACCAAGTTCGACTTATCATTCGGCTACAACCTCAACGTTATGGAGATGGTCTTCGACAAGTCGGCCTTGTGGGCACCCTTCTCTCCGGTCCGGCCCAAGCTTGGTTTGCACCATTGGTAGAAACCTCATCACCTTTATTGGAGGACTTTCCCGCCTTCCTCGCCGAGTTAGAGGCCACATTTGGAGAGACGGACCGACGACGTACAGCTCTTAACAAGATTTATGCACTCGAACAAGGTTCACGTGCAGCTTCAGTCTATGCTTCCGAATTTCGACAACTAGCATGCGACGTCAATTGGGATGATCAAGCTTTAGCTGATCACTTTCGGCGCGGTCTTCGAAGCAATGTCAAGAATCTTCTCTTAAACTTTCCGGAGCCCACCTCGTTATCCCAAGCGATTTCACAAGCAGTCCATTGTGACAATCGTCTTTTCGAATTTCGCCAAGAAGAGCGCCAGACTTGGGTTCCACCTCATTCACTTCCACGCCACGCCCCGATCATACAACCCCAAGCATCCTCACACTCGCCTACTTCGGCAGATGCTCCTGTCCCCATGGAAATTGATCAAGCCCGATTTCGGCCATTGACTGATGCTGAACGACAATTTCGGCGGGCTAATGGCTTGTGCATGTATTGTGGCGCCTCCGGTCATGTCGTTCGCCATTGTCCTAGGAGTACTCGCCCACAATTCCATAGAGCTACCGGCCCCCAACATCCGGAAAACGACATCGTTCGGTTGCAGTAGGAGCCATGCAACTGGACATCTCCCGTCGCCCACATTCTCTTGGTTCCATTGCCGGACCATCAGGCAATTTCACATTGGAGGTATGGCTTTCGTTTAACTCTAGTTCCATTCAGTCTGTTGCTTTACTTGATTCTGGGGCATCTTCTTGCTTCATCGACGTCGCGTTTGCCCAAGCACATGGCGTACCTGTCGTTGGCCTCTCAAAACCCATTCCAGTTGAAGCCATCGACGGGTGCGTCCTCTCGTCAGGTGCAATTACTCAAGCTACAATCCCATTAGGGCTTCGGGTGGGCTCACACCAAGAGGAGCTCACCTTTTACCTCATCGCATCTCCTCGACATCCGATCGTCTTAGGACTAACGTGGTTGGAGGCGCACAATCCAATAGTGGATTGGTGCAACCGCTCAATCACATTTAGCAAGCCAAGATGCTCGTGCAAAAGTATGAAGGTAAATTCAGTTTCCTATCCTTCGGAGACGGTCGACTCCGAATTGACTACCCCATCATCCGTCCAGGATGGGTTTGTTTGTGGCGCCATTTCTAACACACTCCATGTTATTCCCGAAAAATACCAACACTTCTCCGACGTATTTGAAAAATGTAATGCTGATCGGTTGCCTGAACACCGGCTCTACGACTGTCCGATTGATCTTCAAGAAGGTGCGTGTCCACCCTTTGGTCCTCTATATGCGTTGTCTGCACCAGAGTTGAAGGCCCTTCGTGTGTATCTTGATGAGAACCTCGAGAAAGGCTTTATTCAACCTTCTAAGTCACCAGCCGGGGCCCCCATTTTATTTGTGAAGAAGAAGGACGGCTCTCTACGCTTATGCGTCGACTACCGAGGTCTCAACAAACTCACTGTGCGCAACCGCTATCCGCTACCTCTGATCCCCGAACTCCTTGATCGGCTCCGAGTTGCGCGTGTCTTCTCCAAAGTTGATCTGCGTGGCGCGTACAATCTAGTACGCATCAAGCCGGGGGATGAATGGAAAACCGCATTTCGAACACGGTATGGGCATTTCGAATACAAGGTAATGCCTTTTGGTCTTACTAACGCTCCCGCAGTTTTTCAACATATGATGAACGATATTTTCCGGGAATATCTTGATCTTTTTGTTGTCATTTACCTCGATGATATTCTCATTTTCTCGCCAAACATGGAGGAGCACACTCGCCAAGTCCGATTAGTTCTGGCCAAACTTCGCGAGCATGGCCTTTATGCCAAAGGCGAGAAATGCGAGTTCGACCGTACCTCGATTGAATTTCTGGGCTACATCATCTCACCCACTGGCATCACCATGGATATGAAGAAGGTCTCTGTCATTCAGGCGTGGGCGACTCCAAGGCGACTTAAAGATGTGCAATCCTTCCTCGGCTTCGCGAATTTTTACCGTCGCTTCATCAAGGGGTTTTCCACCCTAGCACAACCTCTTATCGCTCTCACCCATAAAGGCACTCCATTTTTATGGACCTTGGAGGCACAAAATGCGTTCGACTCACTCAAACATGCATTCATCACTGCCCCGGTGCTGCTACATGCCGACCCCACAAAACCCTTCCAAGTCGAAACCGATGCCTCTGACTTTGCCATTGGCGCCATCTTATCCCAAGCAGACGACAATAACCTAATGCACCCAGTGGCTTACTATTCCCGAAAATTTACGGCATCCGAAATCAATTATCCCATTTACGACAAGGAGCTTGCTGCTATCATTGCTGCCTTTGAAGAATGGCGACCCTACTTGGCCGGCGCACAACATCGTGTCCAGGTAGTGACTGATCATAAAAATTTAGTTTATTTTTCCACCACTCGTACTTTGAATCGAAGGCAGGCCCGTTGGTCTACATTTCTCGCCGACTACGATTTTGAGATCGTATTTCGACCTGGTGGCCAACATGGGAAGGCTGATGCCCTTTCTCGCCGAGCTGACCTTGCACTCCGCCCTGGGGATGCTGCTTATGCTCAACAATCTAGACGTTTGTTGAAACCCGACCAATTGCATCTGTTTGCCACTTGTATGTTGCAGGATGATTCTTTACTCCAACAAATCACTGATGCATCCAAGACCGATGCGTTCGCCAACGAGATTCGAGATAGTCTGCAAAACCCCTCCAAGGCGACCAAAAGGAAGGATCTTGACACCTTCACCATACAAGAGGGTTTGTTGTTCCGAGATCATCTCTTATACGTCCCAGAGGGCCCATGTCGCACCCGGGTGTTGCGGGAATGCCACGATGACCCACTTGCAGGTCATTTCGGGGTTGCGAAAACCCTCGAGCTAATCTCTCGGGGGTATTGGTGGCCACAACCATGGAAGCTGGTCAAAGAATACATAAAGAGTTGTGAGGTTTGTGCTCGCTCCAAAGCCATTCATCATCGGCCATACGGCTTACTACAACCGCTTCCATGTCCTCGTTGTCCTTGGGCCTCTATCTCTATGGACCTGATAACTGATCTACCCTTGGTCAATAGCTATGACTCGGTGTTGGTCGTTGTCGATCGGTTTACGAAGATGGCTCACTTCACTCCATGCTCCAAAACCATTTCCGGAGAAGGAATGGTGCATCTCCTACTCAACAATGTAGTACGCTTGCATGGACTCCCCGATGATGTCATCTCGGATCGCGGACCCCAGTTTGTCTCTCACTTCTGGCAGCGCCTGCTACAAACTTTAGGCATCTCTGTCAAGTTGTCCTCTGCTTATCACCCCCAAACTGACGGGCAAACGGAGCGTGTCAACCAAATCCTTGAGCAGTATCTTCGGTGCTCGGTTAGTTACCAACAAGATGATTGGGTCAACTTACTTTCGCTCGCAGAATTCGCCTACAATAATTCTCTCCATGCATCGACTGGTGTCACTCCCTTCTTTGCCAACTACGGTTTACATCCTCGCTTCAACATTTCCCTTCCTACCACTTCCGTGAACCCTTCGGCGGAGGATCGTGCCCGCATTTTGGAAGAAGTACATCATGATTTATCCTTGGAGCTTAGTCTTGCTAATGAACGATACAAGAAGCAGGCTGATCGCCATCGATCTTCCACTCCACACTTTGTCGTTGGAGACATGGTCTGGTTGTTACGTCGACACATCTCTACTACTCGTCCATGTGCGAAACTTGATTACAAGAAGTTGGGACCATTCCGTATCATCGAGTGCATCAATCCCGTCGCCTTCCGGCTCGCCCTTCCATCCCACTTCCGGATTCACGATGTTTTTCATGTCTCCCTCCTCGAACCCCATTATGCTTCACAACTCCCAGGACGTCAAGCCCCACCACCACCACCTGTGCAATTGACGACAGGGGAGGAATACGAGGTCGACCAAATCCTTGACTCGCGTTGGCACCGTCGACACTTGCAATACCTCGTCCTATGGAGGGGTTACCCCATGTCTGAGGCCACATGGGAACCATCGGCAAATTTACAAAATGCCCCAGAGGTCGTCCAAGATTTTCATCACCGATATCCCCACAAACCAGCAGCCGATTTGGGAAGGCGGCGGCGTAAGAAGGGGGATAATGTCAAGATTCGAACTCTTGACACGACCATGTTATAATCTACTATTATGAGTTAACCAAGATATCTAGTACTAGTTATGTATGTAATTGGTCCTTATTATTTTGCTAGCATCATGTGCATAGTTGCTCCCTTGTAGTATTTACACTTGGCACATGCATGCATACCTACATGCTCTATTGTAGATTCACATGCGTGCAACAAGTATGCATGCCATGTAGTATAAATAGAGGAGTTCACCTTGAAGGAATTCAAGGTGAACAACACCAGTTATGGAGTCTTTCCTTTAGTACTATCTTCTTTCTTGTCCATTTGGTTATCTTCTTCGTTGTCTCTTGAGTTTATGATCCGTGACAGTAATCCGCTACGGCATGTTGTATCCCGAGTCGGTGGAATATTTCGAACTCGAATTCCTGTAACAGTAAGGTCCACCGGGCCAACTTACCGGTGAGTGACGCTTTGGACACCAGGTAAAGGAGTGCCGAATGATCTACATGGAAGGAAAACTTCCTTCCCAATAAATAATGCTGAAACTTTGTCACACTGTAGATCATCCCTAGAGCTTCCCGTTCCGTGGTAGAGTAGTTCCATTCCGCTTGGGATAGCTTTCGGCTGGCATAGTACACTGGCCGGTACCACTTTGGCTCCGTAAGCTGCATCAGTACGCTTCTGATTGCGATGTCGGAGGCGTCTATGAACACAGGAAATTCTTTACTCCAATCTGGTGGCTGCACTACTGGTGCTTGCGACAATAGTACCTTGAGGGCCCTATACGCTCTATCCTCGGTGTCAGTCCACTAGAATGGTGTCCGATGTACGGCGGCATGCAACGGTGTAGCCAGGTCGGCCAAGTATCGGAGCATCCGGCTGTGCCACCGGATCTGGCCTAAGAACCGGCTTAATGCCTTTGCCGTTGCCGGCGCCAGTGCTTCTAATATGGCTTTCACTTTGTCCGGGTCGACTGCAATACCTTCCTGGCTCACAATATGTCCTAATAAAGTTCCACTGGAAACGCCAAATACACACTTTGCCGGATTCAAGTTTAGCCGGTACGCTCTACACTTTTCTAGACAAAGACGGAGGTGCTGAAAATGGTCCTCCTCCCCGGCTATAGACGGTGAAATCGTCAAGGAAAACCTGCATAAAAGCCAGGATATATTCACCAAAGATTTCCATGATGATTCGTTGAAATGTTGTCGGTGCCGTTTTGAGTCCGAACATCATCACCACGGCCACAAACACCCCCCATTCAATGACGAAAGTCATTTTCTCTTGTTCGTCGAGGTGCATCCGGATCTGATTATACCCGCTGAATCCGTCTAGAAAGCTATAGACCTCATGGCCGGCGACCGTAGCCGCATCCGTTACCGTAGCCGCATTGAGTTTCCGATAGTCCACACAAACTCGAATTTTTCTGTTCTTCTTCGGTACGACTACGATCGGGCTCAGCCATGTCGCTTTCTTTACCGGACGGATAAAGCCAACTCTTAGCAGTTTGTCGATTTCCTCCTTGACTTTGGCGGCATAATTGGGATTCATCCGGTACCATCTTTGTGCCACTGGTTTTGCATCCTTGCTCAAGTGAACCTGATGCTGGTATAACTAAGGGTCGAGTCCTCGCATGTCTTCGTATGACCAGGCAAACACATCGCGAAATTCCGTGAGAAGTGTGATCATCGTCGTTTTGTCTTCGGACTTCATCTCCTTGGCGATGTGCACCGGTTTTGCTTCATCCGTGGTCCCTAGGTTCACCTCTTCCAGTTGCAACGCTTTTATGCGCTCTGAAACGGCCATTTCCCGTTCCAACGCTTCCTGCGCTTGCCGTAACTCCCGGATTGCGTCTTTATCCGGTTCTGCTTCAGCCTCTTCCAGCTGCGGTAAGTATGGTGCTACTGCTTCGGCAATGTCAATTTCAAAGAGGGGTATGATCTTCGGGTTTTCCTGCAAGTACTGAGCTTCTTCTTCGTCAGCTAACCCTTCTATCATGTTGACGCACTCTGCATACAACGGTGTACATTCCTTGCCAGTGCTCGTCCTTGGCTGTGTTGGTACCCGTACCTTGGCTTTTCCTCGTCGGAAGGTAATTATATTTTTCCTCCAATTCTGTTTGATATGTGTCGTTTTCAACCACGGCCGCCCCAGCAATAGCGGGTATGCGCCTTGTGCCTGTAATTGTAGCACTACTGCCGAGATGTGAAATTTGTGACCGCCAACGGTGACTTCTAATTTTCGTATTAATCCTGTCGGCCGCACTGAACTTGTATCGGCCATCCGTAACCAGAACGGACACGGCTCCCACTCGTGGATTCCCAGGGCATCACACGTCCGGAGGCTTATTACATTCACCCCGGAGCCTCCGTCTATAACTGTGTCGGGTAGTTCTTTCCCTTTTACAATGGCAGTGATTACCAGACTGTTGGTGTCTACCACCGTTGGTCCCTCCTCCGGATTCGAGAAGAGTACCGGGGCCGGTGATGATTCTCCTGCCGTCATGGCCGTCTTCAGTCCTTCCATGAATCTTGGCACGAGTTGTAGGAGTCTTCCTAGTGGAAGTGTAATCTGGCATTCTTGCAACGCCTGCCATATCCCATTCTCGGAGTGACTGCCGCCGGCAAGCCCTACGGTGTTCTCCTTTTGCTGTTGTAAGTCTGTGACATTCTGCTCATTTGCTTTCTTTACGCATTCCGTCGCTTGCTTCTGGATGGTCTCCTGCGTCTCCCATTCCTTGGCCATGCCCTTCGACCTTGTGGTCACCTGCTGCAGATCTGCCACCTCAGGGACTACCATATTTACTGCCGGTCGTTTTTCATAGCTCTTCACCGGGCATTCATTACTATAATGGCCTTCCTGTCGGCAGTAGTAGCAGTAGGCTTTCCGGGTATTGCTGGATTCAGCATTGTCTGTTGTACCCGAGGCCGGTCCTGTGGTAAGCACGGGGTTTTGGGCCGGTTGGCTGCTTGAAGCTCCTTGTTCCGGATCCCGTGGGTAGCCGCCTTTTTTGAAATGCCGTTTTTTGTTATAGTTCTTCTTATTGCGGTACTCTTGACGAGGTTGCTCGTTATATTTGCCGTATTCCTCCCGTTGCTGATGATATTGGGGGAGTGCTCCCGGTCGTAATGTTTGTATCGTCTATTGTAATCCCGGTACCAATCATATCTATCCTGCCGGTCATAGTTATCCCGCCGATCACCGTACCGGACATCATTCTCTCGTCGATCGCCATACCGGACATCCTGTGTCGGTCGGTCGCGGTTCATTCGCCGCCAGCGTTCCTCTTCTTCATCCCGGCTGCTGCGTGGCTCTATTTGTCGGACGGGCGGTGCTTGCCGGTTCAATAGATTATACTCGCACTTATCCGTCGTATGGCCCTTGGATTGACAGATTACACATTGTGTCCTCATAGTGCATTCTAGTGCCAAGTGTCCGGAATTCAAGCAGGTTGTGCATTGTATTGCTTGCTGAAACCGGAGGTCTTCATCGGACGGTAACGCTCGTTGGAGTGCTCCCAGTGTGAGCCAGGAGCTTGTCTTTTCCCTCTCTCTCACCCGGTCAATGACCTGGTCGATGGTACTTGTGCGGAAGTCAATTACCGTGCAAACCGTGCGTAGGGGTTCCCGAAGCGCATTCAGAAATATAGTCCGTAATTCCTCCTCCGGGGGTGCGCGGGCCAGCTGACTATGCATCCGTTGAAACCGGATGACAAACTAGGGAATGCTCTCCCCTGCCTCCTGTCGGATGGTATAAAATAAGCCCACCATTACTGTCTGGTCCACCTCCTTTTGGAAAAAATGCAAGAATTTAGCTTTTAAATCTGCAAAGGTGGTGATGGTAGACGGGTCCTACGTCCGGCGCCATCTTGCTGCCGGTCCCTCCAATGTGACGCCAAATTCCGCTATCTTAGAGTGTTCCTCTTCCTCCGGGGTCAATCGCTAGGACACATGGTTTGCTTCCCATGTATGTTCAAAGGCGTGAACATGAGCTTCCGCGTCCGGATCATCTCTATACTTGGAGTACTAGAACGGCATGTCGTCGTCCGGTATTGGTGCGCAGGCTGGCGGTGTTGGTGGTCGTTCCTGGTTTTTCTCCGGCGTCGGTGGTCTTTCCTCTTCTTTTGGTGACGGAGGACTCTCCTCCTCGACTTCCGGTGTCGGAGGTCGCTCTTCCTCTGCTGGTTCCGAAGGTTCCAGCCTTAGCAATTCCAGTTCCGGTGTCGATAAGGTGTCTGATCCTTCATCCTCCGGTCCGCCCGGGGTTTCGTTGTTGCTACGGTAGTTCGTGTGCACGTTGTATTCCCCTTCAAAATCCGATTCATATGCTGAAAAGGCTTCTGCTTTGCCTTCTCCGTTTGCCAACGCCTGGAGAAGGGATTCGGTTACCCGGAGGCTGCTTAGGTTGTTGCCGTCGTCCGAGTGCGATGTTTGCTGTAACCAGAGGGAGTCCTCCGCTACTCTCCGGATTACGTTGGAAAACGAGCGATCCGCTCTAATTTCCTATGCCGCTTGCTGGAAAGCCTCACGTCTCCTTTGCCTTTCGGCAAGGCGTCGAGTTCGATCTGTAACCAGGTCGTGCGTTGATCTAGTCATCCATCTGTGCCATCGTTCGCTGCAAAAACAGGAGTCGTGGTCGCCAAAAACTGTGTTAACTCTTAGGGCCGGACAATGGCCTAACACAAGGTGTCTACGGAAGACACTTCACCAAAGGGGTGTTACGGCATCAAGGTTAGACTCAACGCTTAATCCGACTTAATTAGGTAACTTAGCATGATCGTCCTTAATCTTCACACGCGTAAGATATAACAATGAATGCAGAACGGCAATTAACACAGAGATAAAAAAACACTAAGCTTTATTAATTAACCGCTACTCATTACATTGTACCCGGGCCTTTAAATAGGTTTCCGGTCTGTAGTACAAAACGGTGCCATCCGCACCTATTCGGGATCGGTCCGGATCCGGAACGGCATACCGATTCTGGTCCATCCGTCCACACTCATAGCTTACTTACAACCATTTCTACTAAGTAAATAACTCCCCGTTTCACACTCTGGACTCCTTTGCCGGCCGGTAACACAGTTATCCAGTCAACTTGATTAGTCAATTCATGGCGCATCCGACCGTCGAACATCTTTAATGCGCGCATCGGATCATGTGATATCTCATCGGCACTAAGGATCAACATTTCTATATCGGACCGGTGTAATTGGACAACTTGTTGGCTACATGGATGTCGATTGGGCCGGAAATGCCGACAACCGCAGGTCTACATCCGGTTATGCGTTTTCACTTGGAAGCGTTGCAATCACCTAGAGCAGCAAGAAGCAGCCGACAATTGCATTGTCGAGCACGGAGGTTGAGTGTCGAGGAGTGTTTGTCGCGATGTGAGAAGCCATTTGGCTCAAACGGCTATTGAAGGATTTGTGAGTGGAGGTGTTTGATCCGATCACGATCTACTGCAACAACCTCACCAACATCCAACTGGCGAACTTGAGGGGGAGAGATGAAACCAAAAAAGATAGAGCCAAAAAGGATGATGATGTCTGAAAAGCCGAATCGGATGACAATTTCGATTTCGTACCGACTGAAGAAGTTGGAATGTTCGAATCGGTTGAAGAAGCCGAGGACGAAAGGACATGTGCAAAAATATCGGCCAAGTGGAGACTAATTAGACCTAGGGGGAACAACCACAAGGAAAATCCGAAACCGGAGCCAACTGAGCTGAGGGGTGAAAAAGCCAAGAGAGGCAAAAGAGGCGACAAAGTCGAAAAGGACAAGAGCTGGAACGAATTGGAGACAATCAATTAGGTCGAGTAGTTCGATTCGGATGAACCGAATCACATGAAGGCCAGGCGGATGATAAGGTAGTCGATGCCGAGACGGAGGAGCTGACGGGTCGAGGGGCGCCAATACTGTGACAATGAGGGAGCTGACAAGGGCCTTACGAGCACATAAGCAGACCGAGAAGGTCAAGGTGCACGGGACCGAACGGGTCAAGGAACGCAAGCAAGGAGTGAAGACGTCAGGAGGAGCCGACAGCAAGGGTTTGGAAAGATAGACACGACAATCCCGAACTCAAGTTGAGCTTGGGGGGGAGTGTTGAGCGGCAAGCTCAACCTGATCCGGATCGGCTGATTAAGCCAAAGCCGGATCGTAATCCAGATCGGTGTTACCGTTAGGCCATTAGAGGCCTATGATCCTAGCCTAGTACGTAGGCATATTTCTAGTAGTTAATGTTTGTCGCTCAATACGAACATTGAAGTACTTGATGGTACTTTAGTTGGTCCTTTAAGGACTTGTATAAATAGTGTTGTCAAGCACAATTGTATGTACAGAGTATTGAGTTTATTTTTGAAATAGAGTTTATGTTCTGCTCTCTCTGTCTCTCCCGCGTATTGTGTATTCTCAAGCTTCCATTAAACCTTCACATCTGTTCTTTGTTGTTATCTGGCAGAGCCGGGTTTTTTGTCTACACTTCCACACATTAACTTTCACAAGCTCAAATTAAATATTATGCTTGGATATGAATCTTACATGTAAGTATTAATCTCAATATTTGTGACATTTTAAGTGTATGAATTTACTAATATGTTGATTCCTGTTGAGAATCAACCTCAACCTAGTGCGTGTGAACACACCCTTTCAGAATCTATGATCACTCAAAGGTCAAGAGTCACACCACTACTCTCTACACATTAACTATGTGTCATAGAATCATATTCTATGACACATAACTAATGAGTTCCATATTCCCCACGACTATGAGTCTTTACATTCCCCAAGAAAGAGTACTTGTTGTAGTAAGTTAATGAAGAGAGAGGGTGATCTTATATAAAGCACCCTTCTCCTACTTCATATAGGGTTGGTTATGACTCCTTGTAATGCTACATTTTGTATTTGCTATTCTCCTTGTTAATATACACCTTCTTGATTTCTTTATTTTTCTTTGACCTATTCATCTTGTCCTTTCACTTTTTCTCATCTCTTTCCTCTCATACACACACATCACACACATCTCTTCCGTTGCACAAGATCATATCTGATTCTTTACAATTCCAACTTTGGTATTTCAGCATAAGACTCTGGGCTTGTGATATCGGAAGATGATGGTGATTTATCAACTGATTGTGGACAGAACCAACCATCTGAATCGATACCAACTAAACCGAGAAGAGCAAAAATCCAAGTCTAACAAAAAGAGATGGATTCAGCCCAGTGTTGAGATTACATCAAATTTAGATGAGGAAGCACCAGATGTTGGAACTATCCACATTGGATTTGGGAGAGCCACAAGGTCTTGGGACTTGACAACGATAATAAGTTAGTCAATATGCCTTAGTGCATTGTTGTAGAATACTTAACATAAAATACATGTAGAATATGTATGCTAAGTATTCTAACTTTTAGAATACATATTTTATAGATAAAATACGTTAAGTATGTTAAATAATTAGAATATGTGTAGAATACTTGGAATACGTTAACTACTTCTTAAAATATATAGTTTTTTTGTCAAAAATAAATAAAAATTGTAAACCTTTTTGAAATGGTAAATACTTGTTAAATATGTAGAATAGGTCAAATTTTTAGAATACAACAAATTTTGAAAATTTGTAGTTCTAAAACGTAGAATACACGTTGTCGCGAGGTTTCGTGCGTGCGTGTAGAAGGGCGGGACCACGGGGGTCTCGGACGAGGGAAGAAGGGAAGCCGAGAAGACGATTCCGGACGCGTTCCGGAAGCAACCGAGTGGGAGAGAGAAAGAGAGAGAGTGCGCGCTTGACACCGACTCACACACACACACACACACCACGCTGACCCAACTCACGCCTTATGTACAGAAACGAGAAAGAAACACAAAGACACACACACACACACCAACAGAGACTCGAATATGCACAACCAAATGTATATGTATTTACAAGACAACGAGATTCAACACCGTCTTCGAACCGGACCTAGGTCGCATCGGATGCAATTGTTGTCTACTGCTAAGCCGCCGAGCGGGGTCTTGCACAGAGTACAGGGCAGAAAACCGAAACGCTAGATGCCAAGGCTCGACACACGGAAGGACGAAGAAGAAGCAGAGGAGAGAAAGAAGAGACCCTAAAACACGAGAAGAGAAAGAAAGGAAAGAAAGAGAGAGAGAGGAAGAGAGAACGTCTCTTCGTCTAACGGTATACCCTGCTAATACAAAATGGGCAACCCCTTCACAAGAGGCGCTCCCTTCCTTTTATAGAACAAGGAGGGAGATGCGTTACAATGTGGGATAAATCCCGACTTACATGGGATTCTCTGTCCCGACTTGACTACTCTTCGGCGCCCTTGTTATTCACCCTAAATGTACAAGGGTGAGCGCACATGCTGCACCCCGCTGATGTAGCTGATATTTCCCGATTTCCGCCTCTGGCCGAAATTCTTCACGACATCCGCCCCCACCAAACCGCACGTCCACCGATATGTGCCAAATCCGGTGAAGGGTGAGAGATTTCGGCCGGTGAGAAACCGGTCAACCGTAATCCACATCCCGGCTCGCTGCCGGTTTGAATCGTCAGCTTCGGTTCTTCCTTCGCGCTTACCTCCCCGTAGGTTCGTTCGACCCGTCGATGGGTCCTTCGTCACGATCTCCGTAGTACGCGTACTTTCACTAGCCCTTGTTCGATCGTATGCACGCCTCGCTCTCCGCCGTATGCCCGATGTCCTCCGTTTGAGGAACGCCCGTAGTGGCCCGCCTGGCCTCCGTCGACCATTCGTGTGGTCCTGATTGTCGTCCCGCGTTGTTTCCCACAGCCTTCGTCCCCTCACCGCCACTTTCCTTCTCCTTGGTCTTACGTCACCACGTCGGCTCGGACCGCCAAGGTCGTCGAGACGGTGTGGAGGATCCTTCTTTGCGCGACCTCTGAACCGTGCAACCCATTCTTCGCGCTCGCCTTTCCGTGCCGACACCTCCGTGTGCCGCATATCCTCGTCTGTTGTTTGGCACTGCCTGTGCCACACTCCGGTTCTTTGCACGCCTTGTCGGCCCCTTTCCCGGCCAGATCGTGCATTGCCGCTCATCCGCATACCAATGTCCTCCACATCCGAGGAACACCCCGTAGTAGCCTGCTTGGCCCTTTCCGTCTTGCGTTGCTGCAACAGGTCCCGAGTCTTCCGCTTGCCGTCGTCCCCTCGCCCCCACCAGCTTGTCATCCCGGGCTTGCCGTGTCAGTCTTCGTTACTCTGACTGTCTTGCCGAGATCTACGAAGCGAGTGTGGAGGATCTATGCACCCATCACCTCGTTCCCAGCACCACCCTTGTGCCGTCTTCCGCTTCCTTTGTTTAGCACCGCCCGTGCCAAACACCGTCCTATAGTCACGCTTCGATCCGGCCCGCGATGGCCACTTGCGAGACTCTTGTTCTGTCCCAGGTGTGCCTTTCCGGCTCGACACACCTCCTTGTGTTTGCCCCTACCGGCTCCTTCTGAAACCGTAACCGGCTGGTAAGGGTTCCACACTTCGTCCACCCCCGTCTTACCGACTCCCGATCCGCTATCTCGTGTCGCCGGGTCCCATTCCCTACCGCCACCGTCCTTCTCCCTAGGTCTCATGTTGCCACGTTGGCTGAACTGCCGGAGTCTCCGGATCGGTGTGAGGGTCCCATAGGACTGGACTCCGTTTCTCTGCTTGCCAAAATTCGGGTGTCTTTTGCGGGAGTCCTTTGCGACTCTCCTCATGTCTTCCGCGTAGCTGGGTCCTGTTTCCCGCCGCCACCAACCTTCTCTCTCGGTCTCATGTTGCCACATTGGCCAAACTACCAGAGTCTCTGGTTCGGTGTGGGGATCCCGTAGGACCAGACTTCCTTATGCCCACTGACCTTGCCGGTAGGTCCGATTCGGTTCGTAGCTGCTTCGCCGGCCTGATAACTTCTTTCTCTGCTTCCATCGTCCGATCACATTCACCTGCCGCCACCGTCCTCTCCTATAGGACTCACACCGGCACTCGGGCCGACGAACCGAATCGGTGTGAGGATCTTCGTGGGACCTCGGTTTGCCCGCCTTGCCGCTGCCACTGCCCGTTGCTCTAGGTCTCACATCGGCACTCGGGCCAACCGCCGGAGCCTCTAGCGTTGGTGTGTGTAAGTTCGCGGCACCGCCGCTTGTATCCTCCGTCCCCCGCATCAACCTCTTCGGTTGGTCGCGTTCACCTACCGCCACCGATCTCTCCTATAGGACTCACGTCGGCACTCGGGCCGACAACCGGATCGGTGTGAGGATCTTCGCAAACCGCCCATCCGTATTTCTTTGCCTTCGTCCCCTCGCCGCCACCGATCATCACTCTAGGCCGACCGCCAGAGTCTCTAGAACCGGTGTGAAGGATCCTCCTTGGGCTCGTCGTATCTCTGACCCTTATCCTGGGTCTTCCTTCTTTCGCAAGCTGAGAGGATGCCTCGCTCCACAGCCTCTCCCATGCTACTGGCACCGTGTTCCCAGCCTCTCCGTAGGCTTGCTCTCTTCCTCCCTCCCGGAGTGGTTATCCGGGAGTCCGCTTCGCCCGGTTCTCGTCCGGGTCCGTCCGTCTCCTCTAGATTGCCGGGTCTCGTTCTCCTGTCGCCACCGATCTCTCCTATAGGACTCACACCGGCACTCAGGCTGACAGCCAGATCGGTGTGAGGATCTCCGTAGGACCAGTCTTCGTTCTCCTCTTCCTCCTTTGTACTTCTCCCAAACTCGTCGTTGCTCTCCTTCTCGCGTACCCACCTCCATCTCCCATCTCTCCAGGTCTCACGCCGGCGCTCGTTGTCGGCTGCCTGAGTCTCCGGATAAGACGTGGTGTTTCCGTCCCGTAATGATTTGCGGACGCTCGTTCGGGGTACCGCTCCCCAAGCATGTTCGGTGAGAAGCATCTGGACTTCGATCGATCAAGTGCGGCATGCACTTGATTCTCTAATGACCAGAGTTTCGGGCAGCGGTCCGCAACCTTGATCGCTAGCTTCCCGATCTGCGGCCTTCGCCTGGCCAGCTTGTGTCCTCATGTAAAAGAGGGCGATTGTTACGCACCCTCTTCCGCGCCGGCACTATCGTACCGAACCGAACCCTACCGATCGGGCTCTATAACCCGTCCCTGGTCTTTCGCGCCTTGGGCCGGTTTCGGTCAAGTCATCCACATCCAGATCACGCTCCATCCGAATCGGAACGCCGATCTTTCCATGCCGCCTCCGTCCTTGGCCTCCTCGCAGGCCGTTTCCCATCCTTCTTCGCTGGCATCGTGCCAGGACTCCTCATCAACACCTTTCTTCTCTCCGGTCTCATGTCGGCACACGGGCTCGATCATCGGAGTCTCCGGAATCCGCGTGGAGGGCTCTTGTCCGCTCCCGACCATGTCCTCATGTTACGGGCATGACCATTTAATATCCCGTGGTGAGAATTTACCGTAGTATTCTATACACGTGGATAAGTGTGAGGGTTAAACGAGAGTGTAAAGAAGGGGAGGATTACTTTTAATCCTCGGGATTGAGACAACCCATTAGGTCAAGTGTGAACTTGCCTGGGGGCCTTGGGTATCGCTATAAATAAGAGGCCTAGCTACCCTCATTTTGGGATCTTTTGACTACATCGAGACTCTGCTCATGTGGTGGGTCAACTCTTGTAGCGAGCGCGCCAGCACCAGGTACGACTCGACGCCACAGCGGTGGTATGGGACGCCGATCGAGGCTCGAGTCCGTCTCGATCCCTTCGCTCGGGGGTGGTCGGGTGGATCGGCACCCTTCTTTCTCTTTCTCCTTTCTATCTATCATTACTTTATCCTTATCTTAAGCTTACTTTAGTACTTAGATCTATAATACCTCAGTTGGCAATTCTCCGCAAGTCGAGAGGGCGTTTTGTTCCGCACCCTCTCCTGTGGTACCGTCGTACCGATCTCCTGTCATCGCGTGGGGCAAGTCCATCTCTTCGGTCTCGGCTTGCGGCCTCGATCTTTCCCCTTCCTCGAGCATCGCCTCGAGAGCTGCGTACGCCTCCGCAATCCTGGCCCCAACGCCGACCCTTGCTGACTCTCTTTGCCATTCGGCCTCTTCCCGCTGTGGTGGCACGCCGTCGCACGCCTTCCTCTTAGCCTTCTCGGCTCACTCCTCATCTAGCCGTTGGCACACCCTTCGGTGAGGCCATTCGCTCCGTCCTCGTCTTCGAGCTCAATCCCGATGGCCTCCCGTTCCGCTCGGTCGATCAACTTAACGAACAACAGGACTTTGTCTGCCCCCACCAAACCTTGTTCCCGCTCCGGGAGCTGAGCAAGCCGCCGCTCGTACTCTCGGAACGCCTTCATTGCGCCCCGGTGGGTCTTCGCTGACGATATCCATTGGTCGAAGTCACGCCTTCCCCGGCCTTTCGGCCGCCCTCCGTATGCCTTCAGGAGCGCCTCTTCGAAGGCCTCCTACAAACTATGAGCCCCACTGAGCTCCTTTACTTCTACATGCATCCGGACAGCTACGACCCAAATGAAGAACTCCAGCCTTAACGCCTCGTCTACGCCACGCACTTCCATTTCTGCGTTGTAGGCTTCCAAGTAGAATGGGACCTTGTCCCCATTGAAACGGCCGACTCTTTCGACCACTTGCTCAACCGCTTGTTGCGTTGCTTCTCGCCTCATCACCACTCGTGCAGACTCCAACACCACTTCGGCCACCATCTCTGCGAGGTCATCATCTTCCGACTCCATGCTCCCTTGCCGCCCTTCACGTCGGGTTCACCAATTTTGTCGCGAGGTTTCGCGCGTGCGTGTAGAAGGGTGGGACCACAGGGGTCTCGGACGAGGGAAGAAGGGAAGCCGAGAAGACGATTCCAGACGCGTTCCGGAAGCAACCGAACGGGAGAGAGAAAGAGAGAGAGAGCGCGCTTGACACCGACTCACACCCACACACACACACACCACGTCGACCCAACTCACGCCTTATGTACAGAAACGAGAAAGAAACACAAAGACACACACACACACCAACAGAGACTCGAATATGCACAACCAAATGTATATGTATTTACAAGACAACGAGATTCAACACCGTCTTCGAACCGGACCTAGGTCGCATCGGATGCAACTGTTGTCTACTGCCAAGCCGTTGGTCGGGGAGCTCTCGAGCTTGTCGCGCCGAGCGGGGTCTTGCACAGAGTACAGGGTAGAAAACTGAAACGCTAGATGCCAAGGCTCGACACACGGAAGGACGAAGAAGAAGCAGAGGAGAGCAAGAAGAGACCCTAAAACCAGAGAAGAGAAAAAAAAAGGAAAGAGAGAGAGAGAGAGAGAGAGAGAGAGAGAGAGAGAGAGAGAGGAAGAGAGAACGTCTCTTCGTCTAACGGTATACCCTGCTAATACAAAATGGGCAACCCCTTCACAAGAGGCGCTCCCTTCCTTTTATAGAACAAGGAGGAAGATGCGTTACAATGTGGGATAAATCTCGACTTACATGGGATTCTTTGTCCCAACTTGACTACTCTTCGGCGCCATAAAGGCGCCCTTGTTATTCACCCTAAATGTACACGGGTGAGCGCACATGCTGCACCCCGCTGATGTAGCCGATATTTCCCAGTTTCCGCCTCTGGCCGAAATTCTTCATGACAACGTTTTTTAACAATTATGCCTTAGTGTATTGGAAACAATTATTTCATGCACGAAATCTAGTTGTGGTCAATAGTTTGTGATACATGCTAATTCTAGCTTAAAAAACAGGTTCTAACTTGCATGTCAAAGACTAGATCTATTGTTGATTGTGGTAGAGGCTGATTTTTGTAGTCATTGTGCCAGGCAGGGGAGATGGCATCCACGTGGATAATGAGCCTCGTCAACATGTGGATGGAATACATGCAAGCCCAAGAGGTCTTTGGCAGGTATTGGATCATTGATCCACTTTGGGTGCAACTTGCCAAGCAAAGCTCCAAGGTGAATGACATCCTCAATTGTGTGCCTAAGCGAGATAATATTTTCATGCCCACATTTCACTTAGGCCATTGGATGCTTTGGACGAATACACGACATAATCCAACTGGCGTGGATGCTTAGGAGGTGACCACCCTAGTAGTCTTTTGTGATTCATTGAATAATTTGGTGACTTGCCCCTTGAAGACTTCGATAAATATGGTGGTACGGATAATCTATATTGTGCCTGAAGGCCATTGCATCCTAACTAAGGGAAGACATCACGAAATGCACATCCCAACGCAACCCAATGGAACCATCTGTGGTTATTTCATGATGCAAACAATTTGGATAATAGTTGAGGAGTTCATTCAAGGATTGGGATCTCTCGATTTTGTAAGTGTGGACCAAATTTGGATTTGAGCATTGGTTCTTAGAAGTATTATGTTGTAGGGTTCTGAGTATTGGTTTGGACATGACTATGACGAAATGGGTAGGGTTTTGAGTGTTGGTTCAAATGACTCTGGCGAAATGGGCACGTCGGGTTTTGGGGTTGACGCTTATTGAGTCGAGTGAGTCACAAAGATCCTTGATCTTCAAGGTGTAGCTTGTGATGGACATATCCCTTTGTTGAATATTATTCAACTCTTGGCAAAGTTGAAGCTTTCTTGCGGTTGTATTGGCCACGAAAATCTTCCTAAGATTCTCCCATGTTTCCTTCGGCATCTTGGCTTCACGAATTTAGCCACACATATGGTCATGGACAAATGTCACCAAGCAATACATCAGTTGACTTGCGGCTTGCTCCCATGTTGAGGATTCGGGAGTCGTTGGGTCGGGTCAATTTTCTTGAGCTCATTTGATGTAGCTCCAATAACCTTGGCTGACAAGGTATTGGTGCATCTTGTACTCCCAAGATGCAAAGTTGTTTCTATCCAACTTCTCGCTAGGGAGAGCGCTCCCATTTGAGTATTCACTACGTCGATGTAGATTTCTTTCCTTCTTCTTCTCTCTTGAATACGAGCTATGTAGTCGCACTACGATAGCGATGAGCCGGTTCGTCTTGAACGTCAGCGTAGAAAACAACACATGTGAATGGGCTAGAATGAACTACCAAATCGCTTTGATACCATGTAAAGAATCGATGGTGATTCTGTGCAGTGGAATACATTAGAGATGTGTTGTGTGTGTGTGTGTTTGAGAAGAGGAGAGGAGAGAGACACAAAATAGATAGAATGGAAAATAGAATACTTAAGAAATTGTATATTACAAAGGAGATTAACCAACACCATAGAATGACATATTCGCATTCATGGGGTTTCCCATTTTCAAATACGAATACGAATGCATGGTCCAATATTCGTTTAACAAAAAAAATAAAAAAATAGAGTACATGAACTCCCTCTTTTTTAGTTTCCTAGGATATAAAAAAAGGGACTTGACATTAAAAAGGGGACAATAAAAGTGGGACTTTACACTAATAAAATTTTATAGTAAATGTAGAAGTATTCGTTTTATTTTTAATAAATAAATAAAATAAAATAAAGGTTCGTTAATTCCTCAGTTTTTCTCTCTTAAAATTTATGGATATTTTTATCTGACATTAAAAATGGGACTTCACACTAATCATACATATTGTTAGGTAGTGAGACAAGAATGGGTCTAGTTAGTTAGGCATAGTGCCAAGAAGTGAAAGTTGTAACTAACATGAATATAAATAGAAACAAAGGATGTTAGGACCCTTTTTGGAGCCTATTTGGTGTATGTCACATTCGTGGACATAACGGGCTCTTGCCACGACGTCTGAAGGTGTAGAGTACTCCAACCGACCTCTTGATGAAGCACAACAAGCTGACAACGAACTCTTCTCATTAATAGCCAATATTCGCCTCCGGGTCACCATCCACAACACAAAGATTTCATACACAATGCAGCAACCACAAGGGGATGACACTGTCAGCATGCAACCTGAATTCATAGAACACACACAGGTTAATCCCGCCATGGAGCAGATGTTTCAAGTGATGTCAACAATGATGATGCAAGTAAATCATACAAACCAAACACTTATGACATGGCTTACAAATCAATCCGATGGGATAACGACCAAAAAACAGAAAGATTCTAGAATCGACCAAATCCTTCTCGGGTCTTCCAACCGAAGATGTTCTAGCATGGTTGATCATTTCAACAACGTGGCGAGTTATCATGAATGGCACGACGAAAGAAAGGCGTTAGAATTGCGAACGGTGCTAGAGCATGTTGCCGCCACATGGTTCATTCAACAACCCGAGGAAATCAAACAAAATTGGACCTACTTACGCAAGCAACTCATACAACACTTCGCAAACAACAACGTCACACAAACAACTCTCCAACAATTAAACAATTTATGTCAACATGCACATGAACCGGTGACACAATTCGCCGTCAAAATGAAACAGTTGTTGCTGCGTGTCGACCCCCATATGAAGGAGACCATGAAGCTCTATTTTCTACTACCACGAATACGCCATGACATATACCGTCGTGTCAGAGACCAAGGCCCAACGTCATTCCAGATGGTTGTGCAAATCGCACAACGAATTGAAGCACCGAATTACATCGACCTATCACAGCCGACACCACCTGCAAATAACAATATTCAAAAGACAACGATGGAGCCAACCGCTAGTCCGATGGATGAAGTTATCCAAAATGTACAATTCAACACCAAAAAGAGCTTACCATATAGAGACAATCATGGTAAGCCCCATTGTTTCTATTGTAATGGGTATGACCATGTTAAAAAATATTGCAGGAAGTTTGCAACCTCTAAACATCATCAAAATGTACAAATTCAATTGGCCGACGTTGCATCATTCACCATGGAACAGGGAAACAACCAAGCGGGATGTTGACAGAAGAGCAACTCCCGCACATTCAAGCCGCAACCTCTTCTGGACGTATGGTCTGTTCCACAATAGCACAAATAGATAACACATCACATGAAGCCCTTTTAGATTCAGGAAGCACCATATTTTCAATTAGTATAGATTTAGATTCACGAATATAGTCGCGGATTCGTTATCCCAAATGGAGTATCGAGCCTCCCAATTCAGCATACAAAAGGATGAGCCCCCGGTTCACCCCCAGCAAGTCGCGGAAGAGATTATCCTACAAATCCAAGAAGGTAGGCAAAGTCACATCCATCGTAATTTTATAATTATTAATAACATTTTACATTTTGTAAGCCAAGGTCAACCACCACGAGTCTACATACCAAAGGCTCTTCGTTCAAGCTATCTAGAGTTCTACCATAGTAGTCAACTCACCGGGCACTTCGGATTCCACAAGTTGTTACATTGCATTCAATCCCTCTACTATTGACCCAAGCTCCATCAATCCATCTCTCAATTCTTGAAAGCATGCCCAACATGTCAATCAATGAAGGCTCCTCAACAATCGTATGGGACATTACACCCCATAGAAGTTACCGAGCCCGTCGAGTTGGTGGGATGGGACCTAATGGGCCCTTTCCCTACATCAATTCATGGCAATAAATACATTTTGGTAATAACTGAATACCTAACCCGCTAGTGTGAGGCAATTGCCCTATCCAATGCCATGGCTAGTTCGGTCAGAGTTATTTTTCCTCATGGTTGCCCGCACCAACTGTTGTCGGACCAAGGATCACAGTTCCGCAGCGAGGTTATTCGCATACTTAGCCACAGCTTGGGCATCACGCAAATCTTCACATTGTCGTATTATCTGCAGTCTAACGAGCTCACCGAACAATTAAACAAGTAATCTCAACATATGTGGATCCATTACACCAATCATGGGATCAAGTTTTACCCTTTGTTGTCCATGCATACAATACCTCGGTACATGTATCTACTCGCATTAGCCCCTTTCGGGCATTGTATGGTTGCGATCCACGACTGCCGCTAGACATACATACCCCGTAAAAGTCCAACCTCGCCACACGGATGCAATTTAATGGTGGTTGCACCTCCAGACGCACAACCACTATTGCGACGCGCAATCCAACACAACCTGCGCATGGCCCAACAACTACGGAAAAAACATTTCGATGCTTCTCATACGTCGCTCGAGTTACAAGTAGGAGAAACAGTCTGAGTATACTACCCGATTCGCAAGCCCAGACTTTGCAAATCATTCATGCATAGATGGTTAGGACCCTACACAGTTTTGGCACGCATCAGACCATAGACATATCGTTTGCGACGCACATCAAATTCTTCAGAGACAGTAGCTCACATATGCCGCATTAAACGCGTACCTGTAGCTACCCCGGAGGTAGGTGACGAGCGATCAACCAAGGATCATATTAGAGACGCCCACGAGGTCTCTACATTCATTATAAAGATTGGGTTTTTACTTTTCAAAAAGGGGGGGAGAAAGAGGAGGGTTGGATAAACCCTAGCACCCTTTTTCAAAAAGGGGGAAGTGTTAGGTAGTGAGACAAGAATGGGTCTAGTTAGTTAGGCGTAGCACCAAGAAGTGAAAGTTGTAACTAACATGACTATAAATAGAAACAAAGGATGTCCAATGAGGGACCCTTTTTGGAGCCTATTTGTGTATGTCACAATATTTCTATAATAAATATAAAAACATTCGTTTTTTTTAAATAAAGGTTCATAAACTCTCCCCTTTTTTATTTGACACTAGTGATAAAGGAAAGTTAATACTAATCATATTTTTATAATCTATTAATGAATGATTATTCTTTTTTACTGAATTAAATTTATTTATTGTTTAAATAATTAATTAATTAATTTTTTGCATATTTATTTTGCAAAACGAATGGTTTTATAATATTCTTAGGGCAATTTCGTATTCTTGATATTTCAGAATATCACGCATGTGCTAATCAATGACCAACACATTACAAAGTAGGAGTGTGCTTTATATAGTCACCCTCTCTCTTCATTAACTACCGAAGCTCATCAATCATGGGGAGTGTGGAAACTCATTAGTTATGTGTCATAGAATATGATTCTATGACACATAGTTAATGTGTAGAGAGTAGTGGTGACTTTTGACCTTAGAGTGCTCATAGATTCTCAAGATGTGTTCACAAACTAGTCTAGGTTGAGCTCAATTATCAACAACTTTGTAAAATTAGGTAGGGAATTCCAACGAAGGAGGAATCCAATTATGCCGATTGCAACTAAGGTATGGTTAAATAATAATATTCCTATGCATTCAGTATTGGCATTTTGGAAATGGTTGTGGGCTCTACAAATTCCTCGCAAAATCATTACATTTAGATGGTTATGTGTCCACTATGCACTTCCAGTCTTGGAATGGATGCATAGGGAAGAGGGAACCAAAACTTGCTTTTTTTGTGGGCTTCATTTGGAATCAATACAGCATGCCTTATGGAATTGTATGGCTGCATGTTCTATTTGGAAACGTATGTTGCGCCTCATTGATGTTGCGTATGGACCTAATGTGATTACATGGGGAAATGTCTTTTGGATGGATGTAAATGTGGATAAGCATAATTATGAAAGGGAAAATATACTATTTACCCTTCAAACTAGGAGAAGGCAAGTTAAGGACATACCATACTCAAGCTCAAATCGGCTAAATGTGGATGCCATAGTATGGGCTACAATATCATCGGTGGTTCTATGGAATATTTGGATAGATAGATGTAAAAATGTGTTTCGGCAAATAAAGCAAAATATTGTTTATTGTGTGAAAGAAATTTGGTCAATGCTTATTTCAATTTTAAAAGGTCAATATGACTCCTTCACTGGTAATGAAGATATGATTTTTCTGAAACAATGATCCTTTAAAGGCAAGTGGAAGGATTTGTTCATTTTTGTGGTGAGAAATGACAAAATGGATTGGCAATATGTACCCCCTTGATGGTTGTTTCCTCCATAAGTGGAGGTTGGTTTCAATTATGACATTACATTACATTGTAAGAACATTTTGTATATGAACCATTTTGTACATGGTATATTTAAAATTCATTGTATAAATGATTCATATTAATGAGGAAGCAAATTTGAAATATTTTGTATATGGTGTCAAAGTGTATATATGTGATTCCACATTGGGAATCTGGTGTCAAAGTGTACATGTGGTGATTGTTGTCAAGATGTATATATTGTATTTTGAAATCATGACATGGATATGTTTTTTGGGCCATATTTTCATTAGCCCATATCAAGCAGTGGCCTGACTCGAAGGGAGGAGCCCAACTCAAAGAAAGGAGCTTGACTCACTTAAAGGAGCCCCACTCGAAGGTAAGAGCTTGACTCGTTAATAAAGAGCATGACCAAATTGACAACAATCGACCAACTTCTTGTAATTATTGTTTTTCAACAATCATTTTGGCCACATGTTTCAGAAAGAATAATCACTTTATATCACATAGAATAATTTCACTCAAACATCCTACTTGCTATCATACAAAACAATTACACTCAAACATCATTCATTGTATCACAATGAATAATTGCACTCAAACATTGTCACCTTTTGTTGTGTCAGTTCCACACTAAAAAATCATGGGTGGACAACTTGTTGCCCAAAGTAAGTCCTACCAAGTGAAACCACCTCTATCAAAAGATGTGTCAACTCATGCACTGCATTGGAATCCACCTTCAATGTTATGTGTGAGGAGTTAAAGGTAGAATATGAGGACAAACTTTGTGTTTGGCAATATATAGGAGGATGGTGTTGCCTAACTCTTGTTTGGAGGAATCTATGACGCAAGTTTGGTAGATTATGCAACTACGGACATGTTGACACTACCAATATTGTGGAAAGACATTAGCAGTTTATCAAGTACACTGCCTTGAGAGGAAGAATAAACCGGTCTATTAACGATCTTGTGCATGTCTTAATTGGGGACAATGAAACCAACACTTGCATCGGAGGGACAATCGTTGTAGAATGGTACATGCAACAACAAGAAATATGTGAGAGTGGTAGATTTTTGCCCCATGCAAATTGTCGAGATCAAAGGTCAAGACTTACCACAATACTACGGATGTGCAAGTCGGGTTAGTAGGGAGTTGCCAATATGTGAGATTGAGAAGGTTCGGTGTTTGCATTGTGATGGCTTGACCTTGACTTGAAGGGACTCAAATTGTTGATTGATGCGAAAATTGTGGTTGCATTTTGCCATCCTCCCCACGCAAGTCATAATCTCAACTTTTGTATGGATTCATATTTCATTTCTCGGTTTTTGGTCTTTGATTTTGGGGATTTTCAGTCCCCAAAATTAGTAATAGATAGCTTGTGATCTTGGAAGCTTTTTGTGGCCGGAAATTTGTGTAATATATTTAAAACAAATTTTTGGTTTGTGGTTGAAATTTTTGGTGCTTGAAACATAATTGGTGGCTGAAATTTTAATGTTTTGGTGAAGTCTCAGACAGAATGGTGTTTGGAATGATTTCTGACTTTTTGTTTTACATTGGGAAGATGATTTGCATGTGTTTTAAAAATTTTAATGGTGGAAGTTCTATATATTTAGAACCCATAGATCTTGATATCGTAATTTTTTTTAAACTCAGTAAAGTTTTTTGAAGGTTTTGATGTCGGGCTCCTGCCTTGAGTTGGTCGGGCTACTGGTGACAGACGCTGTTAGAGTTGGGCGATCGAAAACTCATGCGCTTTTTTGGATAAACATTAGACAGTGCAGATCGTGGCCGCGATTCCCTCACCAAGCCTCTTTATGATTTGGGTGAAAATAGTTAGGAGCCGTACGTACACACATACCAACATACATGCACACACACACACACACACACACATATACATGTGCATGTGCATATACACATATGCATTATGTATGCATATACATACATCTATACGTATAAATGTATAAGAACACATTATACACATACGTATGCATATGTATGCATATACATACACCTATACATATAAATGTATAAGAATGCATTATTCATTCATTTTTTTTGTTCTAGTTTTGGCTAATTTAAGTTTTATACACCTAGTCATAGGTATGCATATACATACACCTATACATATAAATGTATAAGAATGCATTATTTATTCATTTTTTTTGTTCTAGTTTTGGCTAATTTAAGTTTTTACATATACATATATATATACATATTTACATATACATACATAAATACATATATACATAAATACGTACATATATTAATTATACATATTTACATACATACATAAATACATATACATACATATACGGTATACGGTATACGTATAGATATATAAGTATACGCATTAATACGTGTATAAGAACAAAATCCTTCTTACATACATACATATATATAGATATTTTTTGTTCTAAAGAGTTTTGGCTAATTTTCGTGTAGCGCTAAAAGCTTCCATGGCCAAGGATCCCGTTCTCTTTGCCGTTTGTCTTCTTCACTGTGTCACCTAGCTCGCCATAGCCTTCTTCTGTCTCTCTAACCCTAACCCTATTCCTTCTCATCTCCTTTTCTTCATATACCTATACATACATTTGTACCTTTGTTACACACACATGAAGCCACGCCTGGAACGGTAAGTGATTCGCATCTTTGCCAGCCATTTCCATCTCTTTCTCTCTTTGCATTTACGCACTTACCTTGCACTGAGAAAATCCCCTTACACAAAGATGTAGCCAAACTTTGGTTTGGTTTCTTTTGTTTTTGGTACCTTTTTTTTTACTCGAATGCTTTCTCTCTTTTCTAGTCTTCCATTGTCCCTTATGGAAATGTATTCTTTTTCTTTGGTGGATAGTTCAAGAAAGAAAATCAGATATTGGTGGATTTCGTAGCCTTATCAAGGATTTTCAGTGAAGTTTCAATATGCAGAAACGAATAATGGGAAAACAAGGGCCTTGCTGCCATTGTGGAATCTCCAGTAAGTGGTGAAACTGCCATTTTTATCTCCTCATTGTTTTCTGTCATTGCTGTATTGGAAACAAGACAATATTTTTTTCCTTTTTTGCGACATTATTACATTTTTTTAATGTAATTTATGCATGCAATGCGTTGCTCAGGAAACATTTTCTTTACTAATCATGGGAGAATTTTCATGCATGACATTATGGGAAATTATGAGAAAATCTGTAAGCTTTTTATAGAAAATTATGAGGAAATTCAACCAATGCTAGAAATTTTGTTGGAATTTTTCTATATTTCTATGGGAATTTGTTCCATTTAATGGAAATTTTTAATTGGGAAGTTCAAAATCTGACTGTGTTTTTTCCTTGTTCCCAAATACCCAGCCTATTGCAATCAAGGATGCATTTAATATCTATATGAGCGAAAACACATATATTCATGTCCACATATGTTTTCATTATTCCGGAAGTATATAATGTGACTGACACATTCAAAAGAAGTTGAGACTTGACCCTATGTTTTACACATTCAAAAGAAGTTGTGACTTGACCCTATGTCTTTTTCAATGAGTAAGATTTACATACACATACATGCATTCATGGTATGGATGTCTGTACTACGCACATTCACAAGCACATTTTTGATACATTAATATATTGGAAAGAACTGAATGCACTTGCTATGCACATGCACATATGCATGTCCACTTTTTTAATTCCATTTATGTATTGGAAAAAGAAAATAACTGGTGAATAATCATATTTTCGTTTTTGTTTTTTTACCAATTATTGATGTAATTGATGCCTCGTCTGTGTTAAGAAAAACAGAACTAAGTGGTAAAACAATCGCTTTTCTTCCTTTTCTATTATTGTCGGATTTTAATCTATGCATATAATTCATTTTCTGGGAAAATTTTCTTTACTAATTGAAGCTCAGATCTTTTTCATGCAAGAGAAATAATAGCAAATTCTGAAAATATTTTTAGATAATTATGAGCAAATACTGCCAATTTATAGGAAATTTATATATTTCTCTGGGGCTTTGTTCCATTTAAAATCATTTCAATTGGCTAGCCAAAAAATCCAAATGACATTTTACCTTGTTCTCTTAACACTAAGTCTATCCCATAAGGATGCATTCAGTTCCTACATGCACACACATTCATGTCTACATATTTTCATTATTATTATTATTTTGAAAAAAGATATTCCATTAGTATTAAGAAACACCCTGAGGCTGTACAAGAAACTACATGCATACAGGTTATTACCCTTTTTTGTTAACCTGAGTTTAAGTTCTAGCCATAGTATGAACCATACGTACCATTCGCGTAAGAAAAACACCCTCAAAGAATGATAAATACCATACTTTTGGATTAACTATTTATTATGATGTAAATAAGCCTAAAAAATAGAAAAAAACATTAAAAAAATGGGAAAAACAAAAAAAACACAAGAATGTTTGAATAACATTCGCATTCGTTTTCCAACATAGGAAAACGAATGTTATGAACTTCTAGCTATCGCCTTAAATAAATATTTCGGTGTAGAGTAAATTTGCTCCAGCTTATCAACAGACTGCATATAAAATATAATATTGTCCCTTATGGCATGAAACTTCAAATGTTGTAATTCTGCCTATTGAGTGTCATCTTTTATGTTATCCAAAGAAAGTCTTAGATTATGCACAATCTTTGTCTGAATTCCGGTAACTGTTGACGATACCTTTCTGTCGCATTTTGGAATACCTTCAAGCATGTGGCCTTCCACATATACCAAATCGTAATACTACTTACGCCCATATTTCAGTTTTACCTGCGCAATTTATAGATTCGAGGGCATATTTGTTTTTTTTGCGTCAGATCATATCTCAGAGAAATAGCATCTGCAACATCTTACTTCTCATACAACATTGGTTGCCCTTGTGCAACTGCCCACAATGCTTCACCCCACCTGTATACCACTAGAGGATATACTGATATTAATAGTTTTAAGATTCTTTTCCATATTGAGTTGTTGTGGACAGATTCCATTCTTTCTCCAGAAAACATTTGCAGTTGGGTCCTTCCTTGGCCTAGCACATAATAGTTTCCTCCCAATGGTCACGAAATACTAAAAAAGAAAGGCACCTGTTTTATCTGATCTTGAAACAACACTTTCCAATAAAGTTCTCCATGATAATAAGTTAACATAGGTACATATTTTCATTATTCAGTAAGTTTATAATGTGATACATTCAAAAGAAGTGGAATCCTGGCCCCATATTTTTTCAATGATTTGATTGTACATAGAAATACATAGTCATACATGTATGCATTTACTCTGCACATTCACATACACGCTTACCTTACATGCATGCCACAAATTTGGTAAGTTTATGATGTGAGACGTCCAAACGTACTTTTCAGGGAATAGGCTGTAGAAACACATACATACATTCATGTGTGGATGAACTTACATGCACATGAACATAGACATACCATATATACATGTCATAAACTTGACAAGTTTATAATGATGAGAAATCCAAAGAAGTGGAATCGTGGCTGGATGCACTTATGATGCACATGTACATGCACGTGTATATAGACATACCATATAGACATGTCATAAACAATTGGTAAGTTTATAATTTGACAAATCCAAAAGAAGTGGAATTGTGGCCTGATATTTTATGAACTTGAACTGTATATAGCATGGACATACAACATACAAAATTTCATGTAAGGATAAACATACAATCCACATGCACATATACAGATATACGCTCATCTGTACATATTTGAAAATTCAGTTCAAAGAACGCTAAATCTTGCCCTGGTTTATATGGATTTGCAACAAATATGATGGACAATCCTATGTATGTTTGCTGAAAATTGGAAAAAGCATCAAGCAAACAGGTGCAGGTGGTCCAATTCGAATTTGATAATATTAACGGCCAATATGGATATTAAAGATTAATATTATACACTTTATTATCGTAAGAATTTGAAGAATTCATTGATTTGGGAAAACAAATGATCTAGCACATGGTTGTTTCTAGGAAAATTGGAAAACATTAAACAAACAGTGTGGATGCTCCAATATTGATGTGATACTATTTATCACCAGTGTGGGCTTTAAAGTTTGATGTTACACACGTCACTAGCCAAAGAATTAATTGGTTTGGGAAAGTGAACCTGTATTTTAGGATTAATCAAACATTCAAGAGAAGTTGTACTCACTGTTTATTTACTACTATGTAATCATGATCATGTATCAATGGGGTTCATGTGCTTACAGAAAAAGCTTTAGACTGAAGACTCTATGCATTACATGGTAGAGTACAAAATGTGCTTTGGTTCGTATTTGATTTGAAGTTAATTTAACATACCTTCAGCAGTCTTGATGACACAAAGTAGTGTTTACTGGTGTCTCGAGTTGAAGATGCTTTAATTATCTTGATATGCTAACAACTCCTATAACTCATCGTCGTTTCCCAATCTTTGAATTTTGATTACGTGTTGTTGAATGCTGCTGGATAAATAGTTTGACATAACACACAAAAATTAAAGCATAGACTGATGCTGATGGCACATAAACTCTGAAGATGCAAGGTTCCAAAAAATTTGAGGAGGGTGTACACGTTGGTTTTATCGTGTACCTTTCATGGTACATGTGATGTGAAATTTAAACTGTGCCATAACTAGGATCTAGTTATCACGAGAAAGGGTATTTTAAAATTTGAGCCTTTTTAATTTCGTTACATTTCCAGACAAGATTGCATAAAATTATTAGAAGTAATTTTCATAAAAAGCAAAAAAACTTGTTATGATTGTAACATGGCTATACATTGCATAAACGAGATATAGATTGGTTCTTGTTTTTGTATGGACTCAATATATCCTTCACTGTAACAATCTTGACTGTCATTTGGATGGAGTTGATCTATACTTTCCCTAGCTTATGGGGGCATTTTCTGGTTCCTCTTGTGCTGCTCAAGAACACTGATGACATTTTCTTCAAGTTTGGGGTTACTTGTTCATGTTCTTTACACACAAAGCAGATGTTGCAGAATGGAATTATAACACTCCACAGTGGTTTTTTGTACATACCACTTAAAGACTCTTTATGTTCATTGTATCAGTTCTTATATATTGGGATATGGTCGGGCATATTTATTGTGGCCCATTGTTCGTTGTATAATTCATATATAGTAATACAGATTTTCCATTAAGAACAATTGTATAATTGACTTCCATGATTTTTACTGAAATGCATTTCAGTGACTTGGGTTTACATTTTCCTAATGTTAGCAGCCATTTCTTGACATCAATGGCAATTTTTGAAATTTACCTACTCAGCAATTTTCACAGTTATAGTTGCATGACATCATCATAACTTGGCTCATCACTGTATGTACATATTCATATATCCTTGTATATAGAGTCTTGCATAAGGTTGTTTGAAAGGCTCTTCACCATATATTACTTCTACATTCCATGTCTACATTTTTGGCACTACAGTTATTGCTTGACATGGATGATGATATTTTAAATTTGACTTATTCTTCAATGATCGACTGCTTCTTGTTCACTAGAAATCGAGCCCTTAATACCACTGATGTCATGTTTAAAAAGACATTGTAGCATCTAAAAAAATACTACAGCTCTCTGATGCTCTAGATGAAGAAATCTAGAGTCTATAGTTGGATACCACACCTATGTTATGAAGGAATCTTGAGTTGGACAGAGTAAGATAGAGGGCTGATGGTAGTGTAATAAAAATAATACAGTTCTCGTGCTTAAGATGGAGAAATCTAGAGTCTGTAGTTTGACACATACTAATTGATGAAGCTTTACCTACTCTTCAATGATCAACCACATCTTGTCCACTAGAATTCGAGGCCTTAATACTAGTCATTGGGTTATTTAAGATATAGGGGTAATGGTACCATATAAAAAATAATGCAGTTCTCTCATGGTTTAGATGAAGAAATCTAGAGACTATAGTGGAACACTACGCATATGAGATGAAGAACAGCAGAGAAGTAATATTTATGCATCTACATTTTTATAGCACCTTCAGGAGAAGTGACAGAGTTAGTATGTTAATATATTTTATAATTCGAGTCTGTGGTTGGACACCACACATCTGTGATGAAGAGGAGAAAGAAATAATATTTACATTCCATGTCTGCATTTGTCCAGCACTTTTAGGAGAAATGGCAGAACTAGTTCTATTGCTTGACATGGATGATGATATTTTAAGTTTTACTTACTCGTCAATGATTCATTGCTTCTTGTCCACTACAATAGGGCCCCAAGAACAAATTGAGGTCATGTTTAAAAGGACAAAGTAAGATAGAGGGCTCATGGTACTATTTACAATATACAGCTCTCTCTTTCTTAGATGAAGAAATCTAGAGTCTGGTAGTTGGACTCTGATACATTATTTCATGGAGAGGAGTTCAAGAGCAGAAAGAAATACAGTTTACAAGTAATTTGAACTTATTAAACATATACCAATGGGAGTATGGTACATATCGACACACAGAAAGAGGCAGCAGAAAACAAAGGTTATAAAATGCGTCTACACTAGGTATTACAATGGTAGCCTAAATTTATGAGTTCTTCTCATGTCATTGACATTAGGCACTTATGCTTAGTGATTTTAGTGACATGATGCATCATGTATGTGAAGCATGTCAATGGAAGTAAATGTTTCTTAAACTTGATGCATTGACCTGGCTGAATTTATGTTCTCAAGTTTCATCTTGACATTACCTTTCCCTTAAAAACTGTCTATATGGGCCCTGCAGCCACACCCCTTTGGAGAAATGGCCCAGAAGAAAAGCCTGTGCTATGCAATGCGTGTGGTTCAAGGTGGCGAACAAAAGGCACTCTATCCAATTACATGCCAATGCACTCAGGAGGTCTTGGACTAAAGAATGGATCTATGCAAAAAACTGCACAGAAGATAAATGAAGTTCACCCTCATAAGAGAAAGGAACCAGCCAGTGGATTTTCAGAATATAGATTTTATCCAGGATCAGATTATCATGCAAGTAGTTCTCTTGATGATGATGATTCTGCCAGATTAAGTTCAGGATCAAGGATCTCATTATCAGAGAGCTGTGCACATACTCCTAAAGCAGGTAAAGGGACAGGTGCAATTGTCAAGGCTTGCAATTGTGCAAAAGCCTTGACACGTTGATTTTATGCAAGTTTGGATTCTTATTTGTGAATTTTTTCCGTAGAATGTTGGCCACCATGGGGGTTTCATGTGCCTTCCAAAAGACGCACTGCCCTGCTTCATCATCGGCATTTCATAAAAAGATTTTCTTCTCTTCCAACATCAGAATCTTTTTCATGTAGATGCACATCTGAAGAAGATTTGCTGGTTGACTATAAACCATTATTGACAACTGAAATTGGGCTCGGAGGGGTTTTTATTCGACCATCTCCATCCAGACCTCCAGCACAAGAATCACAAGCAAGCTCTATTGGCTATATTAATAACGAGATGCATGAAGCTGTGACTTTGAAAGCGACTTTAATAAGAGAAGGGGCTATTGACATACCCATATTAGATCAAATCATAAAACAGAAACGAAAGGAGAAAACAAATCAGCTTGCAAGAAATATTGGGGTCAGTAGAACAAATGTTTCAAAAGGATGGATGCCAAACAAAGCTCTTTTGTAAGCATACTGAAACCTTATTTCGTGAAATCATCCCTTTCTATCGTCATGGCTAAAAACATTCATGCATATTACATTGTCTAATTTATATAAGGCAGAAAAATATAGTAAAGACAGCAGATAGAAATCAAGTGGTTCCAATGCATACAGGACTTAAAATAGCAGAACAAAGTATATTTATCATATGTGTATTCACCTTCATCATGCCCCAGTGCACCTTAAAATCTTTAATACTCATGGAGGTATGCCATCTTGCAGCGTAAAACTAAAACTAAAAACTAGAATAGAAGCATTGGTTCTCATGGTTTTGTTACCTGGAACTGGATTATTCATTGCCTCTTTGTGAGCAATGTAGCACATTGATTTATGGACAAATTGATGCAGAACTGTGTCCATGTTGTGGAAATGAAAGAAAAACGGAAATAAATTTATTCATAGCTTGAAAACCAAAGTCAACAAACGATGATGATATTGATGGTGGTGTATGCAGGACAACTATTATCATAAGATTCTATTTCTCATAAACATGATACAAAAATTTCAATAGCAGCATTGGAGCAAATGGACAAGGGTTGAGCCTTGCTAAATTTGGAGGTAAGGCTTCAATGTGGAAAGAGAGAATCTCAATGAATAGTCGTACGGGGAAAGTACTAAGGACCCCTCTGAACCACTTTGGCATGCCTGGTAGTTGCGAGGAGAAAGCTGAGAGAGGAGCCATTGGAAGGGTGTAAATGCATCTATGACCATTTTCCATATGGAAAACACAGCATTTCCACTTCAAATTTGATGAAACTGCCATTGTAGCCTGAGTCAGCCTTAATATTGTCCAATTGACCTAATTTGTTTTTTGCTGAAGTCGAAAATGGTTTTTCCACATTGAGCAAGGGGTTCCCAATATTCCACCATATCTTAATTGAGTGATCTCTATTGCCTCAAGACCATATGTCCAACAAGACCACTAAAACAGTCGATGAAGTTGCACATTTTGATATTGGCCCTCTAGAGGCGAACACACCCATAACTATCATGTTATTATGCTTGGTTCAATTGTTTATTTCATTTTTCTCCTTTTTGAGCTTTTGTTTCACTTCTTTTAAAGGTTGTCTTTACATTTATATTCAGAGGGAAAACTGTTGGATGGGCCTTTCAAAGATGTAAATATTTGTATGTACTATGTATATAACATGATATATAGTTGCACATCCTAGATTCTAATGCATGACAATGTGATTACATTTTCGAATTATTTGTCAGTGTGCATGCTTAACTATAAATCTTATGGAAATATATAATCTTCTTACGAAGTTCACATATTTGGATATATGCAGAGCCAAATTTCCTTACAATAAGCGTGAAGTTTTGCAAAGTTGCCACTCGCCACTGTCGTTTGTGGAACTGAAAGTAAATCTGAGAAGTCTCAAATTGTTGTTTCAGTGATAAATTTGATCGCTTTCAAAACTTTATATTTACCTGAGGTTTGAGGTCCATATTATGGATCCAATTTTGCAGGACATAGTCAATTATGATACATTTATGGGTCTTCTATCAGATGAGGAGCAACAGCAATTAGTGGAACATGTCTCACCAATAGATGCAGACTCGGAGGGGTAATTTTCTTTTAAATGGATTGTTACAATCTTTTGTTTGTCAACTAAAAAATAACTACTGCATGGCATCCATCAGCATTGGCCGATAGCGGATAAATTCTATCTGTAGTATATACCACTTGTGTTCAATCATCAGAGTAAGGGCTCTCAGCAGTTCAGTTGGTTTTTGGTACAGTTATTACACAACCCTGTTTTTCTTAAAACACCTTCTTGTTAAACCCTTAGTGAGTTTCAGTGTTAATAGGTTTGACTATTCTTACAGGTTTTCAAAGGCTTTGAGCAGCCCAAGTTGTGCTCCTCATTGGTTTCTTCTGCATTATGACTTCAAGCCTGTCTAGAAATCTGTCCAGTTATATTTTCTATAAAGTCTCGCTTTCCAAGTTTTATCTATAGAGAAGATTTAGTGTTACAAGTGTATCGAGTAACCACACCCTAAACCCTAAACCTAAACCAGCATCCTTGTTTTGCTCAAATCTTGCTAGCCACTACCATTGGGAGCACACACTTTGCTTGACACTGATTCATTTAGTGCATAAATTCCTATTTGAATATCCATTGGAACTTCAAGAGATTCCAGTTGCTGCACAAGTGATAACATATTGAAGGCTTTTTGGAAACGTATAAAATAAATATAGGTTCTCCTATCATAGACTCTTCCTTCCTCAATAAGTTTTCAAGTGTCAATATGCGATCCAACATGGTAAATGTCAGGCTTGGGAGAGGAAAAGGTGGAATACACATGCTCCTACACATACCTAGGAGTAACATTTACAGGGCCTAGGTTCTCCTTACGGGAAGCTGCTTGTGCCTGACTTTCTCGTGGATATGCAGCCCGAGTGTGTGGACTATCTGTGACCATTTGAAGTAGTTTTTTCCATTGAGTAGATTTGCCTCCACCTAGTTGAAACATAGTAGTTTCGACTGTATGTCCACCAGGTATGCTGCTTGCTATGGATGTCTCAGACATCTTGAGAATTCAGCTATTGGAGGGGAAGGCAAGAAAAAAAAAACTCAGCTATGAAGGCTGATAACAAAGAGATTCTTGAAAAAAAGGTTCTCAGCTATGAAGCCAAATCACAGGAGATTCTTGGCTACGAAGAGAAACAATGAGGGCTTAAGAGAAGAAACAATGACAAGGAGATTCTCAGCTATGAGGGCTGATAACAATGGAATTCTCAGCTATGAAGGCTGATGAAATAACAAGGATAGGAGTGTATGAGTTTGGAGGCAATGAAGGCCTAAGAGAGAGCAATGAAGGTTCTTCACTCTGATACCATGTTTGGAGTGGACAACTTCAATGCCGAGGAAGTATTTTAACCTTGCTAATCTTTTTTCCTCAAATTCTTTGTCATGGTGTCTTCCTAGAGATTGCTTTCCTTCTTCGTCATCTCCTGTGATTAAGATATCATCAACATAGACCAACAATATCAATATTTTTCCTGTTGAATGTTTAATAAAAAGAGTTGGATCAGCTTGACGTTGTTGGTACTCTTTTGATGTCATAGCCTTTGTAACTCTCCCAAACCATGCCCTTGGGAATTGCTTGAGATCATATAGTGCTTTCTTAAGTTTACAAACTGTATTTTCAGGGACTTTCCCTTCGATATTATAGAATGTCTGTAAAATAAAGAAAAATTTAATGAAGTGCAATGATGCTTGAGAGAAGTGGAGCGTGAGTGGATCCTTCCATTAACTGTCTAATAGAAGGATGTGACGTCAATCTTGTATGTAGTGGTGAGCTGCCTCGGAGATTATACTTGATCTCTGACAATGATACTATGTATCTTCTGATGCTGGAAATGTCTTCTCTGTGATGATCTATGTTTCTTAGTGTGTTTTAGTGAGCCAAATAAACTGTGCAGTCAAAGGGATATCCTTCTATGAGGTGCTGGTTGTGCTTGATCTGAGGTCACTTGCCACGACATTCTGAAGAAGTCTCACATCAGCCTTTGTACAGGACGCTGGCTGTCTATCCCTCAGGGAAGACATTAAATCTACTGATCTCTAGTAAAATAAACCCAAAATTTGACTCTTGATCATAGAAGATCATGACCCGGGAGAATGGTCCAAATCTCTCCCTGGTGAGGCAGTGGAGGCATCCTTGAATCTCATGGCAGTAGAAGCAAACAAAATGTGGCTATTAGGGTGGTATTGGATTTAAATAAAAGGGTTTTGCAGAGCATTTTGTAGAAAAGAGAATAGGACAAACTGAAGATAGTGATTATAAATAAATGAGTAGAGGACACCTATTCATGCGCATTTAAGCAGCCAAATAATTTCCCTTATGAGGTATATGTTGTGAGTCGAATAGTTTACTGCACCTCTCAGTGTGATAAATGTATGAATCAACATTTGAGCTTTAGTATAATCTCATAAGATAGCGTTAAGTATAAATGAGCTGTGATATCTGAGAATGGTTGACTGTATCTTGCAGTTTGAGGTGTATGTTCAGCTGTGTTCAATTTGAGAGCTCTTTGAGGCTTTTCCAAACTCTACTATCGGAGGGTATGTTTGATTCAGATTGCGGTCTAAGTCCTGGTGTTTTGCAACATTATCGACATCTTTTGACACTATCAGACTTAAGGACATCAGGCTGGATTGAAAGATGCTCTACATTTTCAAACCGAGCAAAACGAAAGGGTGCCATGGATTATAGCAAGGTAATTCTGGAGTGCATAAATGCTTCATGGACATCTAGTTTGGTTATTTATAACTCTTCTTGGAAGGGGATTGGAATCAGATTACCCAAGACAAGGAGTATCTGAAAGAAAAGATGAAGAGTTTGACGTCTATGGGATTGAATCAGTTATTACCAGGTGATACTGGGGAAGCCAAACATGTGCCAGCTAGTGATTTTTGCTTCGTTTCAGCTGGTAAAAAGTCCATGCAGAGCAGCCATAGTCAGATGATAGTTCCATACTTTGGTTCTTATTTAGTTATTTTTCTATGTTGCATTGATTGAGTGCAGAAAAGGGGAAAAGAGTGGCTGCTGGTCTTGATTTTAAAGCTCAGACATCACTTGATTCATGGTCTATGTTCTCAGATGTTACATACAATGAGAAAGTTAAGCCCACCAGCAGACAAAGGCAAAACTCTTTGGAAAGAGATAGTGTAAAAGGTGGGAAGAAATGCTGTATGCATCTGAACAGCAAAAGCATAAAACCAAGGGATAGAGTATGTCCTCATTATCAAAGAAGGGAAAGACCCACATCAAGCTACACATCGATTGACGAAGCTATCTATGGAGTCATTCAAGAGCATGACATTCTGCTTGATCTACCATCCAATGTTTCTTTTCAGCAAGCTGAGTTGTTACAAAAACCAGTATGGATGAGCAAATTATTACCAAGAGAAGTTGAAGGAATCCCAAAACAAAGAAGTGATGATCCGATTGTCAAGAATGTATGGTCACATACTGAAACCAACTCTGATTTGACTGGACTCTGGAACTCCCCTTCAGAATCCGTGAATCACACTTTACAATAAGGGTAAATAGCTGCTTCTCTCATTTACTATTTTCTTGTGCATAGCAATGAGTTCTAAGCCTTCAGCTCCATGTCATAGCAGATGATGTTATAGTATATGTTATAGCAATGAGACATGATTCGACTGCTGAGTGCCTGGGGAGGGATGATGAAAGGGCAATAACATACATACGTTTTTTCTAGATTTGCCTTTTCCGGCTAATTGTAATACAAATGCGAGTAAAACAAATATAACACTTCAATGAGAGCAAAGTTCGTAAATTTTGTAACCTTTGGGTAATGTTCCTCAACTGTCAAGAAGAACAATCGTAATATTTTGTTTTGTACATATGCAGTTTCGGATGATATAAAGCATATATAGTCCATCCACTTCATCGATGATTATTAGTGATTAATTCCATAAATTAGATTAATTAGGGTAATTTGACACAAGCTCTAATGCAAAGATGGCATTAAGAGTTCCATTTCAACAAATAGAGAAAATCAACAGTACCTTCTGGTTAGCTGAATATCGGAGTTCGTAGAACAATTTCACATTATAACATTCTGCCATCAAACCATGAGGAACTTTTAAAATGTCACATTCAAAATTTTGGCTACTTTTTGCATGAATCTACAAGACAATAAATCATGAATGTCATAACATCATATGTACTACCTAAACATCTTATTCAAAGGTGGTAAAGAACTATGGGAGGTGAAGGTAAGGGATGCAAGATACAACCTAAAAATGATGGTAATACATGCCTCAATTAGAAGGATAAGTAGTTGTTCAATCTTTGCATGCAATGCAAAAGAGTTTAACTGATAGTCATTGGGACTAGCAAGAAGTTGGCTCCACTTCATATATGATTCATAATAAATAATATCCAAGTTTTAAAAGACCTAATGGTATGCCTAAATGCGATGTCCATGATATAGTTTATTTTTATTTGAGAATTCGTCCTAAATTATGCATGTTCTTAGAAGAACAGTCAATATAGCTTTTGACTTAAAGTTTTGGAAGAAAAGTCTAGAGAGACACCACCATATATATTCTGAATGCAGAACATTATCATTCAATATACCTTGTTTAATGTAGTAACCCCTTACACATGGAGAAATGTTATGAAACATGCTTGTGGAAGCTCCAATATGGTGAAATTGCATTGCTCAATTTTGTACAGGGCACTGAAATATGAGCACTAACACATTGCAAGGCTAGGAAAGCCAATGACCTGGGGTTCCACTGAAGGGTTCTACCGTCTTGCTGATCCTTTATTATTTGGTGCTCATGGCTCTGTCCACTTTGTTACATAAGACCCATATAACTTCTCAAAATCATTCGCTATTGATCATTATCATATTTATTTCCTGGCTTATGACATGGTTTATCCCAGTGTCATAACTTCTTAAATCATTAGATATTTAGCATTATGTTCCCATGTGACTTCACATCATTAGATTTCCATGTTTTTAGCTCTATGTATGTTGCATCCACTTAGTGACATATCTCACTTGGTGTAACTACTGAATATGTCCTTTTTGTAATCATTTTATGACGATCGTGGATAGGCCAGTTTGTTTCTCTTTCTTTACGTCCTCTTGTGCTTTTGTTTCCACTTTGTGTCTTTGTGACATAGGACTGCAATATAACCCTGAGTATCGGCTGAGCATTACGTACTCATGTTTTTACTGAGCCAAAAACATATTTTGTCTCACTAAAGCTGCTAATCGTTTTCCTTATTAGGGTATCATTCTATCGGCATCCATGATTCCATTTTTATGCCCACACCTTCAATCTTCTCTACATCTTTCATGCCTGCAGCTGCATAAATGTTTCTCATAGATACATAAGCTATAACATCCTTTTCATCTAGTTCTATTGCATGCTGGAAGGCCAATTTTCCGAGGTTCACGTTCTCCCATTTCTTGCAAGCACCCAATATACTATGCCAGGCCATTCGGGAGTCGGGCGATGGTATTATTTGATTGCTAAATGTTATTGCCTTGTCTAAGTGACCTGCACGGCCATAAAGATCAACCATGCATTGGAGATGCTTTGAAGTGGGGGATATGCCATAACATGTGCTTATAATCTCAAAGCAATTCTCCCCCTTATCCAGGAGTCCAGAGTGACTACAAGCATTAAGTAGAATGGTCAATATAGTTGAATCTGGTTGCTTACCTTCTTGTATCATTTTATTGAAGGACTTGAATACAATTTCCTCTTCTCCAAGCTGGGCATATCCATCTAAAAGAGCAGTCCATGAAACTAGATCATGAAGTAGAAGTTTGCTAAACACTTCTTGTGCTTCTAGCAGCATGCCACAATTTGCATACATACCTACCAATGTAGTACCAACAGCTATATCCTCTCCCATGAACCCTTCCCTTATCATTCTAGCATGTATTTCTTGACCTTTACCAGGTGCTCCTGTGTGTCCACAAGCTTGCAATGTGCAAAGGAATGTGACTTTGTCCGGAACAAAACCAGCATGTTGCATCTTTTCGAAACAATGTAATGCATCTTCCCCTTCTCCATGTTGAGCATTGCCAGCGATAAGTGCATTCCAGGATGCTCTACTGGGAATCCGAAGGCCATGGAAGGCTCCCTCTGCTTTTGAAAGCATACCACATTTGCTGTACATGTCAACCAAGGCTGTTCCAACTAAAACATCATTGCATAACAAATCATCTTTTATGTAGGCAAGTATACTTTCACCTTTTTCAGCTGATTCAATGCTACCACAAGCTTTCAAGACACAAGAAAGTGTTACTGCCGAGGGAGAGAAGCCCTCCCGTCTCAGTTGATCAAAGCATTGGAATACCTCATTGCAATGCCCATATTGAGCATATCCTGCAATGAGGGCATTCCATGAGACCACATCCCGTTTCGGCAAGATGTCAAACACCTCTTGTGCTTTCGAAAGATTGCCGCATTTGGTGTACATATCTACCAAAGCATTTCCAAGAACAATGTCTTTTGTCAGCAATCCATCCTTAATGATCTTAGCATGAATTTCATGGCCCTTTTCAGCTGCTTTCACAATTCCACAAGCTTTTAAGACACAAGAAAATGTCACAGAATTCGGAGATATGCCCTTCAATTGCATCTCCTCATAACAATTCAATGCTTCCTGACCATAGCCACATTGAGCATATCCTGCAATGAGTGTAGTCCATGAGATGACATCTTGAACTGGAAGATCTTCAAATACCTCTTGTGCTTTTTCAAGGAGGCCACACTTAGCATACATATCTATCAGTGCATTGCCAACAATTCTGTTATTTTCAAGCAATCCATCTTTAACAATCTTAGCATATATCTCTTGACCTTTATTGACTGCTCTTGTGTTACCACATGCCTTTAAGACACAAACAAGTGTGACTGCATCTGGAGAGATACCTTCTTGTTGCATTTGTTGAAAGTAAACAAGTGCTTCCAAACCGTCTCCACTTTTTGCGTATTGAGCAATAAGAGAGTTCCATGAAATTAGTTCCCAAGATGGCATTCCATCAAATAGACTTTGGGCTCTTTTTAGAAAACCATGTTCCGCATAAATATTTGCCAACAAATCTGGAGTATTAGCATTGTTTTCACGAATCCTGTAATTTACGACATCATCTACAAAACCACCAGCATCCTTTTGGCAGATATTTTCAAACTCCTTAGTCTGGTCTTTTGTCGAAGAAAATATTCCTTCCATCATCTTTTCTTTTTTTTCCATCTCAATGGAGATCTTCGTAGAAATAGCATGCACAAAAAAAAACGGCAAGCATCAATTTTTAATTATCACACTACACTATGATGAAACAAGCCACATGAGCAAAAGTATCTTATCATATTAAACTTAAGATATAATGGGCTTTGGGTTCATTGAAGACCAATGTTTGGCAAAATTATTGGCTAGGTTTCCTTTTCATGCATGAAATAGTATAAAATTACAAGATATTAATGCAAGTTTACAAGTGTTTAGGTAGTATCTTATATACCTTTTGTCAGATTTTGCTCCATTATAGATACTTCCAACCGAAGTGTTCAAAAGTTTTTATCAGCCTTTTAGTGGATGAAAATACATTCAGCTAAAGAGAGATTCATCGATGAGAAATAACAAAGATTGAGATTGATCTTACATCATTGTTTTTCTGTTCATCTGCAATAGCCAAAAGTGCTTCCTTCTCAGTTCTTCCCGAACCCAGAAGGGATTGAAGGAACCACTGTATTCAAAGTAAATCATTGCCAACTCTATGTTTGAAAAACTGGATTACTAGGGATTTTGTTTTCTGTTGAGGCAAAACAATACCATACATATAGAAAAAACGAAAAGAAATACCAACAAGATAAGGCACATGGATTCAGCACCTTATCCTTTTGAATGTCCCCCCAATATGATGAATTGCAGAAATAGTCTCTCCATTGAGCATCGAAGTTTCTTCTTAGAACAAGTGTTCAGGAAACTTTTCTTCATTAATTGGCTCAGTTTCCTTATCATGCATGAATTAACAGGATTATTATATTATTTGTATGAGATTTTGTGCCCTTTTTATTTGGAAAAAACAAATTTATATAAATTGAACAAACAAAAAGCAATAATATTTCTGGCAGATTTTGATCCATTTAATGAAATTTTGAAAGGAAATCAGTAAATGTTTATCGCATGTTGTCCCGTTCCACAACAAATTTAGAAACTTAACATAAATTTTATATATTTCTTGTTGGGTTCTTGCTTTGAATCCCAAAAAACTTCCTCACTTAAGGGTTATGACAGTATATATAGACAGGGGGAAAAAACCTCCTAAAGAGGGAAAAAATGGCCCCTGTTCTCCTAAGTGTGTTCACACACATCATTGTCCTAAGTGTGTTCACACATCACTGTCCTAAGTGTGTTCACACACATCACTATCCTAAGTGTGTTCACACAGCACTGTCCTAAGTGTGTTCACACATCACTACCGAAATATGTCAACAAAACCCCCTTGGGAGTGATGCGGTGAACAAGGAGCTAGCACTCATGGATAAGCAAGTGCCAAGCTATGTGGATAGAGACCAATCCACAAATGGAAGTATGCCTAAAGCTTTGCGGAAAGCTTCAAACTTCTCCCTAGGCAGAGCCTTTTTGAAGAGGTCTGCAATGTTCTCTTGCGTGGGCACTTAAGCCAAACTGATCTCTCCGGCAGAGAACCTTTCCCTAACATAGTGATAATGCACCTCAATGTGCTTAGTGCGAGCATGGAACACAGGGTTCCTAGCAACTGCCATTGCGCTTTGACTATCAGTGAAGATGGTGGTGGCAGAAGACTGACCAACACCCAAATCAGCTAAAAGGCGTCTGAGCCACACACACTCAACTGTAGCTGTGAAAGCTGCCCTATACTCAGCCTCACAACTAGAAGTGCCCACAGTAGGCTGCTTCTTGCTCAACCAAGATATGCATGAGCTACCAAGCATGAAGCAAAAACCACTTGTGGACACACGAGTGTCATAACAACCAGCCCAATCAGAGTCAGAAAAAGCATGCAGGTCTGGCGGTAGTGTTCCCCCTTGGGATAAAACAAATCAAGTGACCGGGTACCACTCAAGTAGCGAAAGATGCTCTTAACTGCCTGCCAATGCTTAACTCCTGGGCAATGCATAAACCTGCTCATCTGAGACACAGCAAACTGAATATCAGGTCGGGTTATGCATAAGTAAATCAAACAAACTGAATAAAGATAGTTCCCAAGAGAATGTGTCTGCATAGGGCCACAAACATCACTATGAACAAGCTGCAATTTCTGTGAAGCTCTAACGGAACCATCGAAAGGATGAACGTTCCATTTTGCCCAAAATACAGCCTTCACAAACATGCTTTCAACCACGATGAGCTGCAATTGCACAGATGCTACGAACAGTAGTCATACGGCAGGTGGGCGCAAAGGTCTCATCAAAATCAATGCCTTTTTCTTGGGCATAACCTTTTGCAACAAGCCTAGCCTTATACCTATCAATTGTTCCATCAGGTTTACACTTTAGCTTATATACTCACTTAGTGCCAATAGCCTTCTTGCCAGGAGGCAAGTCACATAAAGACCATGTACCAGTCTTCATAATAGCATCATATTCTCATTCCATAGCAACCATCCAATTTTCTGAATTTTGTGCTTCATCAAAAGAAACAGGCTCATTCTCATCGCAAAGACTAGAGGCAGCCATAGCATAACAATCTGATGCAAAAGAAGCACTATGATAACCTGAACGAATACAATATGACAAAGGAAAATCCAATTTACTGTCTTGCAAAGTCTGCAACAACCATTTAGGCACAGTCTTTGCCTCCTCTATATCAGCCCTCTCATTAATAAGTGCATCATGTAAGTCTGCATCAGAAATAGGATGATCTGCATCAGAAATGGAATGATCAGCATCATTATGAGTAGCTTCCAAAGGCTGAGAAGGTGCCTCAAGTGGGCCAACACTTAACTGTTCACTTGTAAAAAGAGGCAACAAAGTGTCATACACATCTCTAAAGCTAACTGATGTCTCCTTAGTACATGAAAGAAGTGGCTGAATTGCATCCTCCACAAAAACAACATCACGGCTAACCAAAATGCGTGTAGATTGTGGATGATACAGACAATAACCTTTACTTTCAGAACTGTATCCTACAAAAATACATTTCACTGCTTTATCATCCAATTTTTTGCATTGTTGTTTAGGCACTAATGCATATGCCAAACAACCAAAAACACGCAGATGAGTAACAGATGGCTTTTGGCCATGCCAAGCTTCATATGGAGTGATAGAGTGCAGTGCTTTAGTGGGACACCTGTTGAGTACATATGCTGCACACATGACAGCCTCAAGCCAAAAACTATGCGGTAGGGCCTGACTTTTGACCATACACCTCGCCATTTCCATGAGTGACCTGTTCTTTCTTTCAACAACTCCATTTTGTTGAGGTGTATACAACATTGTACACTGATGTTTTATCCCATGTTCAACCAGAAATGCATTAAACTCATAAGACATATGCTCCCCCCCCTCGATCAGAACGGAGGGTGCCCATTTTACATGCTGACAAATTCTCAGCCAAAGCTAGAAATTGTTTGAAGCACAGAAACACTTCGGACTTTGCCTTCAATGGATATACCCATGCATGCCTAGAAAAGTCATCAATGAAAGTCACGAAATAAAGATAGTTCCCAAGAGAATGTGTCTGCATAGGGCCACAGACATCACTATGAACAAGCTGCAATTTCTGTGAAGCTCTAACGGAACCATCGAAAGGATGAACGTTCCATTTTGCCCAAAATACAGCCTTCACAAACATGCTTTCGAGGTGCCTCAAGTTTGGGCAAGGAGGACACCATTTCAGATTTCTGCAAGCAAAGCAAACTTGCAAAATTCAAATGACCAAAGCATGCATGCCAAATCTTTGCATTTGAAATAGCCTAAGAATCTTGTATTGCACAGGCTGAATCATTTATAGATCGTTCAGAATCTACGAGGTTATACAACCCACGACATAAAATGCCAGAAGCAATAATAACATCCCCATTGGACAGATCATGAACTGTACACCTGTCATCAACAAATTTAACAACCAAGCCAACCTTGGCTAATGCTAAAACTGACAACAGATTTTTCTTGATCCCTGGCACAAACAAAGCATCTGACAAGATGAAAGGACTACCATCAGCAGTAGTCAAAATGATCTTACCAACACCCATAACTGGATAAGATGAGTTGTTGGCGCATGTGACAGTATTCCCTGTAGGGGCAAGCTCCAATGAAGTGAAGAAATTGCGCTGCGAGGTAATATGTTTGGTTGCCCCACTGTCGAAGTACCAAACATTTGATTGTACAACAAACATACATTGTTCAAGTGAAGATGGGTCAAAACTGCAAACAGTAGTAAATGCCAATTCTTCATTCTGCACAAGATTTGTAGACTTTGTTTTTGGTGCAGAGACTTCTGCAACAACGAGTCCTGCCTCCTTTTTCTTTGCCTCTTTTGCAGCCAAATTTGGACAGTTCTTCATAATATGATCAATTCCTTTACAATATTTGCAAAACAGTTTTTGTTTCTGCTCTTGTTTTTTTTCATTCACTTGTGAATTATTAGCAAATCTCTGCTTGCTAGCATAAGAGTTCCATTTACCTTTGCCCTTCTAACTAGCTAGGAAAGCTTGATCTACAACACGCATAATAGACCTGTTTTGCCTAGACTGATCTTCCTGTAACAAAATGGAGACTAGCTCCTCAAATGATAAGGCATTGGGATTACCTTTCATCATTGAACGAAGAGTAGAAGCAAAACTCTGATATGAATCAGGAAGACCATTTAGAAAGGTTTGCACAAGTAAACTATTTGGTATCATTTCATCAGTAGAAATTAATTGTTCCTTGAAATCTTTGATTTTTGTAAGAAAACTGTCCATAGAATCACCTTCATTCATGTGCTCACTCTCCAATTGCTTTTGGGAGATAAGCAACACAAGCCTCATTTCTTGCTTGGTACAAAGTGGTAAGAGTATCCCAAGCATCCTTTGCTGTCTTGCAAGAGCGAATATGGGGAATAATGGCACGTTTCACAGACAAAGCTATCAAAGCATGTGCCTGAGCATCTCTACCATCCCAACAACGTTGCTCTGCAGTTGGTACAACAGAAACTATAGCATGGACATTGAGTAGGATGATCAACATCCTCGACAGAATCAATACCATCAGCATTTGTGTTCTCAACGACATGAAGTTTTTCAGCTCCTTGAACCACATTCCACAACCCCTTTGCTACTAATACATGCGCATCATATAAGCCCAAAGAGGGTAATTTGTTCTATCCAGTTTATCCTCAACAGCAAGTATCCGAAATACATCATTGCTCTCAGCCATGGCCGTGGACTGAACACATTTTGATGTAAAAAATGGACTGCTGAAGGGAATAACATACCTCTTTGACTTGAAAGATGAACAAGTGAAGAGAAAAGGGAAGCAAATCTGATTTTTGAAGGTTATAGGAATGTCTTGGAAGACTCAACGAGGCTTTTTCTAGGATTGAATAGACTTGGAAGCAGAAAAAAAAAACACAACTGAAACTGCGCAGAGGAAGAAAACACGCAGAAATTGGTTTTTTCAACAGCAGAAAAATGCCACCACAGATGGCACAGATGGACTGCGTATGAGAGCCGTTGCTTTGCTGCTCAAATGTCGCTTTTTTGGCTCTGATACCACTGTTGGGTTCTTGCTTTGAATCCCAAAAAACTTCCTCACTTGAGAGTTATGAGAGTATATATAGACAGGGGGGAAAAAACCACCTAAAGAGGGAAAAAATGCCCCTGTTGTCCTAAGTGTGATCACACACATCACTGTCCTAAGTGTGTTCACACACATCACTATCCTAAGTGTGTTCACACACATCACTACCGAAATATGTCAACATTTCTACCAGATTTTTGTCGGAGGGTGGCAGCTCCAGCCCTGCACTCTCTTCCATCTTTATTATCTTTGTACTATATTCTCTCCCTTCCCAGATTCTTCCCTCTCTAGAATCTGCAACTCCTTTAATGCTGTCTCTATCTAGAATTTGTAATGCTTTAAATGCCTTTTTTTCTCTTCTACTTTTTCCAAGATATTCCCTTTTATTCCTAGTTTTTTGTACCTGTTTGGTAGTACAAGAGCCACTTTACTACCAAACAACCATTTCACCCACTTTCCCCAATTTTGTATAAATAGGCTATACCAGCCTCTTTTGTAAAGACTTTTTTTACTTTGGTTGCTACTTAAAAACAAGCTTTATTCCTTGGCTGTGTCTTTGCTCTTTGCAACCCTTTTTTCTACTGCTGTCTAACAGCCTTCTCACAGCTTGGCTGTGCCTATTTTGTTTTAAGTCTTCCGCTGCTGCTATTAACAGCTTTTCTCACAATTTTGTTTCCTTTGATTGTGGGAAAATACCACAAAGTTATAGAAATCTAATAGAAATCCAGTTTAACTATGCATGGTCATCGACCATATGCCAAAAGCATTCAGATAAAACAATGTATAAAAATATCACAAATTCATATTACATTTTATTCCCTTCAATTATGAGAAAACGCCTTGTAATGTGAAGTGTTTACAATCAGAGATAAGCAGCAGATTATTCTGAGACACAAACACAAATCACGCTACACACTGTTTTACGTGGAAAATCCCAAATCAGGGAAAAAACCACGGGCACTCTAGCCAACAAATTCACCATGAATGAAGAGTACAAAACAAACAGATTACAGAGCTTTCACCTTTCTGGATGAAAGGCTCTAGTCTCAGAGAGTATCACAGCAGTATGAATCTCACAACAACAATATATGAAACGACTAAACCTGTTTTGTTGTATATGCAACAGATTGGTGTCTGAAATCACTTCTAGGGTTTGGGCAAGTTCCACAAAACTGTGCCTACCCTTGTTGTCTTCACGTCTTCTCTCTGTCTTACTCACACGGGCTAACTCAGAACTTCTCTTCTCTGTTTCAGCCCTTGTCTCTCACGCTATCTCAACCTTTTCCTTTCTCTGTTTTTACTCACGTTCTCTCTCTCTCTTCACTGTTCTTCTCTGTTCTGCTCACTATATCACTTATGCACAGAGATAATACTTACCTGAAAACCTAACATATATATATATATATTCAACCATTCAGCCGACTCTCATTAGGCTTCTCGACCAATTTCGGCCAGCCGACTCTCATTCGGCCTCTCGGCCAATTCACAGCTTTTCAGCCGTCTTCCCAATCAGGAGGGACAATCTTACATAACAAACTCACCCTTCACTAGTCGACCAGACCAGTCTTTCGCCGATAGACAATGAGTTTTTCCATAGATAAAGTCTTTGTAAGCATGTCTGATCAATTGTCATCGGTACGGATCTTCGCTAAAACAAACTCATTTTCATCCACTCTCTCTCGTAACCAGTGATACCTTCTTTGAATGTGCTTTGTACAAGAGTGATTGGCAGCATTCTTGGCAAGGTGGATAGCACTCTGATTATCGCAATGAAGTAGGAATTTTTCTTGCTTCATTCTTAGTTCACTTAGAAAATCCCTCATCCAAATCGATTCCTTCCCGGCCTCCATTGCAGCCATATACTCAGCCTCTGTGGTCGACAATGCCACAACCTTTTCCAATCTTGATTGCCATGACACAACTCCCCTTGACACAACCCCCCCTGCATAGGTCATCACATACCCTGATGTGGATCGGCTGGAATCTACATCACCCGACATATTAAAATTTGTGAAACCTTCGAGCATAGGTTTCCCGGATCCATACCTAAGGCATACACTTGAAGTACCTTTTAGGTATCTGAGTATCCATTTCATGGCTGCCTAATGCTCCTTTCCAGGATTGCTCATGTATCAACCGATTGTCCCAACAACAAATGCAATGTCCAGCCTAGTGCAAACCATAGCATACATTAGGCTCCCAACAACCGAGGCATACGGCACCCTTCTCATCTCAGCCTTATCCTTCTCACCTCTTGGACATTGACTAGAATTTAGCTTAAAGTTCACCGGCAATGGAGATCCAACAGATTTTGCATTATACATGTTAAACCTTTGCAAAACTTTTGTCACATATTGCTCCTGTGATAACCATAACATATTTTAGTCCTATCCTGGACTATATGCATTCCCAAAATCTGTTTTGCCGAACCTACATTCTTCATGGCAAAGGGTTTGCTTAAAGCTTTCTTCAAGCTCGCAATCTTCTTCGCATTTTGTCCAACAACTAACATATCATCTACATACAGCAAGAGAATCAGAAAATCTCTTTCATCATACCTTTTCACAAATACACAATGATCGGCTTGTGTTTTGTGGAATCCGCATTCCAGCATGAAGGATTCAAACTTCTTATACCATTGTCGAGGAGTTTGTTTCAACCCATACAAGCTCTTCCTCAATCTACATACAAGATTCTCCTTTCCTTTCACCTCAAAGCCCTCTGGCTACTACATATATAGATTTCCTCTTCCAACTCACCATGCAAAAATGTTGTTTTTACATCCAATTGTTCAATCTCCATTCATAATGGCAACCATGCTCAAAACAGTCCGGATGGATGTCATCTTTACTATTGGGGCAAATATCTCATCAAAATCAACACCCTTTTTATGCTGAAAACCCTTCACCACAATGTGGGCCTTATACCTATGTGTACTTCCATCTTCTCCAGTTTTTAACTTGTAGACCCATTTGTTTCTGAGTGCCTTCTTTCCCTCATGCAGCTCCATTAGCTCATAAGTGTGGTTCTCATCGAAGGAATTCATCTCATCTTGCATGGCACTATACCACTTCTCACTGTGCACATCTGTCATGGCTTCTTCATAACATTCTGGCTCGCCTTCATCAGTCAAGAGGACATATTGACTAGCTGAATACCGAGAGGAGAACTTCCTTTGCCTGAGTGGGTATCTCCTTTCTTCAGCTACCGGCTCAGATTCAGTTTCTTCTGCCAGCTTATCTTCCGGCTCAGATTCATGTGCATCAGCCTATTGTTATGTATCAGCCGGCTCAGATTCAGTTTCATCCGCTGGCTGTTGTCTGCTGGGCGGTTGTGTGGAAGAGGGATCGACTAGTGCCGACTCCATAAAAGTAGCCGGTTGAGAAGACGACATTGGTTTTTGCTATCTCCAGTCTTCAATCGTCTTGTCTTCCAATGTCCCTGCTCCTCACCACCTTTTTATCAAGGAGATCCCACAACTTGTAGCCGAACTCATCTTCCGAGTACCCCAACAATATGCATGGCTTGGCATTGCTATCCAGCTTTGATCTCTGATCTTTTGCAACATGCATATAAGGTAGGCATCCGAACACCCTTAAGTGTTGGTAAGACACATTTCTTCCTGTCCACACCCTTTGTGGGACATCACCCTTTAGAGGCACTGAGGGGGACCTATTTATAAGGTAAACAGCTGTCAACATTGCCTCAGCCAAATACGATTTTGACAACTTTGCATGCGACAACATGCTTCTTACCCTTTCCATTATGGTCCAATTCATTCTCTCTGCTAGACCATTCGGCTCAAGTGTCTTTGGCATTGTATACTCAAGTTTGATGCCTTGAGTCTTGCAATACATCTTGAATTGGCATCTATACTCACCACCGTTATCTGTTCATACAGCTTTCAACTTCTGTCCAAATTCTCTTTCTGCCCTCACATGAAACTCTGTAAAGACAATAGAAACACAATAGAGTCTTCCTCTGGAAACAATAGAAACTCTTTCTGTCCAGGTTTCCCACAATAGAAACACGAGATTCTTCCTCTAGACTTTGACCTGGCGTAAGACTTGTCTCTTTTTTTAGGACTTCTATGTTTACTTCTTCCTCTACCAAGGTTTTGTGCCACATTCGCCTCCGATTGAGACAAGGCACTTTTATCATTTCTTCTTGTCTCTTCGTTACTACTTGTAAAGATGGGTTCTCTTCTTTACAAGAGGCACTAAGTGACACTACTAGGTTCTCTCAACTGTCCAGTAGAGTACATAGTAGTAACAAGGCATGCTATCACGAAAACACCAACCGTAGACTACGACAAACCACAGATAATGAGGCTATGACCGATAAGGTTACGAACATAAAACTCGACGTGATGAGGCTAGAAACTCGGGAAGTTGGGAGCAACAAGACGAGGAACTTAAGAAGCTAGGAACGACATAAGAGAATGAAGAGACATGAAGAAGGAGACAAGATGGAATGAAATGAGAATACTAGATTGATGTGTCAATGACTGGTGTTGAATCCCTTGAAAGGGACCAAGGAGGTTACAAGTATTTATACTTTGAGTCGAAGTACATGCATTAGAATATTCTGGAGATTATTTGGGAGAATATTCTAGAACCCTCTAGAACCTTCTAGATCTAGAACTTTCTAAAAACTCCTAGGACTTGAAATCAATAATCTACTAATAATCTACTAAGATATATATAACATGATCATATATTTGGATGTGTTGGTTAGAACACAACACTTGACTATATACAGGAGGTCAAGAGTTCAAATCTTGACATCACTGTTGTCATGTCTGTCTTGTGACACCTGCATAGCATCATCTAGTGGGAACTTCGCTGATGCTAGCTGGTTTACTAGTCCCATGAAAGTACTAATGTGCACCACAATGCTATCACCATCTCTGTACTTTAGCCTCACTACTTTCCTCATCAGGGAAGTTTTGTTTAGAGCATTTTTCCTTTCATACAGGGCAGAGAGTTTATGCCACAGGCGTAGGCATTTGTATCGTTTGCAACATGTTGTAGGACGCTCACGTCTATACATTGTCTGATAGTTGCAACAACCTTTCTATTTAGGATTTTCCACTCAGACTCTATTACCCCAATTGGTATATCCTTCGTATCTATCGGCTCATACAAGTCTCTAACTATTAGAAGATCCTCCATCTTGATCTTCCAGTCAGAATAGTTGAGAGAGTTTAGGACTATCATTCTTGGAAAACCACTCACACTTCCTTCCATCTAGGACCTAGTGCTCTGATACCAGTTTGAAGTGTTTACAATCAGTGATAAGCAACAGATTATTCTGAGACACAAACACAAATCAAGCTACACACTGTTTTAGGTGGAAAATCCCAAATCAGGAAAAAAACCACGGGCACTCTAGCCAACAAATTCACTGTGAATGAAGAGTACAAAACAAACAGATTACAGAGCTTTCAGCTTTCTCGATGAAAGGCTCAAGCCTCAGAGAGTATCCCAGCAGTATGAATCTCACAACAACAATATATGAAACGACTAAACCTGTTTTGTTGTAGATGCAACAGATTGGTGTCTGAAATCACTTCTCGGGTTTGGGCAAATTCCACAAAACTGTGCCTACCCTTGCTGTCTTCACGTCTTCTCTCTTATTTGGTCTTATACGCCATTTTGGCCTCTTAAAAGGCGTTAATATATCTTTCTTTCTTTCTTTCTTTCTGTCTTACTCACACAGGCTAGCTCAGAACTTCTCTTCTCTGTTTCAGCCCTTGTCTCTCATGCTATCTCAGCCTTTTCCTTTCTCTGTTCTGCTCACTATATCACTTACGCACTGAGATAATACTTACCTGAAAACCTAACATATATATATATATATATATATATATATATATATATATTCGACCATTCGGCCGACTCTCATTCAGCTTCTCGACCGATTTCGGCCAGCTGACTCCCATTCGGCCTCTCGACCGATTTCGGTCAGCCAACTCTCGTTCGGCCTCTCGGCCGAATCACAGATTTTCAGCCGTCTTCCCCATCAGGAGGGACAAGCTTACATAACATAATGCCTTTCAATTATGAGAAAATGCTGCAAATTGGCAAAAACGTGACAAAAATTACATATTTTCATCATATTTTCCTTTGGAGGACATATGACTGATGTATAGGAATTTAACATGTTTTATAACCCTTCATAGTGAGAAAACAATCCAATCCCATTTCAATTTAGCAAAATTAGAACGCCTCTATTACAAACTTGTTTTGATCAGATCAGAATGAAAATGGTATGTGTATATATACATTAATAAATATACCCCAAAAGAAACAAAGACCAAAAAGGGGGTGAAAAGGAAGTCACCTGTAAACCAGACACCATTTGGGTGGAAATAATCGATCCTTGCTTGTCTTTCTTCTTCATCTTCGTCTGTTGAAGAATTTGATGTTGTTGAAGAAGATGAAGATTCTGAGGATGAAGAAGTTTCCTAGTCTGGTGTTTGGACTGTGAGATTTGAAGGAAAGCCTCAAGCACTGGGTCCGCCACAGCCATTGAGGAAGGAGGCAAAGAGAGAGAGAGAAAGAGAGAGAGAGAGAGAGAGAGAGAGAGAAGATACATTAACGTCTTCTATTTTGTAAGACCAAATGTGGCCAAAGTATGTATGTACATATCTCCAAGAAAAAATGCCACATGGCCGAAAGGCGCTACAACGAGGGGGGCCAAACCCCGAGCGATATGATGCCTCGAATAAATAGATCACATGATCACTCGAGACTCAAGCCATCCGTTATATGTCCATTATACAGATTGTAATTGAGCTCATTCAGATGGCTTACATGGACCGTCTGTTTGTCGACCTGAATGATCTTGATTCCCCAGTTGCTCATCATGTCCTTCGCAACATTCCAATCTTCTATTGTCGGTCATTGGTGGATATATAAGGACCAATGTGACGCAAACATCTGCTAGCGTTGTTAGGGTTAGTTTGATGTCCTCTTATGCATAGGCCCAACCCCCTAGATGAGAGATTTGCTTGTCATTGCTACTATCATTGCCATCGTTGATTTCGTCTCTATTGGTATGTTTTACCAATATGCTATCAACAACATTCTACACTCTCATAAGTACATTCCTCATTAAGTCTGAATATAGTGATTGATTGTATGGCTTATCCAACACAAAGTTGGTCGAAGGTTTCTCAAGCACATTGGAAGTGGCCAGGGCTGAATATCATACCAATAGAACCATATGATGATATTTCTTGGATATTTCCTTCAATTGTACTACAGGTTCTGAATATCCATGCATAATTTACAATGTGGTATGTCACATGTGCTAAGGAAATCCTAGGATTGAAATTTGGGTCTAGAAATAAAATGCCATATACTCCTCTCTAACATCAATAATGAATTTACGATTCCCCTTGTTTAGAAGTTAGAACATTGTCTCTAGTCTCTAAATTTTGACCTTTGGATACTCTGTGTGCACATGCACAAGTTTTCGTGCAATGAAAATCTAGATGGTGTCATGTTATGTGCTTTCAAATTCCTAACTGTGGAAATTTGGGACTTGCATAACTTATAAAGATTAAATTCCATTTTTGGAGAAGTTTCTTCCTCACTGTGCAGAGAATTCACTTCCAAGTCGCATATAACCTTAAAAACATTCTTTGATCGGATTACGAATATACCTTGATAGATTGTATGAGCTTATAGTTGATATATTTATAAAAAGAAGTTATACTGAGATACTCAAATATGGCCACCAAAAAAACAATTCTGTTTTTATTGATTCTCTGTTAATATATTACCAATTAGATTTACAAACTGTCTGCTACCAAAACTACTGGTAATGGTAGAACTCCAATAGGATTATATGATGACATAACGATTCAAGCCTCTTTCAAAATAACAAATCCTCACGCAGTAAGCTTGACTTATACATCATCCACGTATTCAGCAATTCTCTTCCAGCCAGGTAATGCATTGTACAAAATGCTGAATCCTGGTGCAGTATAGCATACCAATCGAAACCAAACAAATCTATACATACTCCCATCCAAATTCTTATATATTGAATATGGAGTGTTTGGGTTTTAAATCCATCAAAAATATGGAGTCACTCTACTCTTTCTTCGTCCTCATGTTTTGGGTGACTCTCTTAAAAGTAACAAGTTCTTTCGTGGCTGTATCTCTTCAATATGGACAAAGAACTCCTCGCCAGGATGCCGCTTCCACTGCAGCTCCAAAGGATTCTGAATACCTAACTGCAAAAGTAATTCATCCTCATATACTTAGGGTTTGTAGACAAAAGTAATTCATCCTCATATACTTAAGGTTTGTAGATGGACACCCATGGCACATTACTCAAAAATCACCGGTAACTTATGTATTTAATCTTTTTACATTAAATTATGTGTCGTTGATCTGGTACACATTATACTACATGAAGCAGAGTGGACAAGTTTTCACTGCCATATGAAATTTTGCACGATTTCCAAAAAGTGAACACAAGTTTGGTTACTTGAACAGGACAATATTGCATATTGATTTTATATGGATAGCTCAAGAGCTTTAACATTGAAACATATGATGGGTTGCAAGTATGAGTGCAAATACAGTTCGGAAATGCATCAATCACCCAGGGACACTTCGTGGATTTCAGCAGCATATATTTCTCTAAATGGCAATATTTCTCAGTAGACAGTTTAGTTACCTGAAAAGAAAAGGAAAATTGGGAATTGATTAAGAATACACATCAGAAAGAGACAAACCTCAGTTAAGAGAACAATGGCATGCATATTTCTGACTAATCGCATCAAACACACACAGTATTTCCTGTTGCGTGGTTGTCTCCTGATATATTCCAATATCCAATAGCGTTCAGTTTCGAGTTGCAATTTTTTTGCAGTCTTGCATGCAGCATTTACAACTAACATGCTCGCCTCCAGGTAGCCAGCCACAAGAGGGGGGTCCTCATTTCTTAAGACAGCTTTTATCTGGCAGGATTTATGAAATCACTTCAATATATCCTTCACATTTTCCAGGAAAAATGTGTCCAAGTTATCTTAATATGTACCTGAAAGTGTGCCAAAAGATCTGCATAGCGTCGAATCGGAGATGTAAATTGCACATAGCCTAGTAGGCCCAGAGATGAATGAGATATGGGCTTTAAAAAGTTCACATCAGCACGAGCTGTCGAACGTAGCAATGCAAGTGCACGTGCAGGTCCCTCGGGAATCATATGAAATTGCTTATTAACCTCTTCATTTTGGATTTGGCCTCTGTAAGGCAAGGCAAGACCTCGTTCACCCCCAAATTTCGCAATCGTTTCTCCACACAGAATCATCATCTCAGATACTAAAACTGCAGAGCGACTAGTCTCATCATCCAAGGTGATGGTAATTTGGGGATTATCTGTCTCTTCCCCTACAACATGAACATTAGCCTTTGGGATAAGTACATTCGAAGCACCCTGTGTGCATTCATAGAATTTCATAACTATTGTCAGTCAATATGGTTTTTCGATATGCATATGTGTGTAGAAACATCTGGTTGCCATGACTTACTTTAGAAAGGCGCCACTTCTTTCGTAATGCAGCAGCTTCGTACAAAATTGATAACTCTGATTCATCATCCAGATCTAGAGATAGTAGCTCAGATGCAGACTCATAGGAGAGCTGGTATGTTGGGCAGATTAAAGAATTCTCAACTCTTATTTCTGCCACACTTCACCATTGATATTGTGTCAAAAACAAGGAGATGAAACATATGTTATTCTATATATCTTGTAACAAGATTAGCACATATACCTGCCATCATGTGACAGAACCACCGATACACTGATAGCTGCGCAGCATCTTCCTTGCTTAAGGCTCATAAAATCTGTTGCAAGCTCCACAGGGAACATCGGGATGCTCATAGTTGGCAGGTATATGGATGTACACCTCTTGCTTGCCTCTCTTTACACCAACATAAAGAAATTATAAGATATAATTTTTAAGCCATTATATTAGGTGAAGATGTTATGACTCAAAACCTTACTTCCGCAATATATTATCCCAGTTTACCCAGCGTGTTGGATCAGCTACATGTATCCAAACCTTAAGTCGACCATCTGGTAATCTAACAGCACTAAGTCCATCATCGATCTAGCATATAATCAAAACAACCGGCAATAAATATTGATGCCACTTTCCGAAATATTTCTGACAACATCAACATGCCTCAAACTGAGGGTCTACTCACTTCATTTGGATTTTCAGTATCAATTGTGTACACTTTCATTGATGTGAGGTCTACTCGTCTATCCTGCACATGGACAACCAAAAACTTAAGAGCCTTGGCATTTACTATATGACATGATTAATATAAATATGATGTGATCATTAGTTGTTCACAGAAAACTTTGAGATTTCTATACCTTGTCCTGGTCCTCATGATGGTTAGTTTTCATTGATTTTGTGACTTCTAAAGCCTCCTTTGAAAATTCGATTGGCACATTCAGTTTAAGAAGATTTAAGTTCTCATGAATTCCGAAGTAGCCCATCTGGATCATCACGTTTCCCGCACCTTCTGGACTTCTCACAACTCCAAGAGCGTCCAATATCTGTTCTTCAATAGGAGAACAACATGTTGAAATCAAGAGCATCGAACTGCGATGAAAGTCATAAACCATAAAGATGTACCTGAACCACATCTTGCTTTCGTTTGTCACATTCACACCTCTCAAGAGCAAATGCTTTCATCGACTCGAGTTGAGTTTTGAATTCAGATATTGAATCCCATGATTTTTTCTTTGGTCTCTCTTCTTGAGGCAATTGCATTACTGCTTTCACAAGGCTGACAAAATCAGAATATTTCCTTTGTGTGATTTCTTGACGAAGCTGCTGAAGCCGCAATTGCCTAACCTTCTCCATGGAATCGAAAACTAGTTAAGTCAGTCTCTAGTTTGTGAACAGTATGAAAAGGTATACCAGAAAGTAAGAGGAAATCAAGAACGGAGATAAAATACCTCCAAGAAATAGGCAAAAAATTCAAAGAAGAAAACAGACACAAGCTACAAGTGCAATATCATCATCATCATCATCATAGCTTGCAGACAATTATGCCATGCCCATTTGTGTCATTGGTGCATAATATAAGGTTAAAGGTTTGATAAACACAACCAAGAAGATCACATCAGAGTTTGCTATGAGAATATCAACTGGTATGAAGATAGATAACAGTAGGAAACCTTCAGCTCCGAAAAAGGAAACAGGGATTAAGAATCAAACAAACAAGATACACACACTCAATCAATCCAAGGTATCTATTGCCGCATTTTTATGAGCATATTGAAAATTTGTATTATTTGATCAATTAGTTCTGAGATGGTCTCAATCACTGGTATCTAGTTCAACATCCCATACCATGTGAGGAAAGTGGCAGCAGAACTTGAAGTCCGAAGAATTGGTACTGGTTGTTACAAGGGATTCAAGAACTCTACAAGCAAATAGGTTGCAAAAACGCATCACAAGATAGACAGCTATACATAAACCAATTAACTTTAGGCCTACGCCTGGGACAGGTCTATTACCTATCTCAGGCTTCAAAGGTTTCATGGATGTAAGTTCTGTTGCATGTTTATACCAAACTTATCATGACAGTTTCCACCAAGATCTCCTTTTCGAAGATCAAGCTGTGGGTTAAGACACAAAATGAGAATTTCAAAAGAAAAGAGAGGCGAGAATAAATATATGAACCTGTTCCAATGGTCGTGGCTCATAGAGTGGGCAATAGCCCTCCTCCTTGCACGCAAAATACATTGGGTATGAAGTTACCAACCGATACGCACCATAACACTTTTCCGGTGACATATTCCCATATATGACCTGAATTTTGTACATCAGTAGGATCATATATCATGCATGAAAATCCCAAAATATCTACCACAATCATCAGCTTAAACATACCAATGTCAACTCTTCCAGATCAACTACTTTGCTATTCATGATCATTTCCTCCCAAGCAACCTCTAGCCGAATTGGGTCCTGAAAGCGTGTTCTCCACATGAGGGAATCAAGCATATGCAAACGGTAAAGTTTAAGAAATCCATATTGGGATAATTGGAAACCAACCTGCAAGACCTCAACCTGACGAAGCATCTCTGACAGGTCTTTTGGCGTGAACTTCTCACCCCCTGGAACAATAACATTGATTTGTTTTGGTCTAACCGTACATGTTTCTGCATTCTGGTGTTTTAGATGGCTTCATTAGCTTCCATTCTACATAGAGGAACCACCTCAACTACATACAAGAATGTTACAACCACAAGATCGACAGAGCACAAACCTGATCGAGTACATTCCAATTTCTCCTGCCTTCACGAGCTTGTGTCACACCGACACCAATTTCACCGGATTCTTTGGTGTATTCCACAATAAGTCCCTCCTGAAGGTTTATCTTCCGGTGTCTTCTGCCACGGATTTCTGGACTACTCGCGGTGAAATTCAACCTGCAATCAATTTATTGAACTGAGATGTGTACACTAACCTAATTCTCTTCATTAAGAGAATTCTGATGCATCATAATTGCTCTTTGTCTACAAGATAGCCTCCCTTTCTTAAAAGTGTTGAAGTTTTCTTCTTAAACCTTGCACTCGCTATTAAACTGAGAAGTTTGTAATTGACCCTAATTCACTTCATTAAAGAGGTCCTGAAATCATTCCAAGTTTCAATGATTATTCTTTGTGTTTGAAAATAGCAACAGCTTGCCTTTGTGGAAACATCTATCCTCTCATTCTTTGAAATTTTAACCTAATTTAAAAGCTTTCTTACTAGAAAACCTAAACTCTAAAACATAAAGTGAAACGTTAACCCGAAAACAAAAAACTGATACCCCAAATTTCTAAATCTACAATATGCCCTTCCAATGAACAACATATTCATACCTAACATTCTTGTGGGCAATGGCGGGAAAGGATGGAAGAATGGTGGGTCCTCCTCTAGTCTGCAAGTTTCAATCCTCCTCTGAAGTTAAATAAGAAAATGAAAGATAACAGATTTTCTAATTTATAGCAAAGCAAAACCCTACACCTTCCCAAAAATAAGAATAAAAGATAAAAAATAAAAAACTCAGATTGCTTGGTCGTTTTACCAGGTACACAAATGTCCTCTGCACACAAGAATGTGTCAGACCCACGGTTCTGAATGAAAGGAACTTGGGCATGGCGAAAAAGGGTGAGATGATGAAGAAGATGATGGTGGTGAAGAAATGGGGTTCTTCCTTCTGCTGCTGCTAAAACCCTAAAACCCTCGCTTGAAAACACTCATCTCTCCCTCTCTCATGGATCTTCTACAGATAGCTCTACTTCTCATATGTTTTTCTTTTGGGGGGGGGGAGAGAAGAGGGCATTTAGAGATTTCCCCAAATACCCTCCAAACTTTTTGTTATTTCCAGAGATGCCCCCCCCTTGGTCCACAACCCCTTCCACCAATGCTTCTCTCTCTCTCTCTTGGTAAAACCACACAATTATAATAATTGCATGTAAAATCCACTTAGTTACAACACTTCTTAGTCTCCTCTACCTATCATATATGCCTATGTTGGGAGAGGGACATTTTGTAATGCTATTAAAAAAACCTGAATATGCATTTGAGGAAATGATCCCCACATGCTCTAACATCCAAAAATTCCACATGAGAATACTTTTAAGCTTCTTTATATAGGCTTTCACCCCATGTCTATTATCAAACATGAAAGCATTACGCATATTCCAATTGTGTTGTAGACCCCAATAACGTAAAAATTGGAACAATATCTCCATCTCATCATCTGACCCATTTTGAACATATTGAGAAAAAACCCATTGTTGAGGTCTCAAACAACAACGGGTTAAAACTTGCCAAATGTCCGATAAGTACTTCCAATGGTACCCGCTATAGGACATTTAATGAACCTATGTGTACTATCCTCCAATGAAACGGTGCAAAATAAACAAGTGCCAAATCCTAGTCCTCGTCTCTTTAATGCCAAACCTAATGGGAGATAACCAAGTTAATGATGTCATCTCATGATGATACAATATATTTGTAGTGACCTGTAACAAGCGTGTACCATCTTGTAACCGCCAATCCACCCAATGTGCAAAATTTGTTTTCAATGGCAAAGATCCTTGCAACAATAATTTCTCCCAAATAAATCCATAATTTGGGGGAATACATAACCATCGCTTGGCATCTTCAAAATCCGACAACCTTTGAGATTCATTATCAACCACATCTCCCAAATGTACAATCCTGAATCGAAATAAACGATTGAATTGAGATCTCAACTTCTCTTTCCCATGCCAAAACAACACTTGAGAAGAAACAAGCAATTCATTTTGTAATGAATTACAATATTCTCGATCACTTGATGGTCCCCATTCAAAAAGAGATAATGCATCTTGCCATGATCTTACCAAATGTTGTCCAGATACAGAATGTCGAATCTTTAGAGGAATACTTCCATTGAGTAATGACCACCAGGATGCTTGAATCTTTGTTTTCCCGTGCACCAATCCTTCATGCTCAATAAAATATTGCATCATAGATATCCATGGTTGATGTTGTTGACATATATCTCGTAATAATGCAAATCTACGACCCATCAAATGCCTTTCCAAATCCAATATTGCTGCACCACCTAACCTTTTAGGAGTAGCCAAATGGTCCCATACAATCCATGTAACTCCCATCATTTCTCCCTTCCGCTACAACATGAACCGAATAGGTTGTAAAATGTTTTGCAATGCCTTCTTAGTCCAATGTAGTAAAGGCAAAAAAAATAATAACATGGGTATCAAGAATAACTTTGAGTCGTACATGAAAGGGCCATAATTGAGACTTCCGATACATAAATTTGTCCTTCAATTTACTACCAATCCAATCAATCAATTGAACATTTGTAACATCAACACCCAATGGATCACCCAAATGTCGATAAATTGATCCTCGTGTAATCATTGACCCTCGCCATCCCAAACATTCCAAATCACTCTCCGTACAAGAAATAAGGCGAGACTTCCTCCAATTTATATACAACCCTGAAGCCAAAGAAAATTGATCCAAACTTGCATACTCCTTTCAAGATTTTATTTTGAGACTTGTAAAAACATAAAAGAATCATCATCCAATGCTTGTGCCACCAATTGTCCACCAGAAGGAAGATGCAAACCCACAATATCACCATTAGCTGCAATATTTGACAACATTACTAACAAAGGATGTGTAACAATAGCAAATAACAATGGGCGTAGTGGACATCCTTGCCGCACGGATCTAGTAAGAAACACTTTCGGAGTAACTCCGCCATTAAGCATCACACGCAAGGTCGCATTTTGCGCTAGCAAAAAGATAAGTCAACACATACAAGGGCCAAACCCCATATTATACATCACACCTGAGAGGAAAGACCAATTAACATGATCATATGCTTTTTCCAAATCTTATTGCACCATAACCATTTCTTGATGTGTATGTCGAGCATAATCGGTAGCCATTTGAACATTCAAAACATTATGCAATATATTTCTATCTGTAATAAAACCATATTGAGATGGATGAATAAGTTGACGTAAGAACTTCTGAAGTCTGTTGGATAATATCTTTGCAAACACTTTGTATAACCCTCCCATCAATGAAACATGCATCCATTGATGAAATGACTCTGGAAACGGTACCTTTCGTATCAATTTGATCAAGCCCACCTTCTAGCTCTTAGTCATGAAACCAGAATCCCAACATTGTTGAAACATTTGTGTGAATGGACTCTTAAGCATGCCAACATACTTCTTAAAAACTTCATTTGTGTCGAGACTCGTGGGTAGAAGATAGAGTGAGAGCGAGAGCGAGAGCGAAAGAGAGAGGGTGTGTGTGTGTGTGTGTGTGCGTGAGAGAGAGAGAGAGAGTGAGAGAGAGATAGAGTGGGAGAGATAAGACTTGAAATAGAAATGAGATTATATTATAATGAAACAAGATTACAATGAGTAGGCTAAGGGCTAAAGACTGGTGTTGAACCGAATGAGTTGAAACGAATGCATAGACAATTATTTATAGGTCCTTATGGAGTAATCTAGAATGTTCTAGAATATTTTAGATTTTATGATAAGAAATATAATCATGAAATATTAAAGGATGTTCTAGAATAATCTAGAATGTTCTAGAATATTCTAATATCTTGTAATAACTAGAAACATAATTATTATAATCACACAACATATATGTTATTACAATGGTTAAGGGTTCAACACATAGACCAAGAAGTCGTGGGTTTGATTCTTGATAACCAAAATGTTGTCTTCATGACAATTTGTAACACCATCCCAACCAGGGCTTTTACCATTTGGAAGATGTAACAATACCTTTTCCACCTTAGCTTCTTCAAAATCAGCATCCAATTCTTGACAAATATTTGTATTCAACTGCACATAAAACATCTCATTCTTTATCGAATAAAGTTTTCCATAATATATATTTCTTATGAGGAGAAGATGCCCCTCGCACATTCCATGATAGCACTTTCATTTAACACCTGTAGTAAGAACTTGCTCTTTATGAGCAAGTGTATTCATGAATGTACTAACTACTTGTTCAAGAGTTGCATAAGGATTCGTGTGTACTATATCCCTTCCAACAATATTGGGGTTTTGTTGTCTAGCTCCACGAGAACGAAGTCCTTGATTTAATCGAGTTCGTACCACCCTTCCTGAATGTGTACTATCTATGTATTGACGGAGTTAAACCCTCGATGTCGTTTGCGAAGTTCGTACCGACGTATACCCTTTTGATGGCGAATCGGGCGGAGGTAGTTGTCGGATACCTCTGAGCCTCACACTCACTTAATGATTGGTAAATGATTAAGCATGATATCTCTCTCACTCTCTCAAGCTCTCTCTCATAAACAATAGGTTAATAGATATAGACAATAAGAAGGAAGAGTATGTTTATTAACCCTCTTTGCTAAGAGGTCTAGCACCGACAAGGAGAGAGATTAGTGTTCTCTAACTAAACACCTCACTAATCTCTCTTAAGCTCAAAGGTTACAAGAAGGAGGAGAGGAAGCTCTAGATCTAATCAATAGGAGATCTTTACAAATGGGAGAACCCCCTCAAAGCCACTATTATGTGGTTTATATAGCTTTCACATTTAGGGTATGGGCCTTTCACACTTGAACGTCTCTTTGCTTTCTTTTCCTCTTGTCGTTTCCTCTTCGTACTACGTCCTTGTTGATGCGCTCTTATTCGTGATTGGTTGTGTTGTTATCCCAACGCTTAACACTGAAAAATTGAATTTGAATTGGTTGGATAATCTCTCATTTCACACTTGTTTCTGCCAAGGATTTTTCTTAAACCCCTCATTCAATCTCAAATTATCTTTTGGTAATGCCTTACCATTAATATTTTTTGTGTCGCTTTGTATGGCAACACCCTTCCCTTTTATCTTATGCTTCACTTGATGCCACTCTCCATCTTCAACATCCGGGTCATCATTAATGCATACTCCATTCTCCTCCTCGACACCTCTAACATGACCGTGAACTTTAGGATCTCGCTCTAACCCATGAGATGTTCCCTCATCCATGACCATATCAACCATTGAGACAATATCTCTCTCAACATCTTCCTTATTTTTCCCTTTGACATTATTTTCTAGGGATAGTTCACCATGAGATTGGCATTCCGCCATAAAATGCCCCAATTTACCACATTTAAAACAATGTCCTGCAAAGGTCTCCCATTGAAGCTTAAAACGAAATCGACCAAATCGAGATGTATCTATATTCAATCATCCTGGAAGTTTACAACTTGTATCCCATAACATGCAAAATCTACATTTGTTCAACGAATTAACATGAGGAGCAACCTAAACTTTACCAATTTGAGGCATCAATCCTGGTAGTAAATCCCAAAAGAATGAGTTACTGCAATCAACGATAACCCAAATTGGATATTGTTGTTTTAATAAATATTTATAATCCACCACTGGAACCCATTCCATCACATGCACTAATCTTCTATAAAAAAAGATCGGTACCTTTGCCATCAAAGTCGTACGATGTTTTGACGATCGAAAAACCACATCATAGAAACCTCTTGGACTCACATTGATATCCTCAACACAATTAGGCATTATGAATGAATTCAACCACTGCTTAATCCATGATACCAAAGGAAGTTTGCTAGTGAAATACAAAATAACACCACGATCATAGAACCTGTCAAAAGTTGCTAACATAGACTTGGTCTCCATCACCACCTCTACAACATCCTCCTCCACACAATGTTTATTTAGCATCTTTCTCATTTTTTTCCATAAAATTGGAAAGCAAAGCCTTAACAAAATCACAATGATTGTCAATATTATAATCATCTCCAATAACATCTTTCCCACCAAGAATAGCAACATATGATGTTTTCTCATGTTCTGTAGAATCGATACACTTTTGCCTCTTGTAATTTTCACAACCATCATTACTACCACATCCATCAACAATCGTCAACTCACTTCCTATTGTTGTGTCAGCCATCCTAATAGAGATTGAGAGAGCCAACATGAAATGATAACAATTTTGCTTGTAGCTTCTTGTAATGATAATAAAACTTAGCTTCCAAATAATCCTTGGAAAGCACTCTGAACGAGCTTTGCAAGAGCCAAAAATTATAAAAACCAGAGTTCTGAGTACAAAGTTACATCAGAAACATGTTTCAACACTATTCTTGGAACGCCATCACTTTTTTTCCTTCTCTTCTCTCTCTCTCTCTCTCTCTTGGGTAAAAGCACACAATTATACTAATTGTATGTAAAATCCATAGTTAAAACACTTCTTAGTCACCTCATATCCTATGTGGGGAGAGGAACGTCTTGTAATGTCATTACGAAACCTGAATATGCATTTGAGGAAATGATCCCCACATGCTCTAACATCCATAGAAAATCCACATAAGAATACCTTTCAACTTCTTCATATACGCTTTCACCCCATGTTTAGTGCCTCCCGTAGAATGCGCTTCATCAAGCTCGATTTCGAAGCATTCCCACGTCTCCTTCTCCCCCTCTATCTTCCACGTGCTTCCTCGAGGCCTCCACCTAAAGCTACATCAATAACTGAGGTGGGGGCATTCAAAAAAACAAATAACAAGCCTAGGGTATCTATCCATTATTGCCAAGGCCTTGCATATGTCTTTCATTTACTATGTATGTGTGTAACGATCCCTCTATATGGAGCTTACCTTATTTCTTCATCATATTTTATATGCGTATATTCACAAAGCAACAACACACATTCAAGAAAGTCATGCATGTTTATTGTGCAAGAGAGGTGTAAGTGCTTTCCTTTATTTCATTGTTTACTTCTTTATCAACCTCGCCCAAAATTAAACACGACATCCCATCCCACTCCTACCCCCCCCCCCCCCCCCCCCTCTTGCCTCATAAAATGGTTTGTTCCCATCAAACACCCTCAACCCCTTTAGTTCCCCATTTTTCGCATCATATATGATAGGGATCGTCTAATTAGTATAGCTCCAACAACTCTCAAATCCCACTCCTAACAAACCACACCAATCCGTCTCGCACAATATTGCACACTACTCCCTTTGTTGTCATTAAACAAGAAAAAACTCAGATAGTTGATGTTATTCTTCATAGAACTCTCCCTTTAAACATCACCTTGTCACCCTCCTAATACAACTAAAACCATCCAAAGAATGCCAAAGCACATAAACAATTCAACACGGCCTATTCTTGCAACCAGATTGTGGGTGGCTTTGAACTTCAATGGAAACTACAAAGAAACCTTCGTGGTTGACCGCATCCTTGTCCTGAAAACCAATGTACAACCCATGGCACATTCACTTTCAAGACACTCCCTCATCCTAACACTATTGTAAGGGTTTTACCCTAAATTGGCATGGAAAACAATGTTGATTTTTTCATATGTCCATAAATCCATATGCATACAATGGAGTGATTTGATGTCCATCCACTTGAATCCCACATATGGTATCATGAGATGTTAGGTTCACTCACAACTCCCCATTTTGCTGAACCACCATAATGATTACCTTTTTCTGAAGACACAAGCTATTGAATGAAGTTGGTTGCCTACCCACAGAACACCTTCACCTTCCCAACATTCTTTTCCACACCCTTGAGAATGGTCATCATTTGACTTCGTCACTAGCCAAAAAACATCTCTGACCTTCTTATTTAAACAACTAACTCTAGCTCAAATGCTTATCAACAAATCTTGAGAGAAACACATGGTCAATACTATGAAAAATTTCAACAATTATATCAACATCCTTAAGACCTCCCATTCAAGCAACAATCCATATATTACAATTGTTATATATCCTCACGAGTAACCCAATGTTCAAAGCACCTTGCTACCACCAATATTGTAACCATCCATCCATGTCAGAGTATTGCTTTTGATCATAATCAGAAACGAACCTAGTAACAACTAGTCAATCTTTGGAGTTGAGCACAATTTCTCCCATCTTATTTGTATGACTTCAAGGCCAACATGTTACCGACCCTTCTCAAGTCAATGTCATGGGTTTCAATGGGTCCTATTTGTCTCTCTAAACTCTACATTTTCTTTACACACACACAATTCCTTATGCTTCACGATCACCTATACTCTACATTTTCTTTACATTTATTATGCCAATATATTGATGGTCTTGTCCATATCTCTCTATCGCCCATTTATGTGTGTCTTTCTCTAGTGGCTGATGTGCTAGCGAACAATTCAAACCAGCAAGTCAGAGGAGCCCATGTCATGTTGGTTGCCTTGTAATTTCACCATGATTATACACACACACACACACGTGAATATTAAAGGAAAGGATGAGAAAATAAAAGAAGGAAATGAATAAGAAGAAATACTGATAACACAAATCAATTGGCTCAGTCGCAGGAAATGGTAATAGATTATCCTTATGTTGTCGAACACAAGATGAGGGTAATCAAATATGTGTTAGGGATTTGTCTCTCCTATGGGAGAAGTCAACAATTGAAGTCAAGGAAGAAGTTGGCAGTCGAATTCACAAGCCAAATATAGTATGGTCGATTGGATCAACTATCGAGTCAATAGGGTGATCGACTGGTTGAAGGAGATAGAGAGTTGACTATGATAGTCGACTACATTGGATGGATGCTCCAAGTCGAAGACAAGGCTGACAAGTCAGGACGATTAATTATTATTATAATGTATATAATAATAATAACATATCACTCCTATAAATAGGAATAGTTAGGATAAAACTTATGTGGAGCAAGAGCTTCTATAGTAGAGAGCAGAAGTGAGTGTAGCAGAGAGTAGGAAGAGATTTGAGAGTGGGCAAGAAAGAGGTAGAGTTTAGTGGAACTCGTCTAAACCCTAAGTGGGCACTCTCTTATTCTCAGATACTTGGAAATATTTCTTTTGTACTTCTCTTTATAGTGAAAATCTATTACCCCCGTGGTTTCCCCGTTTTAGGGTTTCCACGTAAATATTGTGTATTATGTATCTTGTTCGCTATCTTCAGTTTTTTTTTGTATCTTATTTTCAGTCTATACTTTATGTCCATCTACGGTCCTATTTCACATCAATCTAGTATCAGAGCTTGAGGTGCAAGAATGGAAGGAGGTGTGAGTGGTTTCCCAAGAATGATAGTCCTGAACTCACACAACTACTCTGATTGGAAGATCAAGATGGAAGATCTTCTGATAGTCACCTCCTCTTCTAATTCGCCTTGAAGAAAGGCGTTCTTTACATCCATCTGATGGAGGTGCCACCCTTTCGCCGCTACGAGTGCAATTACAGTTCGCACAGTTGTCATATTTGCTACTGGGATAAATGTCTCTTTGTAGTCAACTCCATGTGTTTGTGCATATCCCTTCGCTACGAGTCGAGCGTTGTAGCGGTTTACGGAGCCGTCAACGTTATACTTCACCTTGTAGATCCATTTGCAACTAATAGCCTTCTTGTGCGGTGAGTGGGGAACGAGATCCCATGTTTCGTTCTTGCAAAGTGCCCGCATCTCCTCGTTCATTGCTTCAACCCATCGCGGGTCCTTCACGGCTTCGGAAAAGGTTTCCGGCTCCCGTATTGTTGCTACCTTCATCATAAAGGCGTAATGGTATGCCATATAATCGTTGTAGCCGAATCGGCTTACGGGGTTCTTTTCACGGGTGGATCGGCGGAGCTTCTTGTCCGAGATGTGCTTTGATCGCTCGGGGGCTCATGTGGCCCACTAAGCCTTGTCGTAATCGGGCTTTCTTCGAACATGTACGTAAGGCGATCTTCATCTTCTATCTCTTGTTCGGTGGATTCCAGGTCGAGCGGAATCGGAGCCGTAGTTGTCTCTGGTGCGTACCAAGATGCGGACTTGTCGAATTACCACCTCTTATGTTATCTAAGTTTGTGTGATGTAAGTTACAAAATTCCTAGAGACCATGTCGTTGCATAAGGGAGAAAGGTTACCAATGCTAGAATTGATCCAAAATGACATTATTTACTATTTTTAGACAAAGTTGGCGAGATAATTGTTATGATTGAGTAGGCTATCTTTTTAAATTGGGTACCAGTTCACCAAATAATTTGATGCTTTTTAATTTGCTTTTTTTCTATGTTGTAAACAAGTTGCAACCACCCATTGGCTTATGATTGGTGCACATTGAACTTAATGGAATACATGAATGTTGTTATGATTAGTATGCATATGTATTCAATACAACTTAGTTTCTTGGATTAAGTTGTCAAACATCAAACAATTTTTGTACTCATATACGCTTCTTCCAGAACACATGAGCATACATAATCTTTCTACTCAAATTGAACTCAAGAAATCTCCAATATAAGATTCTTTGTTTTTTTACTACACAGAACGAACTAAGTTGTTACAATATAATCTATTGATGTCTATGCTAAGTGGAAAAAAGATCAAGGGAAGCAACAAGGACCACAATCATTTTGGACTTTCTAAAAGTCATTTAATGGACGGCCCAATCCAAAAGAAGCAATGGAGAGCATCTCAATCTGTACGAACCCATAGACAGAAGTGAAATAACCATAGGGGTATTGCAGTCTGAGTGGAAACTCCTAAACAGGAAGGCAGTGGCAGCCATCAAATAGTGTGTGGATGTGAGTGTTCTACAATATGTAGCTAACTGTTACGAGCATGACCATATAATATCCCGTGGTAAGAATTTACCGTAGTATTCTATACACGTGGATAAGTGTGAGGGTTAAACGAGAGTGTAAAGAAGGGGAGGATTACTTTTAATCCTCGGGATTGAGACAACCCATTAGGTCAAGTGTGAACTTGCCTGGGGGCCTTGGGTATCGCTATAAATAAGAGGCCTAGCTACCCTCATTTGATCATCTTTTGACTACATCGAGACTCTGCTCGTGTGGTGGGTCAACTCTTGTAGCGAGCGCGCCAGCACCAGGTACGACTCGACGCCACGGCGGTGGTATGGGACGCCGATCGAGGCTCGAGTCCGTCTCGATCCCTTCGCTCGGGGGTGGTCGGGTGGATCGGCACCCTTCTTTCTCTTTCTCCTTTCTATCTATCTTTTCATTATCCTTATCTTAAGCTTACGTTAGTACCAAGATCTATAATATTTGGTATCAGATTTTTGTACTAATGTTTCTTTGTTTTTCATTTGTCTTTTGATTGATGCTGATCGATCCTTGTGCGGTTGGCCTTGATCCAGACAACGATCAACAAAGAACTTCGGTAACTCTTTCCAGAATTTTTCTTTCTATTCTCTCTTCTCCCATCTAATCATGTGTTTAGTTTATATGTAATTTTTTTCATTAAGTCAATGATGTTGTAATGGTCTTTAATTGATTATCTAAAACGTTTACATATGTGCACGAGGTCAATACCTCGTTTGACATATTAATAATATGTGATGAGTGTCGTTTGCGTACGAGGTTAATACCTCAATTACGTATTACGTTCACGAACATATGTTACGTTTGCGTATGAGTTTAATACCTTAATTTGTTGTAAACGATATGCGTTTGGTCTCGTATGCGTAAGAGGTCAATACCTCCATTGCGTATTACGATGATCTCTTATTTGTGGATGTTTCGTGTGCGTAGAGGTATATACCTCGATTACGTATCTCGATCACATCATTTGTGGCTATTTACTATAACGATATGTTGAATATAGGCATATGTGGTCACATATATACGTATTTGATCGTATATATGTGATAAGTAAACATATGTGTATATTCGTTATTACGTGATTATATCGAAAGTTGTCATGATCGGGAAAAGGATGTTGGTGGCCGTCCTCACATTTTTGTGAGAATGGCGTTGTCACCATCCCTTTTTCAACATTTTTTTATTGTTGATAACCCCGTTGACGACCTCGATTTCGTTACGTAAAGAAACGCCAATAGCCAAAATGATGTTGAGTACGTAGGGCTTGACCCACTTCAAGTGAGGTCGCTCCAATGACGCACGTATCCAACATCCCTCCCTCGTTACATGGATACGATACCACCATGAGCTCGTTCTTACGAGAGGCATTCGTAATGACGTGACCATGTGATGGCCCACATGAGCCTACTACGAAACGAGGGCTCATTTGGCTTGACCATTAGGTTGCACTTTGGCGCATGCCATCGTAATTACGAGACTTGAGGTTAGGTAACGTACCAACATAGTTTTGGTAAATGAGGGCGAAATAAGGACCCTTGACATATAAGTTCTTTTAAAAAAACATATATGATCAATTGCCTCGCATATCTCTTATACGCATCAAACATTAAGCATTCGAGAAGAGCAACTTACTTGGTTGGCTCAAGTGTTTAATGTATTTGTTCTCGAGGTCTCGAGTTCAAATATGACCAAGACCATACAACATCCTTGATACATATGACTATAACACATGTTTAGACTTAAGGTCTAAGTGCACCTCGGGGTCCTCGTAATAGGACTTAAAGAGCCGAAACCACTTATGTGGGCACCGAAACATAGTTTATTGTTAACATTTTTTTTTCGTGTATAAACTATTCATGACGCGAACATACATGGTTGAGCCCCGGGGAGCCACCATGAAAAAAATCGATATAGAGATCAGGGAAAGACATTTATTTGTCACCCCCATGGTTTTTAAAACACCTTTGTGTTACCATAGTAACCTGATCTTGAACCTCATCTCATACGTCTAGAGGGGTATTGACGTGAGATAATGATATCGATTAATGCTCGCCCATGATATGTTTACATCACGACAAGATGTTATGACTATATCTCTGACCTTATCCTATTTCTTTTCCAGAAATAATCTTTAATGGCTCAAATTAACGACCCGATGTCATCCGCTCAAGCGGAAGGAACTCAAGGGAATCCTCCTGGACAAATGTCCACTGAGATGTATTTGGCACAAATAACCCAATACCTTAGTTTCACCGCTCAACAGATGACCGAACTTCGGCAATCTCAGAGTGCTCTTGAGGCACGTGTCATTAGTCTACAACGTGAGACTAATAGACCTGATGAGCGACAAGGTGAACCATCATTTGTCGTTAAGCCATTTACGGGAGACAAAAAGGAAAGAACCGAAGAAGCAATCTGCACATGGCTGGGACGATGGGAGTCTCATTTTGAGCTCTATCCCACGCCAGATAGTACGAAGATTGCATATGTCGGCCGAGAACTCGGGGGTAAGGCCGCCGCCTGGTGGCGTGGCCTCCGTACTATGGGGAAATTGCCCGATACCTGGACATATTTTGTCACGGTTTTTAAGGGCCAATTTCTGCAACCTCCCTCTCGAACCGAGGCAGCACAAGCTTTAATGAACCTCTCTAGCAGGAAATTTTCCTCGCTAGAGGACTATGTTCACCATGCTAGAACCCAAATCCAAAAATCGGGTCTAGAAGGGGACAATTGGTTGATAGCTTGTTTTGTCAATGGCATCCCCAATTCAGACTATCACTGGATAGTGCACGATAAGGATCCAAAATCCTTCGAAGAGGTCGTTGAAATAGTTCTTCGCTATCAACGCACTTCGAAGAAGGACCATAACAAACCCAACGAAGCGCCCGGGACTAAGCAGTCGCAATTTGTTGGGAAACGCAAGACACCCAACGAATTCCTGGATCGCAATTGTAAGCGACAACATCCTTTTTGTGTATTCTGCAAAAAGAAGGGTCATACAAAAGATCAATGTCGAAAGCTCCAACGGAAAGAGCACGACAACAAAGCTAAAGCTGTAGACCATAAAGGTCAGATTCCTAATGTCCTTCAGGTCTATACACACCATTTAAGTAATTGTCAATGTTCTTTTCCTCACTATGTATTGGGTCCCAATGATTTACTACGTGCAAACGGGTATATCAATGGATCTCCCGTACAATTTTTATTTGATTCGGGAAGCTCACACAATTTTGTGAATGATCGTTTGGTTCAGATATGGGGAATCCAACCCACCGTAAGTGATCACACCTACACGGTGCACTTGGCTGATGGAAGAGTACAATACATCAACGGGGCGATTCATTCATTAGGAATTTCTATTGATACTTATATAGAGGAAGTAGACTTCCATGTAATGAATCTTTGTACCACCGATGTAATACTGGGTTATCCCTGGTTTTATAATAAAAACTCTTCTTTATTTATTGATTGGGTTCGTCATTCCATTTCTTTTGTACTGAACGATTGTACGCATTTTATTCAATGTGTAAAAAAACAATCCCTCTCGATTGTTTCCTTGTGTCCATCAATATCCGAGTTGTCTTGTTCTACGCTATTTTATTGTGTACTTGATCCGGACATTCACGTTTACAATATCGATAATGTCCCGATTCAATTAACATATTTTGAACAACAACAACTTGATGAAATCTTAAATGATTTTCATGATGTTTTTCCAAGTGAACTACCTGATGGGTTACCTCCTAAACGTAATATAGACCATCATATAGATATTGTACCTGGTGTTGCACCAATAAGTATACCTCTGTATCGCTTAAGTCGATCCGAAGAAGATGAGGTATCTAAGCAACTCAAGGACTATTTACGAATGGGTTATATACGTTATAGTAAATCTCCATGGGGTGCACCAGTTCTCTTGGTTAAAAAGAAAGAGGGCACATGGCGTATGTGTATTAATTACCGATGCTTGAATAAAGTGACGATCAAGAATTCGTATCCATTGCCCCGGGCTGACGATCTAATTGACCGTCTCCAGGGAGCTCGGTATTTTACGAAACTTGATCTCCGTACTGGCTACCATCAAATACGAATAAGTGAGGACGATGTTCCTAAAACGGCATTTCGTACGCGCTATGGCCATTACGAGTTTTTGGTTATGCCTTTTGGTTTGACCAATGCTCCGGCTACTTTTCAACAAGAAATGAATGACATTTTCCGAGAACAACTTGGAAAATTTGTCGTTATTTTCTTGGATGATATTTTAGTTTATAGCCGTACATTACAAGAACATGCTAGACATGTCCGCTTTGTTTTACAAACATTGCGTGACAAACAGTTTTATGCGAAGATCTCAAAATGTGAGTTCTTCAAGAAATCAATTACTTATCTAGGACATCTCATAACCGAACGAGGAGTTGAAATTGATCCTTCTCGCATTGAGAAAATCAAGCTTTGGCCCACTCTTCGGAATATTCAAGAAGTTCGATCATTCCTTGGTTTTGTGGGGTTTTTGCGAAAGTCTCTTCGTAATTACTCCCAATTGATGATGCCGTTTACTGATCTTTTAAAAGGTCAAACGCGTAAGTCTACAAAACCTATTGTGTGGAATGCTACACTAGACCTTGCATTTAAGGAACTCAAGGACCTAGTTTGCAAGGCTCCTTCACTTCTTTTACCTGATCCTTCAAAACCTTTTGAGGTTGAAACCGATGCAAGCGATTATGCTATAGGTGCTGTCTTGTATCAAGATGGTAAACCAATAGCATTCGAGAGTAAGAAACTTGATTCTGCTCAATGTCGGTATACCGTTCAAGAAAAGGAATTATTTGCAGTTATACATGCGCTCAAAACATGGCGCCATTATCTTTATGGAAATCACTTTGTGGTAACTACGGACCACGAGTCCTTGAAATATTTTTGTGACCAACAAGACCTGAAAGGTCGTAAGGCACGATGGGCTGATCTCATCCAGGACTTTGATTTTTCCATACGATATCGTAAAGGTTCCATGAACATTGTCGCTGATGCACTAAGTCGCATCCGTGAAGTTAACACGCTTAGCTTCACTGAAATATCATCAGATCTTTATGATCACCTTCGAAGAAAGTATCCTGATGACAGTTATTTCGCAAAATACTGGGCAAGAGTTGAGTCTGGAATAGACACCATCCACATTGCTAACGGTTTGCTCTACCGTAATGGGAAGGTTTGTGTTCCACATTTACCCGAGGTCAAAAAGAGGATTCTTTTTTAATGCCATGATGCACCCTCCGCAGGGCACCTTGGAATACATCGTACACTCGTTCTCATCTCCACTCAATTTTATAACAGCTCCAAGCATACGTCAACGGGATATAGTCCTTTTATGTTGATGTATGGTTTTCAGCCACGAGCCCCGATTGATGTTACTATACATCATGATGAGTTGCGAAGTACGCAAAACTTTCTTCGGGATATGCAAGATATGTTGCATATTGCACGAGATAATATAAAAACAGCTCAAGATAGAGCGCGTTTTTATGCCGATCATCATAGGCAACCTCGTGTATTCAGTCCTGGACAGAAGGTATTTTTACGTGTACCTCACAATTCTAAGACATTGTCTACAGGTAAGTGCGCTAAGTTAGCCCCATGGTTTTGTGGACCTTTTACAGTCCTCAAACGCATTGGGTCATCAGCCTATCGTCTCGCTCTTCCCGATGGTGTCGGAATTTATCCAGTCTTTCATGTGAGTCGTCTAAAAGAACTTCTAGGTTCTGGCGACAATACAGTTACGACTGAAACTCTGGTTACTTCTGAAGAATTATCTTCTAAACCACATGTACCAGAAAGAATTCTCGATGTTAAAACAAAAAAATTACGTACTAAAGAAATCCGAGAATTTAAAATAAAATGGCTGGATAAATCAATAAAAGATGCCACATGGGAACGCGAAACTACTCTTAGAACTAACTTCCCTAACTTTCCATTGCAAGAGTGCAATGTTTTAAAGAGGGGGAGTATGTTACGAGCATGACCATATAATATCCCGTGGTAAGAATTTACCGTAGTATTCTATACACGTGGATAAGTGTGAGGGTTAAACGAGAGTGTAAAGAAGGGGAGGATTACTTTTAATCCTCGGGATTGAGACAACCCATTAGGTCAAGTGTGAACTTGCCTGGGTGCCTTGGGTATCGCTATAAATAAGAGGCCTAGCTACCCTCATTTGATCATCTTTTGACTACATCGAGACTCTGCTCGTGTGGTGGGTCAACTCTTGTAGCGAGCGCGCCAGCACCAGGTACGACTCGACGCCACGGCGGTGGTATGGGACGCCGATCGAGGCTCGAGTCCGTCTCGATCCCTTCGCTCGGGGGTGGTCGGGTGGATCGGCACCCTTCTTTCTCTTTCTCCTTTCTATCTATCTTTTCATTATCCTTATCTTAAGCTTACGTTAGTACCAAGATCTATAATACTAACAACACAAACGTCTACGAATTGTGGCAAAAACTGTCAGGGTTGTACGAGAGGAAGAACATGCTCAACAAAACTTCTGTAATGAGAAAGATTGTGAGACTGAAGTACAAAGATGGAGAAAGCATTGTGGTACACATTAACACCTCACAAACGTCTACGAATTGTGGCACAAACTGTCAGGGTTGTACGAGAGGAAGAACATGCTCAACAAAACTTCTCTAACGAGAAAGATTGTGAGATTGAAGTACAAAGATGGAGAAAGCATTGTGGTACACATTAACACCTTCATGGGGTTGGTGAATCAACTTGTAACAACAAAGTTTCCATTAGATGATGCTACACATGCCTTGTTATTGCTATGTACCTTGCCAGACATTGGGAGAACCTGTTAGTGTCTCTCAATACCTCATGCCAAGAAGAAAACTTGTCATTGCAAGTGGTAAAGACAAGTATCCTAAACGAGGAGGCAAGAAGGAAGGACAAGGGCGTCCTGTCCCAGTTAGAGGCAAATGTGGCACAACATCCCGGTAGAGGAAGGAGCAAGCAGAGAAGCTCACAAAAGAGAGACAAGTCTCGTGAGAGGTCCAATTCTAGAGGAAAGCTCACACTATGGAAAACTTGGACGCTTCCAGAAGGACTGTTGACACCTTAAGAAAGACAAAGGTGCTTCGAATGATGTTGAACCCATGAAGATTCTTGAGGAGAAGGGCACTTTAGTCCTAGCTACAAGTGAAGAAGAGCTCTTGTTCATTTGCTAGCAAGCGAGCATAAACCTCGCAAATGAAGAGTGCACTTGGGTGATCGACTCCGGTGCATCGTTCCATATAACCCCCCTGGAGAGAATGTTTCTCTTCTTAGACAGTCGGTGACTATGGCTATGTAAATATGGGAGATAATGGAGCATGCAAAATAGTCAGCATCGGAAGTGTATGTCTGACAACATCGACTAGTTGTAGACTGATCCTAAGGGATGTTTGACATGTGCCAGATATAAGGCTGAATCTGATATCGACTAGAAGATTGGACGATGAAGGCTACTATGGTGGTTTTACAAACGACAAATGGAAGTTTTGTAGGGGAAATCTCATAGTGGCCCGTGCTCAGAAACATGGCACTTTGTATATGATGCATGCCAAGATGTGCAAGGACATAGAAAACGTGGCAGCCGACTCGAGGGGAGAGATATGGCACAAGAGGATTGGCCACATGAGCGAGAGAGGCATGCATATCCTAGCCGACCAGAAACGTCTTCCAAAAGTAAAAGTAGTGCACTTGGAGAGATGTGTCGATTGCCTGGTCGGAACGCAAAGTAGAGTTGTGTTCCACTCAAGACCACCAAAGAGAAGAGAAGCTGCATTGGAATTGGTACACACAGGCGTGTGCCACGTGGATGCTCCATCGCATCGTGGCGGATAGTACTTCGTAACGTTCATTGACGACTACAGTCGGAAGTTGTGGGCTTTCACACTAAAGTCGAAGGATCAAGTATTGTCGTTCTTCAAAGAGTTCCAAGCGAGCGTTGAAAGAGAGTTGGGTTGAAAGCTGAAGGTTGTTCGAACTGACAATGGTGGCGAGTACAGAGGAAAGTTTAAAGAGTATTGCAAGTCCCAAGGTATTCGGCTCCAATATGCAATGCCTAAGACCCTTGAGGTAAATGAGCTTGCAAGGAGGATGAATCGAACTATCATGGAAAGAGTGAGGAGCATGTTGCCATATGCAAAGCTGCCAAAATCATATTGGGCCGAGGCAATGTACACGAGCGTTTATATGATCAATAGGTCTCCCTCAGTGCCCCTGAAAGGTGATGTCCCACAGAGGGTGTAGACAGGTAAAGATGTCTCCTAACAACTCTTGAGGGTGTTCGAATGCCTGGCATATATGCATGTTGCAAAAGATCAGAGGTCGAATCTTGACAACAAGTCGAAACTATGCATATTCCTGGGGTACTCAAATGATGAATTCGGTTATAGGCTGTGGGATTTACTCGACAAGAAAGTGGTGAGGAGTTGGGACATTGTGTTCTTGGAAGACAAGACAATCGAGGACTGGAAACAATAGAAGTCGAAACCAGCTTCCTAGTCAACTCCCACTACTATAAACTCAAGACTAGTTGATCATACACTGTCGACTAAGAGGAGACAACCAGTCAAAACAACCGAATCTTAGTTGGTAGACTCGAAGCACTAGACTAATACATATGAGTAAGAGTCAAGAGATGTTACGGGTATGACCATATAATATCCTGTGGTGAGAATTTACTAGAGTGTAAAGAAGGGGAGGATTACTTTTAATCCTCGGGATTGAGACAACCCATTAGGCCAAGTGCGAACTTGCCTAGGGGCCTTAGGTCTGGCTATAAATATGAGGCCTAGTTACCCTCATTTGAAATTTTGACTATGTTGAGACTCTGACATTGTGATGGGTCAACTCTTGTAGCGAGCGTGCCAACACCAAGTATGACTCGACGCCATGACGGTGGTTGGGATGCCGATCGAGGCTCGAGTCCATCTCGATTCTTTCGATCGACGATGGTTGGGTGTATCGACACCCTACTTTCTCTCTGTCCTTTCTTATTTATCTATGTTTTATCCTTATCATGTGCTTACATTAGATCATCCCTCTAACAGTTGGTAGCAGAGCTCGTGTTTCTAATGTTTCTTTTGTTGGTTTTTGTTGTCTTCTTGATGGATGGTGATCGATCGATATGCGATCGACCTTGATCCAAATAGCAATCAACAAAGGAACTTTGGTAACTCTTTCTTTTTTTTCTATTCTTTTTTCTCCCAATCTAATAATGTATAATTAATATGTGTTTTCTTTTATTGATTCAATGATGTTGTAGTGGTAATTAATTGGTTGTATAAAACATTTACATATGTGTACGAGGTCAGTACCTCATTTGACATATATTTGATATGTGATTCGTGTTGTATTTGATAAACATACATATGTGTTCAATAGTTATTATGTGATTTCTATATCGAATGTTGTCATTTCCGGGGAAAGGATCTTGGTGGTCGTCCTCACATTTTTGTGAGAATGGCGTAGTCACCATCTTTTTTTCAACAATTTTTTTGTTGACATCCTCGTTGGTCACTTCGATTTCGATGTAATGAAACGATCATCGTTGCCACAATGAGGTTGAGAACGTAGGGCTTGACCCACTTCATGTGAGGTCGCTCCTATGACACACATATCCAACATCCCTCCCTCATTACATGGATATGATGCCACCATGAGATTATTCTTACGAAAGGCATTCGTAATGATGTAACCATATGATGGGCCACATGGGCCTACTACGAAAAGAGGGCTCATTTGGCTAGACCATTAGGTTGCACTTTGGCTTATGCCATCGTAATTATGAGACTTGAGGTTAGGTAACGTACCAACATAGTTTTTGGTAAACCAGGGGGAAATAAGGACTCTTGACATATATGTTTCTTTTAAAAACTGTTAATAATTAGGCAATTAAACAAGGGTTAATTAGTACCTAATTATGTGATTAAATTAAACGAAAGATTAAGTGATATGTGTGTGAGAGGAAGAGAGAGAGGAAGAGAGAGAGGAAGTTACACTTATGAGCAACACAAGATGGGGGATGGTTAGCTCTATATTAAATTAGCATTATCATCATCAAATACAAAAATACCTACAATGAGGTATATATAGATCGCATGTGCAAGGGTGCACATGTGTGAGGATAATATAGGTACAAAAGTGTAAGTCCTATATTAAATGTACTTAGGAGTGGAGGATCTAGAATATCCTACTTAAGTACATGGTCCTATTTAAGGTGTTATAGTCAACACTTCTAACTAGATTCTATCTAGGTAACTACGAAGTTACATGGTTGACTAAATAACTAAACTAAGTTGATCTTGATCTCTCAACACGCCCCCTCAAGCTCAAGTGTGAGGCGTTCGACACCCGCTTTGGCTTTCGTCGGCTTCATGTGCTTTCGTCTGGCCTTCGGCTTTCTTCGTCGTGGCAATCTCAGTTCCTCCCCCTCAAGCCGGTGACGAAGGCTTGTAGTGTGTGGGTGAAGGTTGACTACTTCCACCCATCGTGGGTTATGAGCCGCTTTGGTGGAGCTATTGGGCTCTTGTTTGGCCACTACCTTCATCGCGAAAGCATAGTGATGGGCCATGTACTCGTTGTAGCCGAGCCAGGCGACGAGGTTCTTAGCTCTAGATGAGCGTTGAAGTTTTTCGCTCGCCAATGTGAGTGCCTTCTTTGCTCCGGGTGTCCGCATGATGGGTACACGGAACTCACTGTCTAGTGAGGGTGCCGACACATCCGAATCACTGTCGTCGGGGTGATCAACTTCGTATTCGGGCATCTTACCTTTGCCTTTGTCCAAGGTCGTACTTGGCCGCAACGAGCTTGGGTCGCGCGGGGGCTCTTGTGGCTTACTAAGCCTTGTCGAAATTGGACTTTCTTCGAACATGTGTTCGAAGCGATCTCCATCTTCTACCTCTTGTTCGGCAGATTCTGGTTCGAGTGGAGTCTGAGTCGAAGTTGTCTCTGGTGCGTACCAGGATGCAGACTCAATGAGGTTTTGGACTAGGAGAAAAGGAAATTCTAAGGCAATGAAGAATATGAAATATGTTGTAAGAAAGAAAGATATGAAAAACTCGTGAATCCCACGAGTATAGTGTATTAGTGAGTACTCAGATTAAGAGAGAAAAAAATAGTTAGCAAATTCGTGAATCCCACGATTATATTATATCAATCCACCCTTGTAAAATAAGCAACAACCCCCATACATCTTTCTCTCCCCCTTATATAAGGATGGAAGAGGCTAAGCATAGCTTCTTGCTTTTTCTAAAGTGTTCATGCACACTAAATGTGCATGAGTTGCCTTTTTACACACTGCTTTTATTTCCTAAATATAGTGCTCATGCTCGCTAGATGTGCACGAGTCATTTTTTATTGGTGTACATTTTTCTTATAAATAAAGTATTCACGCATTCTAAAAAAATGCATGACTTACCTTTTAACAAATAAAGGTCTTATATGTATTAAATCTATATTTAGAACACTTAGGATAAGTTAGTACAATGGTAAGGTTGGGGTTTGTCTATGTGGAGGTACAAGGTTTGAATCTTGTCCTTTGCATGTAATAAATATTTTTAATATCTTATTTTATTTATTATACGTACTTTAAATCGGATATAGTATTTTACATATTTCACGTAGTGTGTGATTCACACTACGACAACGTCTCGACTTACCCGAACCGCTCAGGTAGAAGGGTTGTAGCACTTGTATGCCTTCTTCTAGGATGAGTATCCTATGAGGATACATTCCTCCGACTTTGCGTCGGGCTTCTGTCATTGTTCGTTCAGGATGCGTACATTCGCAATGCTTCCAAACACCTTGAGGTGCGACAAGATCGGCTTCCTTCCAACGAGGAGCTCGTAGGGAGTTAGCTTATGGACTCCATTGGTGGTGCATCGATTCATGAGACGGTCGTGGAAGCCGCGTCGACCCAATAGAAGTTCGGCATGTGCTTCTCATGTAACATGGCGCGTGCTACCTCGAGTATTTGCCGGTTTTTCCTTTCGACTACTCCATTTTGTTGGGGTGTGTGTCAGCATGAGAATTCTCTCTGAATGCCTTCACTTTGGAGGTAGGAGGTGAATTCATCGGAGAAGTACTCCTTTCCTCCGTCTGATCGTAGGCATCGAATGTGCTGACTGGTTTCTTTTTCGACTTGGCCATTGAGCTTTTGGAAGTGGGAGAGCACTTTGCTCTTCTTCTTCATCGGGAAGATCCACACATAGCACGAGTAGTCGTTGATGAAGGTGACGTAGAATCGACATTCGTCGATCGTCGACGTTTGAGCCGGTCCCCATACATCCGAATGTATGACGTTGAGGGGGCCTTTGCTCGCGTAGCTCTCCTTCGGGAATGGGAGTCGATGTTGTTTACCAAGTTGATACGTTTCGCATACTCAGTCGACTCGAAGATCGGAAGTCCGATGACGACTCCCTTTGTTTGCATAGCTCGGAGCCGTTGGAGGTTTATGTGGCCGATTCTCTTGTGCCACAACTTGATGTTTGTTTCGGTTTTGAGACCTTTGGCATACATGGCTGATTTCACCTCATTTTAATCGAGGATGAACATGTGACCATCTCTCCATCCCTTGGCTATGAGTCGGCCATCTTTCTCGATGAAACAACCTTCGTTGTTGAAGCGAACTTGCATGCCTTGCTCCACGATTTGGCCGACCAAGACCAAATTCTTTGTTATTGTGGGTACATGCAAAACATTCTTGATGCAAGTTTGTTCGCCTTCTTTTCCGAATGGGACATTGCCGATGTGCCGAATGGGATGTGTGGTGTCGTCTCCTGTCTCTATGAAACCGGGTCGGTCCGGTGTACACAAGTCATTGAACCACTCTTTGTGGGATGTCATGTGATGTGAGGTGCCGGAATTGACGAACCACATGTCTTCCAAATTGGAGGTGCTTGCAGAGTTGAAGGCTGACATAGAGTTGACTCTATGCCTCATTACGAATAGTTCGTTGTAGTCATCGTATTCGGAGTTGCTTGCGTAATTCGTGAGTTGTCGACTTGTCGAAGCCAACTCGTTTCTTCTTTTTCGGCACTCCTCCTCGCAGTGGTTGATTTTTCCGTAATAGTTGCACGTTGCGGGCCTCATTTGCCAACCTTATTTGGCATGGAAGCCCCCCCTTCTTCCGAAGGTTCCTTGATGGCTTCCGTGAAGTTTTGAGTTCCCTTCGTGTGATGGACCGAATTGGACTCTTCTACCGTTGTGACCTCGTCCTTGGCCACCATCCGAATTTGAAAAGAACATTTGTCCTTTCGATGTCTTGGTTTTGGTTTGGACATGGTTCTCTTCAACCATTATCATTGATTGAAGGTCGAAGAACGAAGGAGGGTTTTCCCTCGCCAAGATTGTCGTCCTCAATGAGTTGAATTGTTGTGTGAGGCCGCCCAAGCATACTTAAACCATCTTATCTTCATCGACGTTTATTTTGATGGAGCCAAGCGAGTCGCAAATGCTCTTGATCTTGTTAGTGTAGTCTGATATGGACATGTCTTTTTGCCGAATGTTGTTCAACTCTTGTCGGAGTTAAAGCTTTCGGGTGGTCGTGTTGGCAGCGAACATTTTCTTTAAGTTCTCCCACGCCTCTTTGGGCGTCTTGGCGTATCGAGTGTGGCTAAGCATGTGGTCATGGACACATGTTGCCAAGGAATACATGACTCGACTCGCCGCTTGCTCCCATGTTGCGTAGTCGGCGTTCTTTGAGTCGGGTCGATTTTCTTGTGCGTTGTTGATGTAGCTCCAATACCTTTGGCCGACGAGGTATTGGGTCATCTTGTACTCCCAAGATGAATAATTGCTCTAGTCTAGCTTTTCACTAGGGAGTGAGCTACCCATTTTGGTGTTCATTTTGATGTAGTGTCTTCCTTTTTCGATTTTTTTCCCTCGATCACGTACTCGTTCTACGTAGCAGCACTACGGTAGTAGATCGCCGAAATTTGTCGTCGGCGTTTCGAACACACAATTATGAAGAAGCGGATGGGCTTAGTGGATGTGCTAAACCACGCGCTTTGATACCATGTTAATAATTAGGTAATTAAGCAAGGGTTAATTAGTACCTAATTATGTGATTAAATTAAACGAAAGATTAAGTGATATGTGTGTGAGAGGAAGAGAGAGAGGAAGTTACACTTATGAACAACACAAGATGGGGGATGGTTAACTCTATATTAAATTAGCATTATCATCATCAAATACAAAAATACCTACAATGAGGTATATATAGATCGCATGTGCAAGGGTGCACATGTGTGAGGATAATATAGGTACAAAAGTGTAAGTCCTATATTAAATGTACTTAGGAGTGGAGGATCTAGAATATCCTACTTAAGTACATGGTCCTATTTAAGGCGTTATAGTCAACACTTCTAACTAGATTCTATCTAGGTAACTATGAAGTTAGATGGTTGACCAACTAACTAAACTAAGTTGAGCTTGATCTCTCAACAAAAACATATGCCTTTGTGGTTTGACCAATGCTCCGGCCACATTTCAACAAGAAATGAATGACATTTTCCGAGAAAAACTTGGAAAATTTGTCGTTATTTTCTTGGATGATATGCTAGTTTATAGTCATACATTAGAAGAACATGCTAAACATGTCCGCTTTGTGTTGCAAACATTGCGCGACAAGCAATTGTACGCGAAGATCTCAAAAAAAATGCGAGTTCTTCAAGAAATGAATTACTTATCTTGGACATCTCATAATCGAACGAGGAGTTAAAATTGATCCTTCTCGTATCGAGAAAATCAAGCTTTGGCCCACTCTTTGGAATATTCGAGAAGTTTGATCATTCCTTGGTTTTGTCAAGTATTTGCGAAAATCCCTTCGTAATTACTCCCAATTGACGATGTCGTTTATTGATATTCTAAAAGGTCAAACGCTTAAGTCTACAAAACCTATTGTGTGGAATGCTACACTAGACCTCGACTTTAAGGGACTCAAGGACCTAGTGTGCAAGGCTCCTTCGCTTCTTTTACCCGATCCTTCAAAACCTTTTGAGGTTGAAACCGATCCAAGAGATTATGCTATAGGTGTTGTCTTATATCAAGATGGTAAACCAATAGCATTCGAGAGTAAGAAACTTGATTCTGCTCAATGTCGGTATACCGTTCAAGAAAAGGAATTATTGGCAGTTATACATGCCCTCAAAACATGGCGCCATTATCTTTATGGAAATCGTTTTGTGGTAACTACGAACCACGAGTCCTTGAAATATTTTTGTGACCAACAAGACCTGAAAGGTCGTAAGGCACGATGGGTTGATTTCATCCAGGACTTTGATTTTTCCATACGATATTGTAAAGGTTACATGAACACTATCGCTGGTGCATTAAGTCGCATCCGTGAAGTTAACATGCTTAGCTTCATTGAAATAACATCATATCTTTATGATCACCTTCGAGGAAAGTATCCTGATGACAGTTATTTTTCGAAATACTGGGCAAGAGTTGAGTCTAGTACAAACACCACCACATCCTCGAAGGAATCCTTCCACATTGCTAACCATTTGCTCTACCGGAATGGGAAGGTTTGTGTACCAAATTTGCCTAAGGTCAAAAACAGAATACTTTTTGAATGCCATGATGCACCCTCACTAGGGCACTCTAGAATACATCGTACACTCGTTCTCATCTCCACTCAATTCTATTGGCCTAAGATGCGTCCTGACATACATAGCTATGTGACTAAATGTCACCAATGTCAGGTTAACAAAGCCGAGCAACTTAAAGCTGCAAGACTTTTACATCCCTCGGACATTCCCAATAATAAGTGGGAAAGTATATCCATGGATTTTATTGTTAGCCTTCCTCGCACCCAAAAAGGCCATGATGGCATCTGGGTTGTGGTTGATCGACTAACTAAAATGGCCAGATTTATTGCTACTAAAACCGCCGTAACAACTCCTGAATTGGCTTACCAATTCGTTGATGAGTTATTTCGTTTTTATGGGTTACCGATGGATATCGTGAGTGATCGAGATCCAAAGTTTACTAATGACTTTTGGACGCAAGTCTTTAAGAAGTTAGAAACTACATTGAGCATGAGCTCCACAGATCATCCTCAATCCGATGGATAGAGAAAACGAGTAAATCAAATTATTGAGGGCAAGTTCCGTGCATATGTTGGTACAAAACCAATAAAATGGGAACGTTATCTCCCAAATTTGGAGTTTGCTTATAACAGCTCCAAGCATACGTCGACAGGATATATTCCTTTTATGTTGATGTATGGTTTTCAGCCACGAGCCCCGATTGATGTTAATATACATCATGATGAGTTGCGAAGTATGCAAAACTTTCTTTGGGATATGCAAGATATGTTGCATATTGCACGAGATAATATAAAAACAACTCAAGATAGAGCATGTTTTTACGTCGATCATAATAGGCAACCTCGTGTATTCAACCCTGGACAGAAAGTATATTTACGTGTACCTCACAATTCTAAGACATTGTCTACGGGTAAGTGCGCTAAGTTAGCCCCATGGTTTTGTGGACCTTTTATAATCCTCAAACGCATTGGTTCATCAACCTATCGTCTCGCTCTTCCTAATGGCGTTAAAATCCATCCAGTTTTTCATGTAAGTATTCTAAAAGAACTTCTTGGTTCCGGTGACAATACAATGACAACTGAAACTTTGGTTACTTTTGAAGAATTATCTTCTAAACAACATGTACCAGAAAGAATTCTCGATGTTAAAACAAAAAATTTGCGTACTAAAATAATCTGAGAATTTAAAATTAAATGGATGGATAATTCTATAAAAGATGCCACATGGGAACGTGAAAATACTCTTAGAACTAACTTCCCTAACTTTCCATTGCAAGAGTGCAATGTTTTAAAGACTTTTAATCCTCGGGATTGAGACAACCCATGAGGCCAAGAGTGAACTTGGATGGGGGCCTTAGGTCTGGCTATAAATATGAGGCCTAGCTACCCTCATTTGACATTTCGACCACGTCCAGACTCTGATAGTGGTGGGTCAACTCTTGTAGCGAACGCGCTAGCACCAGGTACGACTCGACGCCACGACAATGGTATGGGACGCCGATCGAGGCTCGAGTCCGTCTCGATCCCTTCGCTCGGGGGTGGTTAGGTGGATTGACACCCTTCTTTCTCTCTCTCCTTTCTTATTTATCTATGTTTTATCCTGATCATGTGCTTACATTAGATCATCACTCTAACAAGAGACCTACAAAAGTTGATTGAAACATATGAGTTTGAATCGGTTGACCTTCAGCAACCGATCGACATGTATGAATGCGAGCCAAGTGAAGTGTCAGAAGACACATCCGAACCTTAGCCGACTATGGGAGGTGGAAATATCCACTCAGACAAAGGAGAGAACCCTCACGGTACGCCAATCAATATGTTTTATTGACTAATGAAGATGAGCCAAAAGGCTATGAGGAGGCCGTGGAAGACGAGTGCAAGAAGAAATGGCAAAGTGCAATTCAACATGAGATAGACTCCTTGCAGGAGAACTACAATTACGACTTGGTGGAACTACCAAAAGGTAAGAGAGCCTTGAGAAACAAATGGGTCTTCAAGCTGAAAAATGGGGAAGATGGCAACTCGCCCAGATACAAGGCCCAAATTGTAGTAAAGGGATTTCAACAAAAGAAGGGGGTTGACTTTGATGAAATATTTGCACCACTCATAAAGATGACATCCATTCGAACTCTACTAAGTATTGCTACCAATATGAATATGGAAATAGAGCAATTGGATGTCAAAACAACATTCTTGCATGGGGAATTAGATGAAGAAATCTATATGCAACAACCCGAAGGCTTTGTGGAGAAAGGAAAAGAGAATATGGTGTGTTGACTAAGGAAAAGCTTGTATGGTCTGAAACAAGCTCCACGCCAATGGTATAAGAAGTTAGAATCCTTCATGATGGAACATGGGTTCCATAAAACACAAGTTGATCACTATGTGTTTGTCAAAAGGTATGATCAAGGTGACTTCTTGATTCTCTTGCTATATACGTTGACGACATGTTAGTGGTCAAACAAGACACCAAGAAGATAGTGAGCTCAAAGAAAGCACTAGGCAAGTTGTTTGCCATGAAAGATCTTGGACCGGAAAAGCAAATATTGGGGATGCACATAGTTTGTGACATAACTAAGAACATGCTATGGTTGTCACAACAGAAGTATGTGACAAAGATCTTGGAAAGATTCAACATGTCGGAAGCAAAACTAGTTGACTAATTGGTTGAATGTTAGGCGATTTCCAAAAGGGGAGAAGGACAAGGCCGAGATGAGGAAAGTACCATATGCCTTGGCCGTCAACAATTTAATGTATGTTATGGTCTGTACGAGACCATACATAACATTTGCAGTTGGAACGGTGGCCAGGGCCGATATATGAGTAATCCAAGTCGAGAACACTTGGCAACAGTAAAGTGGATACTCATGTACTTGAAAGGCACCTCAAGGGTGTGCCTTAGGTATGGTTTCAGAAAACCTATGCTCAAAGGTTTTGCCGATTCAGACATGTTGGGTGTTACGAGCATGACCATATAATATCCCGTGGTGAGAATTTACTGTAGTATTCTATACACGTGGATAAGTGTGAGGGTTAAACGAGAGTATAAAGAAGGGGAGGATTACTTTTAATCCTCGGGATTGAGACAACCCTTTAGGCCAAGTGTGAACTTGCATGGGGGCCTTGGGTATCGCTATAAATATGAGGCCTAGCTACCCTCATTTCATCATATCTTGACTATGTCGAGACTCTGTTTCGTGGTGGGTCAACTCTTGTAGCGAGCGCGCCAGCACTAGGTACGACTCAATGCCACGACGGTGGTATGGGACGCCGATCAAGGTTCGAGTTCGTCTCGATCCCCTCGCTCGGGGGTGGTCAGGTGGATTGACACCATTCTTTCTCTCTCTCCTTTCTATCTATCTATCTTTTATCCTTATCTTATGCTTACTTTAGATCATAACTCTAACATCGGGGATGTAGACTCAAGCGATCCACATCAGGTTATGTGATGACCTATGCAGGGGGTGCAATGTCATGGTAGTCAAGACTATAGAAGACTATGGCTTTGTCGACCACAGAGGTAGAATATATGGCTGTTGTAGAGGCTGGTAAGGAGATGATATGGATGAGGATTGTTCTCAGTGAAATGGGAATGAAGCAAGGAGAATTCTTGCTCCATTGTGATAGTCATAGTGCCATACATCTAACCAAGAACGTTGTGTATCACTCTCGAACCAAGCACATACATAGAATGTATCACTAGTTACGAGAGAAGGTGGATGAGGGAGAGTTTACCCTTGTGAAGATCCATACTAATGATAATGGATCTGACATGCTTATGAAACCACTACCTATGGACAGATTCAGAGTCTGTTGACAGAAGACAAGACTAGCCAACTTGCCCATAGTAGTGAAGGGGGACTTTGTTAGGAATTTGTCTCTCCTATGGGAGAAGTTGATAGTTGAAGTCAAGGAAGAAGTCGACAATAAAATCGACAAGCCAAATATAGGATGGTCGATCGGATCAACTATCGAGTCGACAAGGTGATCGACTTGTTGAAGCAGATAGAGAGTCGACTATGATAGTCGACTACATTGGATGGATGCTCCAAGTCGAAGACAAGGCCGACAAGTCGGGCCGATTAATTATTCTTATAATGTATATAATAATAATAACATATCACTCCTATAAATAGGAATAATTAGGGCAAAACTTATGTGGAGCAAGAGCTTCTATAGTAGAGAGCAGAAGTGAGCGTAGCAGAGAGTAGGAAGGGATTTGAGAGTGCACGAGAAAGAGACAGATTTTAGTGGAACTTGTCTAAACCCTAAGTGGGCACTCTTTGATTCTCAGAGACTTGGAAATCTTTCTTTTGTACTTCTCTTTGTAGTGAAAATATGTTGCCCCGTGGTTTTCCCACTTTAGGGTTTCCACATAAATATTGTGTATTGTGTATCTTGTTCGTTGTCTTCTGTTTTTTTTGTATCTTATTTTTAGTCTATCCTTTGTGTCCATCCACGGTCCTATGTTGATCGCAAATTGTATATTGATCCATCGATAGAAGATATAAGGTCACATTAGAAGTTGTGGGTGTTGGCTAAACAACTTGTGTTAAGATTAGATTGGGACCTAGTTGATTATCAGTGGATAGATCCATTTACTGGTAAGAACTTTAATTTTTTCCAATATTGTATATAGTTGGGAAGACATGTGCTCTCAGGTAGATAGGATGTGTTACCAATTGCATTTCAATATTGTAGTCAACAAGGTATTACTCCGAAGTTTCTTGCTAAAATTTGGGTTAATCTTGGGCAAGAAAACAACCATGATAAATAATGCATGTACAGTGGTTACTTGTGCATCGAGCCTAAGTGCTTGTTGGCACATGGCTGAGTAAGATGGGTGCATCCTCTAGTTGTGCTCGCTGTCATTTACAAGCCGAAACTCAGAAACACTTTGTATGGGACTGCATTGAGTCTCAACTAGTATGGCAACACCTCCTTAGAATATTTGCTAACTACTTTCCCCCATCGATATTCACATGGGGCTTGGTGGTTTAGACGTCGCTTGTACGCCCTATTTTCCATTGCGATGTCGAATCTATAGACCATGGTGTTCACACCAAATCAGGAAGTGTTTGTGTACTTCCATTAATGTCCATGCAATTTTTAGGGATAAGGAAGGAGATACAACCATTATGGGAGATACTGAGTAGTACTACTGCATATTACATTTGGAAGGCTCGGTTTTCTCTTATTTTTCATCAAGTTAGAACCTCGCCAGCCAACTGAATTGGTGAAAAAGTATTTTGGTTGGAGATGGTTCATACTTTGTGATTGTATTGTTCGAGATTCTGGTGATAAAGGTGCTCAGTGCCATCCGTTTCTTACTTTGTGGACAACTATATCAAAGAATGGCACTCCTTTTTGACCCATTGAGCCACCAAAATGGCTGTTTCCTTATCCTTATCCGCATCACATAGGAATCAAAACTTTGTAAATTGTTTAGAAGTAATGAATGGATAATCGTTTAAAAAAAAAAGAAAAGACAAAAAAAAAGGAGGAAGAATAAAATTTGAGAGAGTGCACGAGACGTGAAGGAAAAGAAACAAATTCCATACATACATAGCTGCGCGGGTCTTTTTCAATCACTACTTCTTATTTTGCCCAAAATCGTTGTCGTTGGTTCACATTTTATGGCATCGCAAAAATTGATTGTAAGGCTTTAGATTATTTCAAAGGGTGGCCTAACCTACAAGCAATGAATACGGTGCAAACGGGGACAATTAGACACATAGAAGTGAAATGAATGGATTGGCACACATACACATACACATAGTCACATAGTCACATACACATACACATACACATACACATACACATACACATACACATACACATACACATACACATACACATACACATACATAGTCACATACATAGTCACATACACATACTACATACACATACACATACACATAGTCACATACACATACTACATACACATACTACATACACATACACATACACATAGTCACATACACATACACATACACATACACATACACATACACATACACATACACATACACATACACATACACATACACATACACATACACATGCACATACACATAGTCAAATACACATACACATACACATAGTCACATACACATACACATACACATACACATAGTCACATGCACATACACATACACATAGTCACATACACATACACATACATATAGTCACATGCACATACACATACACATAGTCACATACACATAGTCACATACACATACACATGTGAGCCGTGTGGGGCGGTTTCGGGACGTCTCTCTCTGTCGCTGAGAGTATATAATAAGAAGAGAGGAATTTTACTCACTATATATGTATATATATATAGAGAGAGAGAGACGCTCTCTCTCTCCCCTCCCCTGTTCCCGGCGTCTCTATCTCTGCACAAATCTTCTTCGTGGGCGTTTTCCCCCACTTCTCTCTCTCTCTCTCTCTCTCTCTCTCTCTCTCTGTCGATCCCATCCATTCATCTTGTATTACATTCGCCCACATACATACATACACACAGAGACAGAGACAGAGACAGAGACAGAGACAGACAGAGAGACAGAGACAGAGAGAGATAGGTAGCTCCTCAGAGGTCTCCACCTCCTCTACTACCCCCATGTCGGAAAGCGCCGCCCCTGCCTCTTCCTCCTCCTCCTCTGGAAGAGGGAGATTGCCACGTCCTCCTCAGAATCGTCGCCCTGCTTCTGCTTCTGCTTCTTCTTCCTCCGCCCCTGCTAGACCTGAAGCTTCAGGTACGCTGCTACCAAATCCTTCTCCTGTCTCGAGTTTCTCCTCGCAGGATGTGAGGCGGCTTGATCCCACACAGATGGATGGTTCCAGAAGATTACAGACATTGAGCGCTGGCAGCCCTACTATTTCCGACCGGCAAGCGAACCCGAGGAGTTATGTGGGGGGAAGTAACTCTAGGAGTCGCGATGAGCAAGGAGACAGGAATCATAACCCTAGGATTCCTCAGGGGCAAGGAGAAAGGATCCCGAGGAATCAGGACGTTTCAAGAAACCCTAGGAATCATTCAGAGGAAGAAAACCCTGGGAATCATGGGGCACAAGGAAACCCCCGGAATCACCTGGTACACGAAAACCGGTCTGGCAGGAGACGAGGAGGCCATACTATACCTGATTACAACAGCACAAACAACAATAATAATAAAGGCGGTGAAGGAACATCCGGAGATAATCAGCCCTTTAGAAAGGGGAACTATCGGAGGATTATTGTATCCGAAGGTGTTGCAGAAAGTAGTAGTATAGCAGAACCTAGGCATGAAGGTCCCAGTGAGGCAAGGTCTGAACGAAAAATTGATGATTATGATAATAATGATAACACATCTAGTAGAATGTCTACCCAAGATGGCTGGGCAAACCACCACCAGCACCCGAGGAGGTCACGAGGAACAAGAAGTCGAATAGGCGAGGATCAACAGAAAGTGGGCGTTGGTGCACCTATAAGACAACAATGGCTGCCATCAAATTTGAATAGTAGAAGAGATCCATCTCATGCTGTTGATCAATCTGAGACTGGCTCGTCCTATCAGGCAGTTTCTCGCGTAGATGGTGTTTCTGATACCATCCGAGATGGCCGTTCTCCTTCTCAGGCCAATAGCATCAATGTGGATCCTCTCGAGGCACTAGAAGCTTCTCGGGGGGCTGTTGAGGAGGCCCTTCAGAGTATCTCCATATCCCGAATGCAAAGACAAAATCCGGAGATCAACATAGCAATGCAACATGTCCAACAATTCGCTCCAGATGTCGCGAAGCTACCAAACCCTCAAGGGATTGGCCGAAATATGGATATGCGGAGACAAAGAAACACTCTGAAACCTAGGGAAAACCACCGTGAAGATGCATCAATCAATAGAGGCGCAAAAGTAATTACGAAACCAATACCGAACAACAATGCTCCTTTGCTTGTCCAAGAGCTTGAGGAGAAGCTGATCAAAGGGAAAGTAGAATGCATGATATGCTATGATAGCGTTAGAAGAGAGGCGGCCGTATGGTCTTGTGGAGGCTGCTATGCTATTTTTCATATAGCTTGCATCAAGAAGTGGGCTAGGGCACCGATCTCAGCTGATTTTTCTATCACATCTTCGGAACAAGTGACAACTGGAAATTGGAGGTGTCCGGGTTGCCAAGCTCCTCAATTTCTGGGCGCCGATGAGATTAATTATAGATGCTTCTGTGGGCAAATTCCACACCCTCAAGTGGATTACTACCTCACACCTCATTCATGTGGTGGTCCTTGCAAAAAGTCTCTAAGCTCAGCTAAGAATCCTCATTGTAGGCATGTATGTACGATGCAATGCCATCCAGGGCCTTGCCCTCCTTGCAATGCATTGGCTCCCCCTCAGTTTTGCCCGTGTGGGAAAACAAGCTATACACAAAGATGCTCGGAGCTTAAGAGTCCCAAATGTTGTGGTCAGATTTGTGGCCGGCCATTGCAATGTGGGCGACACTATTGTGAGAAGGTATGCCATGATGGCTCATGTGGAACGTGCAACGCTCTATTGACAGTAAAATGTTTTTGTGGAGGTATGAAAGAAAGCATGTTTTGTGGTTCTATGGATTTGCAAGGGGAACTGGATTGGGAAAACGGTGTTTTCTCATGTCAGAACTCTTGTGTAAAGTATCTCAAGTGTGGGAAGCACACTTGCAAAAAGCAATGCCATCCTGGAGAGTGTGGACAGTGTGAATTGTCTCCCGAGAGGCTTCATACATGTCCATGTGGCAAAGTTTCGATTCAAAAGCTGTTGGGACCTGGGAGGCGGAGAGACAGTTGCACTGATGAAGTTCCTCTGTGTGGGAACATTTGCGAGAAGCCACTTCCTTGTGGCAAGCATTTCTGCCAGAGCTTGTGCCACATGGGCGATTGTCCAAAATGTGAAGTCGAAGTTGAGCAAAAATGTAGATGCCAATCAACATCTCAAAGGATGCCATGTCACAAAGGTTGGACCATGGAGGGTGAGAGGAAAGCATCAAAGGGCAAGGAAGATGATGAAACAGAATTGTTTTTATGTAATCGAACATGTGGGAAGAAAAAGAACTGTGGGAGGCATAGGTGTAGCAATAAATGTTGCCCATTAGCCAATAAAGAGAATATCTTGGAGGAGGATAATCCTCATATTTGCTTATTGTTATGTGGCAAGAAATTAAGGTGTGGTCAACATACTTGCGAAGAAACGTGCCACAATGGACACTGCCCACCATGCTTAGGCTCGACGTTTACAGAGCTCACATGTGCATGTGGTAAGACATCCATCCCACCCCCTGTACCCTGTGGTACATTCCCTCCATCATGTCCACACCCATGCTCTCGTCCGCAACCGTGTGGCCATGCTGCCACTCATCAATGCCACTTTGGAGATTGCCCTCCTTGTATTGTCCTTGTGGCTAAGGAATGTGTGGGGGGCCATGTTGTCCTAAGGAATGTGCCTTGTGGTTCTAAGGATATAAAATGCAACACATTGTGTGGGAAAACAAGACAGTGTCAATTACATGCTTGTGCTCGGCTGTGTCATTTGCCTCCTTGCGATGTTGTACTGATGGATGCCCCGGATGGTAAGATAATGAGCTGTGGACAACAATGTGGGGCTCCTCGCCGTGATTGTCAACATGTATGTGTTTCCATTTGCCATCCTGGGACACTTTGCCCCGAGACAAGATGCAAGTTTCCAGTCACTATATTTTGTTCTTGTGGTCGTTTGTCTCAACAAGTGCCTTGTGATGCTGGGGAGAGTTCCAAGAGGAATGATTCACTGGAGCTTGCCTATTACTCTAGTCTTCGATTACAACCTATGGATGGGAAGGTTAGAATTCCTCTTGGTCAGAGGACCTTGGCATGTGATGAAGAATGTGCTAAGATGGAGAAGAAGCGTATCCTCGCTGATGCTTTTGGTGTAACAGAAACAACCATTGATATCTCGGCAGAGAGTATTCATGATGCTTCTGATACTCTAAGAGAGCTACTCAAGAAGGATCCACAATGGGTGCTTTCCGTTGAGGATCGATTTAAGTATCTTGTTCTTGGTGTAAAGTCAGTTAATGCTGGGCCAATTCGTGTCCATGTGTTCAAAGTTTTACCAAAGGAGATGCGAGAAGTGATAAGACAAATAGCTGAGAAATGGAACCTTTCTGTGAGTGGGGTGGGTCGGGAACCAAAAAGATTCCTAACTGTGTACACAAACCCAAAAACAAAGGCTCCTCCGATGAGAGATCTCTTTGCAAAGTCACCCCTTCCTCTCCCGGGCCAAGCTCAGGCGCCAATGTTCAACCCTTCCTTGGATATGGACCCTCGGCTTGTAGTGGGTCTTTTCGAGCTACCCAGAGATGCAGACATAAGCTCATTGGTGCTAAGGTTTGGTGGTGAGTGTGAACTTGTGTGGCTGAATGATAGGAATGCATTGGCGGTGTTCTCTGACACTGCGAGGGCGGCCACTGCGATACGAAGGGTGGATCATGCCTCAGTTTACAGTGGTGCAGTTAAGATGATGCCTTTTCACTCTGTGGATAGCAGTAGTGGTCGAGGGAGCAGCAGTTTGAAATGGCCAGCACGAAAGTTTAAGGGTGGCCATGAAGAATCATCATCATCGAGTTGGTCAGAAGATGCATGGGGAGAAGAGTTGGGAAGTGCTAATCAATTGAGTAATGTTGTTTGGAATAGAGGAGGTCCTGCTATTACATCTGTGAATCCATGGGGAGCTTTGGATGAGTCTTCGAATACTGTTAGGAATCGGGATAAAGCCATTGTTGGTGGCAATAATAGTACTAATCATCGGGACAAAACTAATAGCGTAGATGCAGTTGCAACCATTCAGCCAAGGATTCTTAATTCTCCTGCGGACGACTGGGAAGAGCTGGAGGGTTGAAGTAGATGAGACGGAATATCGTTTCCAAACTCATAGAAAATATGCCTAAAAGAGCAAAATGGATCGAAGAGGTAAGACAAGCTAGGTATATTTATATCACCATGTGGTAGTGGTGCTGGAGACTGGGAAAAGATGGGTCTGGAAGGTTGAAGGAAAATAAAGGAAAAAAGTCTTCTGTAAGTTCTCATAAAATAAGACCAAAACAAATTGTTAAGTATCCAGTTCAATGCATTTACATGTATACCAGTCCTACTGTAGAGAGGTATAGCAGTTTCAAAGTTTGATTGCGGGTCTCCATTTTTTGGAGCATAAAATGTTGGAATTTTGTCTTTTTGGGTTTTACCTTCTGTTGAAATTTTGATCAGAATCAACTTTGTTGATGTGATGATTTGAGCTTTTGATCAGTATATTGCATTAAGCACTCTATCATGATGCATTGATTCAAACTCCTTATTAGTGTCAATTCCCACTATCCAATTCTATTTGTGGATTCTAAGATCGAATTCTGTATCACATGATTCAAACTCTTTATCAATTTTGTGTAAATTCAAATCTTTCATCAAAGAATTTAGTCATCAAAACACTTTTGTCGATATGGCTTGGAATTGATGTTGCCCCAAACACAACCTATGTAGCTTGGATTTTGACATTTTCAATATGTTGATTCAAACTTCATCACATTGACATCACATTTTTGTACTAAAATGGAATCAAGCATTGTGGTTTTTAATTGTTCTCATTGACTTTCAAGAATGCTTTTATGGTGGTTCAATGCCAGGTTTTAGAGAGTGATCAATTGTTTTGTCTGTTATTTTAATATTAAAATCATACCCATCTCTTCTCAACTTTCATTCTAGAGCCACTTGTTCTTCTTGTAGTTACTCTTCTATGTAAGTGCATATGATCAAATACCATTATCAAAGAGGGCAAGTTGAGACACATCTTAGCAACCAATGGGGAGTGTTTATTAGTATAATGGGCAATAATTTGGTGACTGGTCACTGAAAAGAATAAGTATAAGGTGACTTTGGGTAGGGCCTACTCAACATTTGCCAAAGTGTTAACAGTGAGGGTGGGTGCGTTGTCTTGGCTCTATGTTTCCTTCCAAATCTTTTCTCCCTTTATGTTTTTACTTGCAAGTGAGAACTTGCACAAATAGAATTGAAAGAACATACACATTAAGGCAAATATATTGCAAAAGGGACATGTGAAGAAAGAAGGAAAGACATTCATCTTCTTTGAAAAACACAATGTGATGGGCCAAAATGCTAGAACATTAATATTGATAGTAAATTTAGTTGGCCAACAAAATTCTTCATCCTATATATTTGGGATATTCTCATACTTTCATAAAGCTAGCTCAAAATGCTGCCAACAATGTATATTGAGAAGACAATATTCTATTGTAGGTTGAGGTTCTTAAAGCCATTTTGTGGGCCACTTGGTGATGAAAAATGCATTTGTGTTCTTGTCACAAGAGTGTTAAATGAATGTGCAGTAATAGTTAAGGGACAATAAGTAATCATAGCAAACCAAAGATTAGTATCGGTATCGAATTGAATGATTCAAATAAATACTTGTGGCCACTAATGAAGTAGGAGCTTCATGTAATAATTAATGTCTTGGTTCATCCTAGACTTGCATGTAAATTGGTCATTTGTGCCCTATTGGTCAATGCCACAACCAATGTCCATACTTATGAATGTATCATATATCAAACTCTATCACAAATTACAATATGTTTCAAAAATTCAAAAATAATGTCCGAATATTATATACTAGATAATGTATTCACATTCTGATAAAGTTTGGCCTAGGCACTCCTCTAGAAATCCCACGTGTTGATCCTGGCTTATGTGAGCTCGACCAATTAGGCAGCAGGATGATTCATATTTGAACAAGCGTTATAAACTTATAAGTAACATTAACTTTCAAGTGTATGGGAAACCAATGTCTTGGTCATAGATAAGACTAAGTTAGCTATATTATTGTGGCTTTCAAGGACTTGCTAGAAAGATGTGGACCAAAAAACATATGCCAAATTTAGCAATACCTTTGTCTTATCTCCACTTGTCCCAAGTTCCAACATTGGAGGCAAAACACATCATATAAAAAGCCCTTCCATTCTCTCATCCTTTCATCAAATATAATCCAAGCTTCTACTAATCATCCTTGTTGTATCAAGGTTTTTCAGTCATTAATCTTAGTGTTAGGGAGTGACTTAAATCATTAACATATTAGGGACATTACTGGTTTTTTGTTATGGCATTTGCGATCGTGAGCGATGCATTTCGGTCCCCATCGTACACGGAGCTCACTGTGTGTGAGAATGCGGTGAGCATGAGCGGGGAGGGGTTTCACATCATGGACGCAGCGGGAGGAGTCGTGTTCAAGATGGACGGACATGCCGTCAGCATCCGGGATCGGTGCACTCTCCGTGATGCTGATGGCCGTGCAATCCTCTCGGCCCGCAAGAAGGTCATCTTAATGAATTCCAAATTTTGGTTTAAAATTCCTCACCCTACATACATAACATAAAAGCCCCATGATTAATGGAGCTGTTGAATGATTTGTTGATGAATATGCATATCATTTGCTGATTAGCATTAATGGAGCTGTTGAATGATTTGTCGATGAATATGTATTATCATTTGATTTGTTGATTGAATATGCATATCATTTGATTTGTTGATTGAATTAAGTATACATATCATTTGATTTGTTGATCTGTTGATTGATTGAATATGTATATTGAATATGCCTATCACTTGATTTCTTTATTGAATTGATTTGTTGATGAATATGTATGTATTATCTTTTGCATACAGCTGATTAGCATGCATGAGAGATGGGAGGTGTGCAGAGGGGAAGATTTCAACGATGCCGACATGTTGTTCACGGTGAAGAAGAGCTCAGTTGTGCAGTTCAAGACACACCTTGAGGTCTTCCTCAAGGGCAACGAGGATGAGAAGTCGCCCGACTTCGAGGTGAAAGGGAACTTCTTGGACAGGGAAGGCCAAGTTTTCCACAAGGATCAACTTGTTGCAGAGGTAAAAAAAAGAAGAAGAAGGAAAAAATCATTCAGATCTAATCTCTCTTTGCAATCAATTGAATATATCACTGCATGCAGCGGTTGCGATTTTCGTAGATCTTATAGTGAAAGAGTGGTTGCGGAGATCTTCGTAGATCTTATAGTGAAAGAGTGGTTGCGGAGATCAGTCGAATGATTGGGATGATTTAGTGGTGTGTTATCATTGGAATGGTTTGATACTTTTTTCTTAAAAAAATTTCTTTTTTGTGCACTGCATTGCAGTTGAAGCGCAAATATACTGCGGGAAATGTGATGCTCGACAAGCATACGTTCCTTGTGGCGGTGCTTCCAAATGTCGATCAAGCTTTCATAGCAACATTGGTGATAATCATGGATCGTATAAAGGAGGATTAAAGACTTTTGGGCTTCCAAATTCCAATACTGTTAATCGATTTTCTTAGATATAGTAGTGCATTATTATTGGGTTTTTGTTTTGTGTTTTTTCATATATGAGGACAAGAGCCCTTGTCCCTAGCTTTTCTTTGTGCATAGAATACCATTGATTGGATTAAATACTAGTGCATTACTCCTGGTTCTCTTGCCTTCCTCACAGGCCAAGAGCACTTGTCCATAGCTTGATGTATAGAATACCATTGATTGGAAATAGTGTTCAGTCTTATACGATAAGCCTCATAGATTGCCTATACTTAGAAAATGTAGACAAAATAGTAAATTTATACACATTTTGTAATTACATTTGAGTAATGAATGGAGTTTCTTTTTATGAAATTTTCACTGTTTGATAGTCGTTGCAAGAAAATGTATTAGTAGACAAATAATAAATTCATCGATTGCCACACTCCACAACCTTGTGTAACGAATGGAATTGGGGAGTTTTTTTGTTAAAATGTGTGTTTCATCACTCTTGATGAAGTCTGCAATGAAGAGCGAGTAATGTATTGACAGGTTTGTTTTGTAATGAATGGAATTTGTTGGTTTTTATTTATTTTGTGTTCCTCATTAGAGGAGAATTAAAAATATACCTGTTTAAATGAAATGACATATTTTGCTCATATTGCTCAATAATGAAATAAAATACATGTTGCTAAACGAGAGGACCCATCAAAACATGGATCTGAAATGTGATGCTCTACTTAGGATTCTATATCCTGTTTATTGAAATGGAAACCATTTATTTCAACATGCAATTATATGCCATAAAATAATATCGGCTAACAGAGTGGCCATAAAAAGCAAAAGCAAAATATCAAATCCTCACTAGTTCCACCCAGCCAATCCGAAAAATCTACAAACCTTCTGGTTTTTGAACATATTCCGGGATGGATAGCTCCTGCTTTTTGAGCATATTCCGGGATGGATTGCTCAGTTGGTAGAGGATTGAAATGGATATTTCAGGAATTGCGCCTCCTTATTGTTAGCAGGATCAGCCACAAGATTTGGAAATACGATCTCACTATAAGATTTGCCTGAAGTTGCATTTTGAACCTAGCAAGTATATTATAAATTGGGACATCTATTGTGGTTCCTTAACTTTTATTATGTTGGATACAATGGTAGTGCTTGCCTTTGATTCTATTAACCATCCTCTTATCTTAAGAGTGCTTGTTATAATTGTCACATACAATGACCTCGAATTTGATAACTTGCAGCAAAAAGCCGAGGTGTGTTCCATCAAACAATCATCCCAGAGAATGTTTAAGTGAGATTTGCTAGAGAGAATTTTAAAAACTTCCATCAATTGTGAAACTTTTGAATCAATCAATATCGATCTTTACTTTGGCAAGGTGATTATTACAACAGGGTTAACCTAGTTATGTCCTAACAGTATGTAATTATAGCTGCCAACGTGAGTCATGTGAAAATATTTAGACCATAACTTGAGTAAAGGGTAAATAATCCATCATTCTTAGTTATACAATCAAAAGAGATTTTCGGTGAGCTAATCACCTTCCTTGACAAATACATCAATGCATACCTTCTGAAACGTCTAAATGGAGTGATGCTTGTATTTGCTTGATTGTTTGGTTACATAATTCGTTAAAAATTTAATTAAAAATGAAAAGTCAGCAAAATCTCACATAAGAGTTTGTATTTGCTTGATTGTTTGGTTACATAGTTCGTTAAAAATTTAATTAAAAATGAAAAGTCAGCAAAATCTCACATAAGAGCTTGTATTTGCTTGATTGTTTAGTTACATAATTCGTTAAAAATTTAATTAAAAATGAAAAGTCAGCAAAATCTCACATAAGAGCTTGTATTTGCTTGATTGTTTAGTTACATAATTCGTTAAAAATTTAATTAAAAATGAAAAGTCAGCAAAATCTCACGTAAGAGCTTGTATTTGCTTGATTGTTTGGTTACATAATTTGTTAAAAATTTAATTAAAAATGAAAAGTCAGCAAAATCTCACATAAGAGCTTGTATTTGCTTGATTGTTTGGTTACATAATCGTTAAAAATTTAATTAAAAATGAAAAGTCAGCAAAATCACACATAAGAGTAAGGTAAAGTTTTGTGTCATTGTACCAAGATTTCTGAACTGAAATTTTCTGGGTAACTTTGATGGATTTTACAATTTGTCGATGTTTTAATATGTGAACAGTTTTCCAAACAGTCATAATTTTAAAATTTTAAAATTTTTAGACATCATCTTTTACATTTGAGGATGCTTTTCATCTCTGTATAAAGATCAGCCAGAGCTTCTTTTCAGTTTCATTAGTTGCAGCATCAGTAAGCTAACCTGTTTTCCCATTATGTGACCTAGCAGACTTGGTACATTGGGAGGCCAACCAATAGAAAGTCAATAGGATTTAAAATATTTCTCACATCCTCGACCCACCCAAAATACAAACCTCCAAAATAGGGTTGCAACAATGTCCATTAACATATTTTCTCAAATGTAACCTAGCATTCACTTTGTATTGCATTAGGAGGCCAATGCATTGCAGGTCGTAGCATTCAGTAATATTTCTCTCGTCCCTGCCCTTGGATGCCCATGGCTTGAATATGTCTCATGTCTCTGCCCTTGGATGCCTGTTTATATATAATACAAACCTCCCCAATAGAAGTTACAACTATCCCAATTATCCCAGTTATATGACCTAGCATTGATTTGGTATGTATTAGGAGGCCAACGCATAGGAAGTTGTAGGTTTGGTCATTTTTGTCACGTTCCTGCCCATGTATCATAAAAAACCTCCAAATTAGAAATTACAGAAAGTGTCGACCAAATTTCCCAGTTCTGTGACCTTTAGTATCAGTTTGGTATGTGTTAGGAGTTCAATGCACACCAAGTCATAGACTATCAATGCATATCAGGTCATAGGGTCGGTAGTATTTCTCATGTCCCTGCCCCTGCCTCTGGGTGCCCATGTATCATACGACCCTCTGAAATGAAATGTTTTGAACACTAATAAGAAGGTATTGACACCCAGTAGTATTAGATGGGTCCTGTGATTCAATTTCATGGCACCTATATATGTTTTGCAATCTTTTACATGAAAATCGTTTCAACGATATCAACCAGAAGAAGGATATACACTGCAGCACAAGGGGTTATCAAGCTGAAGTATCTGATCAAAAGTCATTCTTCCAAGCTCCACATTCAGCCATTTTCTACAAGCACTCAACAATGCAAGCTGAAGATCACAAGATGGCATCATGTTGATAATCGAAAATGCTGCGCCAAACTGCCCAGCAGATCCTAAACCCACCACCATGCAAGTGTAGTGCTCTAATTTTGGAGTAATATTGTATTTCTTGATCATATTCTCAAAAAGAATTTGAGTTTCAATCAACAGACCTGAGTGACAACAGGCATTCAAAACGCATAGGAAAGCAACTTCATTCGGTAAGATTCCCTCATTTTGTAGGCATTCAAAACACGCCAATGCATTTGCCCCTTGTCCTTGTTGAGCATGCCCTGTGATTAGTGAGGTCCACACTATGACATCCCGGAAAAGAAGTCCATCAAGCAATTCATGTGCTTTCTGAACCATACCACATTTAGAATACATATCCACTAACGCATTGCAAAGTGCAATATTCTCCTCAAACAAGCCCCTAGTCAAAATTTCCTCATGAATTTCCTTTCCCTTGTCTATAGCTCCTATGTTCCCACATGCCTTTAAGATACAAATGAAGGTGACAGCATCTGGAGAGTGACCCTCTCTTTGCATTCTCTCAAAGCAGTTCAGTGATTCATGAAACTTCTCTTGCTGTGAGTATCCTGTAATTAATGTGGACCAAGTAACTGTATCTCGAGTAGGAAGCCCATCAACTACCTCTTGTGCTTTTACAAGCACACCACATTTGGCATACATATCCACCAAAGCATTGCCGAGAACAAGATCTTTCTTCAGCAAAGCTCGCACCTCAATTTCCTCATGAATTTGTTGGCCCCTGTCTATAGCACCTATAGTGCCACACGCCTTCAAGATACAAGAGAAAATGACCTCATCAGGAGGTATTCCCTCACTTTGCATTTGCTCGAAACAGTTCAATGCTGCATCGCATTGCCCTTGTTCGGCATAGGCTGCAATTAGAACATTCCATGTGATTGCATCCCGAATAGGAAGCTCTTCAAGCACCTGTTGTGCTTTGGCAACCAAACCACATTTCCCATACATATCCACCAAAGCAGTACCTAGGACGATATCTTTGTTCTTCATAAAGCCATTCCTCACAATCTCATCATGAATTTTTTTGCCTTTGTCTATGGCTCCTATATTACCACAAGCCTTCAAGATGCAGATTAAGGTGATTGCGTCTGGTGAAAAACCCTCACTTTGCATTTCCTCAAAAGTTTTCACTACCTCATAGAATTGCTCATGTTCAGCATATCCTGCAATAAGAGTGTTCCATGTGACTTCATTCCGGTCAGGAAGCTCGTCAATCACTCTTCGTGCATTCACAAGCATGCCACATTTGACATACATATACACCAAAGCGTTGCCAAGCATAGTATCTGTTTTCAAAAGACCACTCTGTATAATCTTTTCATGAACTTCTTTGCCCTTGCTGAGAGCTCCTATGGTCCCGCAAGCCTTCAAGATGCAAATGAAGGTGATTGTGTCTGGAGAGAAGCCCTCGTTTTTCATTTGTTCAAAGCATATGAGGGCTTGATATCCTTCTCCTTGTTGAGCATACCCTGCTATTAGTGCAGACCAAGAGACTACATCTCGTTTTGGAAGCTCTTCAAGAACCTCTTGTGCCTTAACAAGCATACCGCACTTGGCATACATATCCACCAAAGCAGTTCCAAGCATACAATCCGTCTCCAGAAAGCCCCTAGATACGATCTGTTTGTGAATTTTCTTGCCCTCACTCAGCGCTCCAATGTTGCCACATGCCTTTAAAATGCAAGTAAAAGTGATTGCATTTGGGGAGAAACCCTTACTTTGCATTTGATAATAACAATTCAATGCTTCCTCCCCTTTTCCATGCTGTACGAACCCTGCAATCAAAGCAGACCATGAAACTACATCCTGATAAGGAAGTCCTTCAATGACTTCTTGTGCTTTTGAAAGAGCCCCACATTTGGCATACATATGGATTAAACTGCTTGCTACATAACGACTCCTTTCCAGTAAACCTTTTCTCAAAATATCAGCATGTAGATTAGTGCCTTTGCAAAGATCCTTGTTTTTGGCACATGCTTTGAGTAAGGTCACAATAGCAAAATCCTCCTTATAATTTTCAATTCTAATCACCTTTTCATGATTTTTATTCACCTTGGACATCACAATTGTTGTTCTCCTCAACTCTTCATAAACCCATGAAGGATTGTACCATTCCCCAAGGTACAAAGACTCGTCAATAATTTTGTGCCCAAAATCTGGGAATTTCGTGCACTAATACAAAGAGCAAAAGAGAGGTTGAATGAGAGTCCATTTCGAGGTTTTCCTCACATGCGGATGGCTTTATTTTAGTTAGGGAGGCAGCTATGCTATGTCTGATACCAAATGTTATAGCTCAAAGCGTGGAACAAAGTTTTTATAATTCATGTTTAACACACTTGTGGGGCAAGCTTATTCAGATAATTATCCATCCTATCTGCATTACTACTTGGATGTTACACTGGGTTTGTTGAATTATATTAAGCACTGACACCTCATCAATCCATATGGTAGGGTTGCAGAATAGCTACTCATAATTTGCTATTGCAAAATGTACACTCTAAGAATACATGTATGTGGGGATAAACTTACAGCTTGGGGTTGGTCATTGATTCTAACAACCTATGGTGCACCTGAAGTCTTACTGGAGGCAACCCTTTACCAGAAATATATTAGCCTCCATTTGGACAATTGGTTGCATCAGCCCTATTCAATTACATAATAGTTATCTTGCTCTCATGCTAATATACTTGTGTTTCGGAGGTGTAGAGCTCTTACCTTAAGGTATTGCCACAAGTGGGATCATGGTCAAAATTCTGAATTCAACAAGCAATAAGGAGTGCAACATCTACGTATCAATCAGAAATGCAATGTGGAAGATCATCCACATAAAACAAATTGATAATGACACATGTAGAACGTTCAAAACAGATGGAGAAATCATTTGTCAAATATTTGTGTTCCCACACCTCTATTTCATCAGCATGTAACACTTGCAATTTCATGCAGGGGCATAATATACTCAACCATAGTGAGCGTAGGAAAAGAACAAATTGAGTGCACACCAGTTCTGCCACCTAGCTGAAATCTAAGGAGATAAAAAAACAAACCAGTATGACCTACAAAAAGGGATTGTATCTCATATGGACACCATACCAGATCCATGTGGTTGAGGGTGAGGAACATTTCAAGATCAAATGCACCACATCTGTTGATATAGGGGCACAGTTCCACTAACCGATACACAATGCAACAATCTTCAATTTTTTTGGCAGTCAGCAAGAGGAAACTGTCTCCTGCAATAGATCACAGACCTGATTGACATGGAAATTCTAGTGTCACAAACATAGGAACTGATCTATGCGCAGAAAAAATCACCCATGAACTACATATCTAAGTCAAATGCTCCCCTTCTTGTCCATCAAAAAGAGAATTCTACCATGTAAGTATTTTCTACTCCAGGTCCCATGAGCCGTCCCATTAGGGTCATCACTTGGCAACCATGGTGAGAACCAATGAAAGACAATGAGTTGATTTTTTCTCACCTTTTGATATTGTATTAAGAAATCTCCACTGACATTAATAGAGCACAGTTCCACCGCCACGTATCTATGCCCACAGTAAGAGATGCCACCATATTGCCATTGTCGATATCCTAATACTGCCAATGGTGCCATTGCCATTGGGCTGTGGACGAGATTTGAGGCACATGATAACCATGCCAATGATTGATAGCCATCAGGCGAGAACCGTGTGGTCATCCAGTCGAGCCAGGCCAAGTGATAATCGGGTCGATGGTCAATGGTCAATTACCAATATGAGAAAAAAGCCAATAACAAAGAGCCGAGTGATGGCCAATAGTCAGGCTCAGAATTCCGGATGAGCGAATGAAGGAACAACTATTTTTGCCGATAGACAGGCTGAGGATTCCGGACGAGCGATGGAGGATGAGTATGAAGATGAATATCGAGGATGACCATAAAGAGGAGAGTGAAGATGAGGGTGAAGAACGGATCAAGAGAGAATAAAGAGCGAGACAATGGAGAATAAAGAAAGGATCATAATATAAATACAGAGAAGGTGTGATTGACATGCACCCTTAGCCTAATGGGCAAGGCTCATGATGGTGTGTCAAGGGAATTGTGGGATCAAGTGCTTCAAAGAAGTTATCCCGCAAACGTATCAGGACTTATCCATCCAACCAACTCTCCCAATGGAGTTGGGACATTGTGTAACTATGAGATCCTTAGTTACCCAGGTATTTTGTAATCTATCCCATTCTTAAAGTACATGCAATCAGTCAATTCATCTAATCAAAACTTGGGCAACAGTCAAGACCAAAAGCCTATAAAAAGCCTTTCAGGTCTCTCTCTTTCATTAATAAAAGTATTATATTGCTCATCTCTCGTTCTCTTTTCGCAGGTTATAATGGAGAAGATTTGGTTTGACGTACAAACATTATACTGGTGTTTTGTGGATTTCAACAAGGCTTTCACCACATTCCCAATACTAAGTAGAAGAATGGAAGTCGGCAAAGCCCATTACAAGAAGTATTGGAGAACATGTGCCACTCACGCACAACCGGATGATGGAGAACTCTTGTATATCTAATTGAGGGTTTGGGTGAGACAGTATTTCATCAAGCTCAAGGCATGCAATGGAAAAAACAAAAAAAAAGTTTTTCTAAGCCACCATTCATGGGTAGCACAACACTGTTCACCATAATGCTCAAGAAAATGGAAGAGAGCCAATACACTTTTACGCACTTCACAGAGTTTACAAGCACATATTGAAAGGAGGAACAATGACCCAAAATCACCTCCTCAAGGCCGCATCTGAAATTAGATGCTTACAACGAAAAAACCACAGAAGCAAATTTCTTTTATCTAGCTGGGTTCAAGACATCCAGAAACGGTCTGCAAAATAGCATGTGGAAGAATGCTTGAATGTGCATGTAGAAGAGAGGAAAGGAACAGGGGAAACATGAGTCCATGTTTTTACTCAGCACAGATGATTAATTTCTGAATGGTTCAAGACAAGTTAAGCTCTCCACATGAAGTGGGGAATAGCCCAACCTCGCTGTAAATTTGAATACAAATTTGGGAAATTTACAGAAGCTAGTTGGCCAATGCACAAGAGGATATCCATAGCTAGCATCCGGACATCCATACCCAAGAGGGCAGCGAGATGTGCCATCACTCTAACGCTAACACACATGGAAAAAAAATAGGAATCATGGGGTAGCTGAACATTTGTGTGAAAAAAAAGAGAGATTTTGCTTGACCTATATGTTGCTTCATTTGCAAACCAGAAATATAAGAGCATGTCACACTGGATGATGTGCTGCTCACATATGAGGACAGTAGGAATGATTTCCTCAAAAAACACAAGGTTGCCCTAACGTTCGTGAACTCTTAATTATTATGAAGACAGATCCATTACTGGAAAGACTAGGCATGATCATGCTCTTTTTGGCTTGTCCATTCAAACACAGACATTTTCGAGAACTAGGTTAGTTTTTTTTCATTCTGTTTTCAGGCAGTAAGTACATATGTTTCTTCTTTGGCTCCACTTGTTTGAGATTCTGACATTACAAGGCTGGGAAGAGCGTGATTGATTGGTTTCATCACCATTAGCATCAGGATCATCATCATCATCTTCTTCTTCTTCTTCTCTTATGCCTCTCTCTCTCTCTCTCTCTCTCTCTCTCTCTCTCTCTCTCTGAGCACATAGTTCTTACCTTCTTCGTCTTCTTCTTGCTAGAATTGATGGTGTGCCAGAGGGAAGGGTCTCTGAAGTAGTGCTTCCACAGGAGGTCCATCTCTCTGCTTCGCTGTGATCTCGCCATGGAATCATAGCCGGTTGATATGCCTGACGAACAAGGGACCAAGGGCATACACAGCAAGAGTATCAAGATTCAAAAGCATAAAAAGCATAAAAAGCTAAAATCACCCCTCGCATTTTAAAATTGTCAGAATTCCGAAAGCATACCCTTTCGGTTTGTGAAATTTCTCAGACCTACCCTTTCTTGTGTCCCTCCCATTCCAAAGTACTATACTATACAAGTAAACATCGGAATGCGTTGGTGCAGAGATCGGCAAAAAGCGCACCGATCTCTGTGTTTACAGATTTGCTGCTGCTCTCGCTCTCTTTTAATCCAACCGGAGAAATATATGGACAGCCCTAGTCGGAGCAGGGAAAACTTCATCATAACTTCTGCAGCGATGGGTGGAATCCGAGTTCCTAGTTAAGATCAAAAGAAATCTTCACATTTTTCTATCAAAAACTCAGTCGCAGAGAATGGCTGCGCCATGCTTGCATTCGGACATACCCTACATCCTTACATCCCTTGCAAAGTCGTCTCTTTGCAGGTTCGCTTCTCACCATGTATTATATAATGTTCTGTTTTTGTATCTTCCACTTTGCTTCCCCTTCAAAACCCTAAAAATACAAATCGCTAAACCCTAAAACACAAAATCCGAAAACCCAATTCCTAAAAACGTATACCCTAAAATTTCAAACTCTGATAATGCTATATGGGGGGAATGTGATGTTTCGTTGGATAAAGATCCATGGAGAGTTTCTGCTATTATCTCGCTCTAATGGCTCTGTGTTGTTCTATGCTTATGCTCTTATCTGCTGCCATTGCCTTCCTCACTGCAAGATTATACATTCCTTTTATCTTTGCTCTAATGGCTCTGTGTTGTTCTATGCTTATGCTTATACATTCCGTTAGTTTACAACCCTCTTATTGTATAAATGTACACACACAATGGGATGTTCAACCCATCTTTGTTCTGGGTCTAGAAGGTGTGCCCATGAAAGCCATTACTTTTCTTAAAAGATAAAGATGGTGAAGAAGTAGAAGGAAATTCTCTTAAGTTGGATCATCACATGAATGGCACATAGTTGGGCATGATGGGGTCACCATACTCTTGCTTCAGAGAATGGTATAAATGATGCTAGTCATGTTGTTCATGATACGAGTGAACTCAGATGCTAACCATGGTATGTATGATGGTATTCATGTTAATATAGGAAGGCGATATCATCATACATGTCAAGAGGATCATCGGAGTGGTGCTTACTACAGAAACCAAGATTGGTGGTACCCTAATGTGATTCTGGATGATCTGCCTCCCGACAATGATGGGCCACTGGATGAATTTAATATGGGAAGGCGATATCATCATACATGTCAAGAGGATCATTGGAGTGGTGCTTACTACAGAAACCAAGATTGGTGGTACCCTAATGTGATTCTGGATGATCTGCCTCCCGACAATGATGGGCCACTGGATGAATTTAATATGGGAAGGCGATATCATCATACATGTCAAGAGGATCATTGGAGTGGTGCTTACTACAGAAACCAAGATTGGTGGTACCCTAATGTGATTCTGGATGATCTGCCTCCCGACAATGATGGGCCACTGGATGAATTTAATCTTCCTTTGTTCTCTGCAAGGTCAGCCTCTGAAATTAGCAGCATCTCTGATGAAGATCATCATGGCTCTAACCCATCTTTCAAGCAAAGATGGAATATATTGAAGACGATAAACGGTACGCTCTCGATGTGAGGTGATAGCAGGAGATAATGATGGAGATATTGGCATGGAAATGATGTCATATGAGGCAATTGCAGATAATATAGAAGCACAATTACAAGGTTCCATGGATAAATAGATCATGTATTCTCAATGACCTTGCTGAAAATGAAGGCTTCGGAAAAGGAAAGTATATGGCATCCCTCTTTGTCCAACCTCCGCCCTATGTGAACAGCTGACAATGTGTACAGAACAATTAATGGATAATGCAAAAATAGAACAAAATGCATCTTTGTCCAGCATACATGAAAAGATGGAAATGACTACTAGTGAATGATTAACGGATAATACATTAAAGAAAGAATAACATTCATCTTCATTATCTACCCTATATGAAGAGGTCCTAATTCATAGACAACCATTAATGAACTGTAAGGGGGCTTCAGAAGTGTTAAAGGGAATACTCATGATCCAAATTTACTGAAACAACTAGTATAGACAATTATGGACGTTTGGCTTTGTAAACTGGAACCATTGCGAGATGTCAAAGAAGAATATTTCTAGTTTGGAAATTTATATTCAGAGTGATGGTGGAGAACAAATCTTCTAGAGCGAGTTCATTAACAAATAATGTTTTCCAGCAACTTGAAGGTCAAGAAGGTCAAGACCAAGGTATTAATATACCAAGCCATGTATTCCGATCCAATACTGAAGCTGATGTTATCCATGGGGGAAATGCAAAGCAAGTGCATCAGAAGAATGGTTTTTTGATGGGGAGCATTCAAACCAAGAAGTTTATCTGAAGAATGTTACTGATGGAGCTTTTGAAGGAGAAATTTTCTGTTTAAAATTGAGAGGGACAAATTTGCCTCCAAATAGGTGGAGGAGCTCTATGGAGAAATGCTATTTGTCACTGACCAAGCTGATACTAGGGGAACACACTGCTGAACCACCAATTTTGTCAAATTAGTTTGAACATGAGCTTGAGATCATGAAAACCTTGCATTAGTACAATCAGCAGTCCAGCTAGGATGTGGAATTTCACCTTGGCTATCAACTACAGAGGCAGCCCATTAGAGAAGGTTTCCCGTTGAACACTTGGACTGACTTCACCAATATTAAGCAGAGAAGCAAATAACTGTTGCAAGAGATTTCTCTGGATGATAACAAAGGCTCGAATATAGTGTGGGCCGATGAGTATCCATTGAATAATGAGCTTCTTGAATTAGGTAGACATGGATTGGGGTGTATATTCTCCACTGATAACAAGGAAATGCAATTCATCCAACACTTATGATATTGGAAGAAGAGCTATAGGACCTTTGGCAAAAGGATGAAAATTTATCGAGCCACACGAAGAAACTCATTCTTTGTTTTACAGTCCATGGGAAACAAAGATTACAACAAGTACTACTAGTAGTAGTGTAGATCCATGGATTAAGGATGGAGATCAAAATTCAAAGAGCAGATAGATGAGATAAGACATGGATATACACAGTGGAGAATTTTCTCCTATTGATGATGCATATGAAGTTGGGACATTGTGTAGAGTGACATACTTTCATCATGGAAAACGTTTTTGAGAGATTGTTTGCAGAAATCTATGTGTCCTAAGCACAAAACAATCATTGGGGTTGGTTCTACAGGGCAAGAAGGTCATTCCACCCCTCGACTGAGAATACATGGGATCGGAAGACACTTGTTTCCGTATCCTCTTGTACCGAATGATAGATTGCACATGGTGGAGGTGGGTGGTGAGGTTCATGTGGCTTGTGTCAAGGTCTGAAGCACTGGATTCCGATAGCGAGATTTTTGAGAGAAGGCATCGAAAATGTGAGTTTCTCAAGGGAACCATGCGATGTTTGACACAACTTGGACCAGGCGGGTGTCGAAGAGAACATTTGAAGATGGGCATTTAGTAGTGGGGTCTGAGTCCACTTTGCAAGCACAGGTATCTCTTCCGAGAAGGTAAAAAGTTTGTTAATGGAAAAACTCCGAAGTTCCCCATGTTTTTCCATTATCTCTGCAAATGTCCCTTATGTTTTCGTTATTACCCCAAATGCCCTTGGTCGACCTTGTTTTAAGCAATGATATGCTCTATGTTTTGAGCAAATTATACATGCTTAATCCATCCTCCTCTTTTCCTCAATTATATCAAATCATGTAATCGATTCATCTCCTTTTTCTTCCGTAAGGGGGGATTCGCCAGGGACACATTGGAAAATAATGAAAACGTAGAAGCATACGAGCGCATCGCACAACAAGTGAATTTGGGTTTTTTTGAGCACTTTCTTTTGCAGATTTGTGAGAGTGCTCTCAAATGACAATGATATGACTATGGCAAGCTTGGCCGAGTATAATCGATGTTGTTGTAGCACAAAAGCATATAAGCATGGAGATCACTCTCAATGCACATAAATAGAGAGCTTTAAAACACACCGAACCGTAGTGGTGTTTTCAGAAGTCTTTTTGTTGGAATCGGAAAGCATCAAGAAACACCCATGGTTTTATATAGCAAATGATTGGAGAATATAAATGCTATGTGTTAAAGATCAATAAAATTCTCTTGAGCCTAAGATTAAAGGAATATCAAGTAAACAAGCCTTTTCTTGATGATTGGCCATATGAAGTTGCTATAAGATTTACAATAGTTTCAAGATTTTTCTTCGCTTCTATGAAATGTGTTGCATTGGATGCATAAATTTCGTCAACCAAACTGCATGTGTCATCATCATATCATATTGCCACAACAATAAGGCGAACGAAATTATGTTTGTAAGCCATCGCAATATCTTATTACTCTCTCACACATGTATATGTATATATATATGTATTTTATATTATAGAATTGCTTTTTGGGACCCTTATTTGGACTCCTCACGTCACAAAGTGAGCCTTATCTATTCCATTTAATTCCTTTCTCAAAGATGTTTTTTAGCCTTTTTGGGATCTCATGTGGTTGGATTGTGTCAAAGACAAAGTAAAGATCCACATAAAGAATAGAGAAGAAAGTCAAAATGGCTCTTTCATTTGCCTAAAAAGAGAGTAGAAGACCCACTTTGTATCCCATATGCACAAATCTTTAAATTGCTCAAAAACAATCCAAATTTTCAAAAGGGGTGGACACCATAACACAAAAGATGTGATGCTGAGCCGAGGTTTAGACATGTAAGACAGATGCCTGAGACAATGAATATAGATTAGATTTAAGAAAAGAACTCTTGCCCACCTCATGGCAAGAGTTTGCACAAAGATGGAACTTGCAATATACAATGAAATGCGGAACAAAAGCTTTCATGGGGAACAATGCTTCAACCATAACAAGGAACTTACTTAACATATGTAGTCATTGGGGGAGCGTTGATGGAACAACAGATAATCACTTACAAGTCATGATATCATGAAATCCGATACGCATTTTCACGAGTGATGGTTGTGCCTCCCAAAGTAGGTGATCGTCACATAACCTTCTTTCTCGGAGGAGAACTCGATTTGCTTCTTGATGGGGCACCCCAATTGAGCACATCGGTAATAGCTCCTGTCAAAATTTCAAAAAAAAAACAAGAAAGAAAGCTTTGAGAAATGTCTCGAAAATGCGGCACTCATTTTCGGCTGAATCCATTCGAGAATGCTAATTTTCGGCTTAATCCATCCTAGAATGCACTAAATAATACTAAACAGCAATTGAAATTTGAAACCCAATATTGCCGAGCATGGATTCATGGTGTAGTGGATGATGGATACTTTCATATATCTTTCCCTTAAATTCAATTTTTGGATGAGTGATATTATTGAGAAGAATCCCTCACCTTGGGAATTTCCTATCCTTGATGACTTTCTGACCATATTTCCGCCATATATAGCCATCATAGATTGAATCCTCAAGTTTCATAGTGAAGCATACGGCTGAATTTTCTTCCACATTTGTAGCCTCAGAATGCATGTGGTCACCATTCACCCTATAAAACCAAATTCGAGCATTATGCATCGATTAATCAATCGATCATTAACAATAGGAGGTCAATCCATCCGCGATTAAGCAAATTCGAACTCATGCATATCGATTAATCATCTATCGCACATTTAACAATAGGTCCTATATCGATATCCCTGCTTAACCTATGGTAAAACTAGCTAATGGAAAAGAAAAGAAAGTCTTGATCAAACAACAATTTGTATAGTTTTATATATACCTATAAAAGTCTAGTTTTATATGTATCTAGATATGAAACTGGCTCTTGGAAAAGAAAAGAAAAGAAAAGAAAGTCTTGATCAAACAACAATTATTTTTTGTTTTTGTGGGTTTGTTGAAGGAATCTCACTCACTCCAGTGCATCCAAATCAAGAAGAGATTGTCCTGGAAGAGATGAACCCACGCTCGATTGTTGACATTCGATGCCTTCACCGTCTACAGTAACTAACGATTGCATGTTATCGACATAATATATGAGCATTTCATCGGGCGAGGAGGCGGATCCCGAATCATGGTGATGGAAATTCAGTAAATCCCTGTAATAGTCTTCGATCATCCAAGAAGAAGAAGAAGTCAAGGAAGTAGAAGATCCGAGGACGAGATGGGGATGTGGGATGGGTACGGGTACGGGTACGGGGAAGGTGGGAGAATCAAGATGGGGGAGATTATGGGGTTCCTCGAGGCTCGATTCGGGCATTATGTCATCGGAGCCGGAGCCGGAGCCGGGAGTAGTAATGGAATGCAAAGGGGGCGTAATGGCGGGGGCACTATCATTGTCATTGTCATCATCATTGTCGGTATTGGCGAGCACCATCGGGGGCATTCCTCCTCCTCCGAGGAGATTGGATTCAGAAGAATCGAAGGCCGGGACGAGGAGGAGGAGGAGGCTCGCAATGTCCGCGGACACGCCAGTGCCAGCGCCAGCGCCAGCGCCAGCGCCATCCATGGCGGAGAAGGAGGAAGAAGAATTGGATGAAGGATTTGATGAAGGATTTGATGAAGGATTTGAAGAAGAATTTGAGGAGGAGGAGGAGGAGGAGAAGGAGAAGGCTGAGTTTTCCATTGGCAAATAAATGGGTAGAATTATTTAAATGAGTATGTATGTTTTTTTGTGTGTTTTGTGATTTGTATCTCCTGAGAAACCCTCTTCCTTCCTTCTTGTGTGTTGTATTTCCTTTTTGAATTGTATAATGAATGAATGAATGAATGAATGTATATATATTGATTTTGCTAATATGTGTTTTGAGATGGAAGTATGTATGTATGTATGTATGTATGTAATAACAACCCACAACTTTGTTAATGCCTTTATATATGTATGTATACACACACATTTTCAAAAAAATGAAAAAGAAAGAAGGGGAAAATAAATAAATAAATTCAATTTTCTATAAATTAATAATAATAAAATTTGGAAAAACAAAAAGCCTTTGAGAGATAAAATCCCTCACAAAACATTTTGGTCTTATTTCCATTTTCAAGCCCCCTTTTTTAAGATTTTATTATTAGATTACCCCCCCCCCCATAAATAAATAAGAAAAAAAAAAACAAAAAGGAAAAGAGGAGGAAGTTCAGCACAAAGGAGAGCTTCTTTTTTTCTTTTCAAATCTCGTGCCATGACCACGAAACCTAAGAAAAGAAGCCAATAGCAAATCTTCTTATTATTATTTGTCATTACTTTATCGATCGTTTGATCGAGACACACACACACACGAGAGAGAGAATCGGGCGATAAAATAGTGTCGTCTCTACAAAAGTCCAATATGACCATTGGGACCAAAAAGAGGAAGGAAACATTTTGAATGTCATTATGGTGTGCTGCCTGTGGAGAGTTGATGAAGTGACTTGATTGTTTGACTGCTCTCATCATCATCGTTAGTGGAAATCGGGAAAATGCTCCGAAAGAGTGTCACAAAAGCTTAAATGACCAATCGCGAAAGGGAATAAAGCACTCCCTCCAAAAGTATAAGTTATAACATTGTCTCCACAAAACGATATAAAACATTGCGTTTGCTTTTATCTTCGTATTTCAGTTGATTCGTTGAACGTTATTGCCTTTCTAGGCAATCATCGTTGACATTCGCAAAACTTCGTCACAAGCTCTTGGAAACTTCCACAAATACATGAAGGCCAAAACTATCGAGAATCATAATAGTTAGATAGTAAATATTCTTTTTAAAAATCATTTTATTATTTATTTATTTATTTATATATTCGGGTATTATCGGAATCCCCCAGATACTTGAGTCAATTTTTTAAGCCATTGAAAAGTATGTTTAGTCTTTTCGAAAAACCGAGTGCGTCTATTTGGTCAATAAAGTGAGAGCTGAGCCTTGACCTCAGTCTCTCTTAGAAACTCTGCTTCTCTCAAATATTGTCCTTCACTCTCCATTTCCGTGACCCGTATGCCATGTTCCTAGACTCTTGAACTCGTTATATATACATATTTGATTCTTTTATCGGCTCTCATATTTTGCGTTTCCAAATTTCTTAAACCTATTTTCCGCAAAAGCTTTTGTGAGGATATATAATCACTTTTTAATAGTCTTCAATTTTTATATACTTTAGATCTATGACCTATTCAATCACCTTTTCATGGACATAATTACATGGAACTTCTATGTTTTTCGTCTTCATGTAAAAAACAAAATTTGCCAACACATTAGAGCTTGTATTATCTCAACATGTTTGAGTGGGGCTTTCCATAGCAACTCCACAATCTCCAAGCAACTTCTCCATCCACAAAACTTTGCAAATTCCTTGTGCATTGAATTTGTATTTACATTATGCTTCTTCGACACTCACTCACTGTTGGTTGCATTGGTTGCTTCGTCGACACTCATTCACTGTTGCATTACTGAATGAGTAAACTAGTTGACAAATGTTTTTTTTTAATGCTTTACCTCATACCCAATCAATAGGAACATTTATGTAACTCAAGCAATAATTTATTGTTAACATACATCAACACAAAATTTAGTATATTTTTATATACCAAAAGATTCTCTTAAGTGTAACCATGTGTGCATATTTACGTGCTTGCATAACTTTATTGACAATGCTAACAACATATCCAATTTTGGTCTTGAAATGGTAAGAAAAGTAAACTCCCGTACCATTTGATGATATATTTTTTGTGTATTCTGATAAAAATTCTTCTTTGCCATGAAGATTCATGCATTTTAATAGGTTTAGAATCATGCATACCAAATTGCTTCAACATAATCAACACATACTTTTTGTAACATAACATGAGACACTTCAGACATTTTGTAACTTCCAAACCAAGAAAATACCTTATTTCTCCAGGAGGGTGTGCTAATGTGTAGATAGGGGAATGGAATGAATGAATGTGTGAGAGATTGGGTGGGTGAATAACTAAGGAATTAGATGAGAGAATGGAGTTGTAAATGAGCAAATGAGAAGATAGACAGGTAGGGTATATATATAAGGGGGTGAACAATCGAGACACAATCTTAGGGTTTAGGTGTGAGGAATTGAGCATGATCAAATAAATGAGGAAAACTAGGAAAGATAAGATGCCCAAGTAGCCAGAACCCACGGGCATGAGGTGAGAGTTGAGAGGGATGCAATGGAGATACAGAGAACTAGACAAAATGACTAGAAAAATGTCAAAACAATGATGATTAAGACAATGGCTTGACATCTAATGGCTAACATTAATCTATTTGAGATGACCCTCATTTATACTTGCAAATTACAATGCATGTATCCTCTCATAACTTTACAACACCATCAAGCACGACATATCGAATACACTTCACTTAAAATGGTATTATAAATACTTGGTGCACAGTACTTGTTTCGATCCATATAAAGCTTTTTTTTTAGCTTGCACATAAGATTATCAACACCACATACATATCCTGCTGGATTTTGTTAGTTTATATTTTCATTCAAGCTATCATTTTAAAATGCGATGCTGAAATGCATTTGATGGACTTCTAATTTCAGTAACTATAAGTAATTATTATACTAGACAATTCATTAGCATATGAAATGTTTCCTTGTAATCCAAAACCATAAGTTTGAGGATAGCCGTTTGCAAACAGCTCTAGACGCATATTTGTAATTATATTCCATTCAAGCTTTATAAACTATATGCAACCTTTGTTTTGGACCATGATTTCTAAACACGAATTCATATGTGCTTACAATAAATGAATTTCTTCATGCACTTCTTCTTGTCATTTGTATTTATTTTTACTAAATGGAACCTCATTAGAACTTAGTTTTATGCAATATCCAAACGTTTGCATAAATGAGCACTAAACGTATCCACATGTTTTCTTGATTGTTGTGATCTACACATGTGGCTCAAGGACCACTTCACGATTGTTATCAAGGTCAACAACTTTTGTTTTTAGGCCTTTGTTTTTTTCTTGTTTAGCTTCTGAATTCCTTTCATAGCTTCTTCTTATGTTTGGTGTACTTTCAACTTATACTTCATTCATGTCTTGGAAGCGACATCACGAAAGACATAACACCATTTCCTTCTAGATCATAGCACTGACATGCATTTCTATATTATCAAATCCCAAAAGTATAAATACAATTTATGTTTTTCCATGGAGCTTATTTCCTAACATGACCAATGCACATGCACATGACATACACATTCAAACTCTTTTTAACCATGAGGTCAAAACTTTCTTCATTACTTACATTGAGCATCATTCTTAATGATTATAGTTGGCATTTTGTTACCCCAGCCTACATTCAATGCATAAAGTTATGTATATGCCCAAGAAACACCTTTTTTACATTCACCATATTGTGGCTCTCACACACTCTAAGATATGTGAATTTGTTTTGTTTGTCGACTCTATCCATATGAGGAGTATACGTTGGTGTTATTATTTCGTTCATTTTCAAATAAATGCAAATTTATCCATTTGGGACATTTTCACCATTAACATCACTTCTCAAACCCTTCAAATTTTCTGCATCCGTCAATTTTTTTGCTATGGATTCTAAATAAAGAAACTGTTTGAAACATGACACCTTTATTTCTCCTGAAGCACATATAGAAATCACGCAAGAAATATTTTCAATATGTAGCAAAACACCTGGATCTTGCAAATACTCAAGTTCTCGTGATGGGTATCAAATATGTGTATGCACATGCTCAAGAGAATGTTTTGCAAATGTAACTTTTTAACGACTTCATATTTTTATGTGAGTTTAGCTTTAGAACATGCTTCACATGTATTGATTACTTTGACTTCTTGTCAAATCCAAGCAAATTTCTCATAATTGTGGACCAATTCCCATGCTTATTTGCTTAAATCCAATTAATTTAGTTGTTTGTTGAAATGTATTATTATTTCCAAACATATCATTAGAACATCTTGATACGATGTATCATGTATTATTGACAAATTTTGGATATAGTTGCAATTAATATATTCTCATCTTCATTGTATGTACGGTTATGCTTATGGCTGGAAAAGTTACTATATATTGGAGATGCTAGAAGGACAAATTTAGAATATTACATTACACATGTCAACCTTGAATGTTGGGTGGGTTCAAGGCAAGAATGCCTATTGATTACCAACATGAGAAATGACTCTCGTAGAGTCCTCGTACTCCTTTGCAATTGACCACACAAACTAGGTATTGAAGTTTCATTAGGGCGTCAAATGTATGTGATAAATACATAGTATAGGATGAATGTCACTTGCTTTTTACATGCCCAACAAATGATGCAATTTGTGAATGCTATAGCCTATAATACATAGTAAGAAGGGGTGGTAAATTGAGGGTCATACTTAAGAGTCAAGACACATCCTAGAAGTTGAGCTCATATGTATATGCCTTTTCATACAACAAGACTTTGTGCTCAAAGAATAAGTATCATGTCTTAGGAATGAGAGACACATCAAGAAAAGTTTACTCTAGTGTTATGGGTCAATATATTGGTCTCTTTATAGATGTTAAATAGTATCTACCTATCTATCTATATATCTAGTTTGTGTGTTATCTTGATCCTGATTAGAAATTTGTTGTTGCCAACTTTAATTCCAATTAGAATTAAATAGTTGATCTAACATGCCTGTTTTCACTTCAAACATTAGTAATATGTGGACTAGGCATGGGATTTGGCTCAATGTATTGTTCTCACTTCAATCGTTCAAAAAATGCGAGCCAAATTTGGAATTTGTCTCTTCTTGCAATAATATCATAGTAGAGACTAAAAGTAAAATAGAAGTGCTAAGCAAATGCTTAGAAGCTTTAAAGACATAGACAAATGCTTTACATGTAATCCTTTTAAACAAATTCCCACACTCTCGAGTCTCATGGCCAACCATTTTCGATTCCATTTATAATTGCACTTTCATTGTCGATGCTATATTGATGAACATTAGAATATCGCGAGTGCTTTTATTGTTGTTTGCTTTTTAACATGTGGAATCATGTAGGCAATTAGTGCATTGGAAATAAGTATCCTACTATCATAATTCTTCTACTCGTACCATACCTTCAGCTCAACGAACTTCGTTAGCTTGATACATGTTTTAGCACATTTTTCAAACTTAAACTTTGGTATACATCAACTATTCATCATCTTTCACGACAACATCCCAAAGATCTAGTGAGTGCAATGTATTTTGAGCTTTACACTCTGAAGAAGTATATCTTTCTTTCCAAAATAAGACTTTGGGTTTTGTTAAACCTATAACATCTTTCAAATTCTTTGGGTACACCTTAATGTCTATGAATATTCACATGCACAATTATGAACTCAAATATCTTTCTTTTGGAAATAAGTAGTTATGAAAAGTACTTTTATTTATTTATAGTGACATATATCATTTAAACCTGAAATATAAAGCAACGATACGGAAGGCCGTGGTCACCTTAAATTATTGACGTAATCTACTACTTTTAGGAACTAATATCCAAGCAGTTTACGAGAAAGAAAGCATTGTTTCTTTATTCCTTTTCTTTATGCATTATAGGATGCAAAACCCATAGTGACCTCTTTTGATTCCTTCTATTTCCTTAGGACATTGACGAGAGGCTCCGATTTGTCTTTTGCCTTCGCTATGGGGTGATGAAGTGGTTTAACACGCTTCTTTATTTCCACCTTACCTTTATTTGCTTAATGTTAATGAGTTTTTACTCTAGTACATACTAATATATGCACTAACAATGAGACTAGGACATGCCACATGAGTACATACCTCGAACCTCAATAAGCACCATGGGCCCTTGTTAGTCACCCATACTAAAATTTGTGTGCTGAAGGAGGGACATTCAATATCAAATATTGATAGTTAAGTGTGTCATTTAATATATAAAATATGCAATTGTCATGAGAACGTTACATTCCTTTGTAATTGTCTTTATTTGGTAAATGGAGACCACAATCTCCTTGTAAATCAATAGAATCATTGTTGCAAGTTCAAAATGTATCTTCTTTAGTCTCACACTCATTGCTCAAACATTCCCTCATGTTGACCTCAATATCTCAAAGTTGGAAACATGTGGGCCACATGATTTGTTGAGTGATAGCATATTTATCAATGTAAAACAACTCAAGGGAATTATGAAGAATTTGGGATATTTTTGAGATCTTAAACATAAAAAATCTCCAGTGCCTATTAGTTAATCAATTTATACGTTTTTTATGGTATAGCCACTGGGGTAGCTTAGTACGGCAAGGCCATGTGCATTCCCAAGCATGAGCAAATGTTTTCCATACATTGTGAGGTATTGTTTATCTTAATAGCGAAATCTCTTGCTTACATTGATCACTCATGGAATAACTTAGGTTTTTTCATAGAATGTCAAAATTTCTTATTATGAGCATTAAAATCTTTTGTCAGCAAGATGCCATCTACACTCATGTACAGATTCCTATGGAAATTAATCAGGGGGGTTCATGCCCAATCGGTGGATGTAGCATAATGAAATATAACATCACACAATTACATTTACATAATTGGAATCCACGTGTATTACAATATCTTGCCATGATATTGTAGTAATTCTTAGAAAGTCACATGGTTAAATATATTATCAACTTACATTAAAGTCTTACCTAGATTACGCTACTAGGTTTTGACCTACATCCAACCTAGTCATCATTCTCATGACCATTTTTCTTATGTAGCATTAACGCGTTTACATTGTTTGATTTAGTCAAGGAAAAAGCTTGGAAAACCTTTTCTTTAGGAAGCTACTAAGCTTGCAAAAGTAGGAGATACATTGACCAAACAAGACTTGCAATTGGATCTTGAACCACAAGGGCGAGTAATTACATGTCCCTTTAATGTACAACACAAATGTGACTTTTTGCATTACTCATTTTGAGAAGCCAAGTTCGAAAATTCCCATAAATGCCATAAGAATGAAAATAGATTCTACTTTTTTCTACAATATGAAAAGTTGATGACTAGTATATAGATAGAATTGAGTTTATTTATTAAAAATTGTGAATGTGAGCCCTTTGGTAGCGAGCAATTCTTGAATGTTTGTGATCCTACTGTTGCATAACATATTCACCAAGTTTTGTCTAGTGCCAAGGGTACATTTGCATGATCATTCATGTTCATGATCATAAGGACTCATATGCTTATTAAATTGAATAGACATTTAGTCCTCTTTAAACATTTTCTAGGCAACTACGTTCTCCTTGATCCTTACAAAAAGTACTTCGCATATGTGTACATATATAATAATGTGTTAGGATCAACCTCATCCACACATCTTCCAATGCAATGGGTTCCTCTCTCGGCATCTACTGCTTTCTCAAATTTCCCCTTTCTAATGGGTAGAATTTGACACAACTTCTCTCTCAACAATATTAAACTCCCCTCCACACAATGTACACAAGAAGCACAAAAGGTGCAAGACAAATATGGAGAGGTACCCATGATGGAACTTGATGAACATTGATGGGATGGTATACTTCAATAATCGGAACTTCCATAGGTTCTAGTCATGTTCACTTCCAAAACTACACAATAAACATGATGAGTGCATCAATAATATTAGATAAATCGGCCACATATAATGATACTTCATTCACATTTATTTATAACGATCGGATTTTCTAAAGCCCATAGCCACCAACATAATATTCTACACCATGCCACTAGCAACATAATCCATATACACCCTACTACATGGATGCTAGCAAAACTAGTAATCTAGAGGCAAAACACCAAGACATGCATTAATCTGTTATGAATTTCAAAAATATCCAAAATACACATTTGTACCATTAATTACCAATGTTTCTACTATACAAGGATACTTTGGTAAACGTTCCTATGATTTATATGCAAGTGGGTCAGTAGCTTAGGGAACATTTAGAGGCATTTTGGTAAAATATTCAACAAACTAAAGCTCATCATGTCCCCATAATCCACAAGCTTTCGTGAGCATTAACCCATAGTGACCACTGACAACAATAATCTCTTGCTCTTTCATTCACATTGTGGATCACACATTACTACTAAATTAAATACATAACCAAATCCATCAATATCTTGGATTAAGAATCAAGAGACACAAATGACTACAACATATTTTGGAAGATTAAATTATACACCTAAATATTTGGGAGATTAAATCTGAAAGGCTTGAAGAGGCAAAACATATTTTTGCCCTCGATTTTTTAATCCTCCAATATTATATTATGCGTTAGCAATAGCTGCTGCTTCATGATCAAGAGGACTGATGTTCACATGCATCCAATCTGGCAATCCCTTAGTAATGCAAGATAATACAAACCCAGGAGTGCTTTAGTTTCACATAGTGGAGCAAAGCTTGATTTTAATGTTTTATGCCATCGGTATCAGAGTTATTACATCTCATTATTACTATATCAAGGTGGTTATATCTTTAACTAGATTTAGTGCTTCAGCCCAATAGTCGGTACTTCAAATGAGAGCGCAAAAGAAATAATGACATGAACACATGATTCACAGACCACATATGAGAGAGAGAGAGAGAGAGAGAGAGAGATTCCAATAATTTGTGTTTGTATTCCAAAATCTTTCAATATTAGGGTATTGGAATCTATGAGACTGACATTGACCTGTGTTTATGGTTGTGTAAGTATATAAACTAATGGCCCGTCGGGCATCAATTGTCCATATATGGTGGATTGGTTCATGTTGTCAATGCAACTCTTGCCCCCCATACTGTACCTTCTACAAGTTTCCATCTAAATGAATTAGAGATAGTTATTTATTATGATGGTTTGGAGGATGCGCTGAAGCTCAACTCCAAACCTTGACGCACACGTGAAGGAAGCAACATGGGTTTATCATCGTTAGCTAAGGGTGCATCTCGTGGTTTCATGTTTCTTTTCACACGTGGATTCAAACTCACTCCCTCTCGGAAAGCACCGATTTTGCGAAACTTTGCGGCACGTTGTTCTAGCAAGGACTCCGGACCAAGCTTTAGAAGTTCCTGCATCCGTTCATCGTAGCATGTTAAAAAGGATAGAGAACCTTGGTAAACTTAAACTGAGAAAAAGATGTAGCAAAATGATATATTCACCCGCATATGCTTCATTATAGCCTCTTTCATGGCCTTCGACGTAGTATATGGATCAGTGTGAGCACCTCCAATGGGTTCCTAAAAAGCACCACAAGGTCTTCTTTAACACTAATGGTGGCCCAAATTAAAAATGCTGAAGAAAATCTCCACCAGAAGTTCAACCTATTGTTGCATATCATAGGAAAATGTCTCTAGATAAAATACTCTCTCTCTTAGTTTAGGAGGACAAGAAAATGCACACCGGAATCACTTCATCCACTATATCTAGCTTCTTAAGCTCATGAGCTGTTATCTTTAATGCCTCCGTTGCCTACAAAAGAAAGTCTGAAGTCAGGAATATGATTCATATTTCTAACTAACTAATATATATATATATATATGGAATGATGTACATGATACTTTGGTTTGGTATTTTACCTGTGGAGCACATGCGGCATTTTTCCATAGAATTGCTGCACAAGCTTCAGGGCTGCATTCAGATCAAGCCATGATATTTATTCACTATAAATAGGTTTAATCACAGCAACACATTACATATAGATAGATCCATAGACAAGAAAACACTCATGTACTACAAACCAACCTAGCAACATAATATACTGAGTTCTCAAGCATGAGCATCTTATTGCAACAGCCTATACCGAGTGCACCGCCCGATCCTCCTTCTCCGATTACCGTTGAGATAATAGGAACTTTTAGACCAAACATTTCTCGGAGATTTCTTGCTATTGCCTCACCCTAAACACAACATTTTATTATCAACGCACCAAATACACTGTTGGATGCTTTAAATTTATTTCTTTTTTATGGTAATAGGTTGAATAAACTATTATTATACCTGTCCTCGTTCTTCGGCTTGAATTCCGGCATAAGCTCCTGGTGTGTCTACGAATGTAAGAATAGGGAAGCCATGGCGTTCTGCACTTTGCATCATCCTCAAGGCCTTACGATAGCTAAACACATTTCAAACAATGCAGGAAAATTTTAGAAAATACACACCATATTCCATACTGTGGTTTAGTTTTTAAAGAATGATAAAATTAGTAACGAAGTTTGTCCAGATATAGATCCAATTTAAATCATACTGTCATGATTAGTTCGAGAAAAATACATAATAAATGCATTCTTAGAAATTCAGGGAAGTTTGTCTGAGATCTAGATCAATGCTAAAATCCAAATAAAACTAGATACGTTAAATGTTTATAAATATGTACCCATTTGGTGTTGGCATGGCGAAGTTCCTTTGTATGTTTTCCTTTGTGTTCCTTCCCTTTTGATGGCCGACAAACATGAAGCTCATATCGTCGATTTTCCCAATACCTGTAATAAGTGCTGGGTCATCATATCCAGCTCTGTCTCCATGAAGTTCCAACCACTGCAAGGAAGAAAAAAGGGTTTTGTGAAACAATGAAATAATTTCCACCAAATGCTGAGGTCTACTGATGAACATACAAGTTGAAGAATCCTCGTGACAATACATACAACTTGGATAACAAGATGCATACAAATTTCACCAAACCATTGCAGAATTTGATTCAAGTATATATTAAGCCGCCCTTGTTGCAATATTTCCAACAGTCCTGATCCAAGAATATATTAAACAAGCTAACAAAATTGATCCAAGGATATATCAAACATCCCTTTTTGCAACATTTCCAGCATTATTAATTCAAGAATATACCAAACAAGCCTTCTTAATTATATTTGCAAGTTGTCCAATATGATTGCTTCAAAAATATTCCAGATTACATGCATCTGAAAACTTGGGAAGGTTTTCAAGTTCAAACCTTATCTGTGATGCTTAGAACATGGTCTAGACATGTGGGCCTATTAGGATGTCTCGCTACACTTAGACGTTGTACAGGAGATAGGTGACCATATAGATCTTTGAGAACCTGATCAAGTAAGGATTCATCAAAAGAAATGCCAATAACATAATAAGACTGGAAATGACAATGATCTACACATATATAACTCAGACATCGTAGTAAACAGAGTAGCTACCTCATCATACTTTTCTTGTAATTCACCTAATTGCAAAGAGAAATCCATTCCAGTCTTATTTGCTAATTGCTGAACCTGCACAAAATATCAAACCAGAGAAAAAAGGTCATCATACACTATGACTGATTTATCTGCAACGATTGCTCAACACTGTGTAGGACAGAACACCCAACCTTTGATTCAAGTGAGATTTGTTCATACATGCAATAGACCCAAACAAAGGTTCGCTTTGTAAAACCCTGAATAGACTAAACCCTTAAAAAACCCTAGATTCCCTTATAACAACTTAGATTCTCCTTCTCTGGAAAAAAACTGATCACCCAATACCATAGATTAACTATAACTTTCCCTACAAGGAGGACCCTTTCTATATTCCCCTTCCCTGCAACAATCAAACAATAAAACACAGAGAGAGAGACAGAGAGAGAGACAGAGAGAGAGACAGAGAGAGATTAATGCCAACAAGAGGCTGATCTATCAGCTTATGGAACAACATGATTAAAAATATCTGTGAGTTTAAACAATCCATCCTGCAACAAAGTAAAAGTTGACGGTTCCCCAAAGATCCATCATAATGATTTTAATGCATGCTGTGGCTTTCGTATCTGATAGATATGAGTAGGGAGACAAAAAATACCTCTTGGATCTTGTTTTGAATTTGGATGAGCGGGAGCTCGAAGGGCAAAGGAACAAGCTTTGGCGGAGTAGACAGAGGTTTGAACCGGCACATGTAACTCAACAGCAGAGGATTATGTTTGGACAAATCCTCAGAGTTCATTTTCTTGGGCCATGGATACACAACCTCTTTCTTCTTCTTCTTCTTCTTCATGTTCAGCTTGGCCGTCGTTATCACCATTTCCCTTGTCCTCCTCCCAAACCCTAATTCTTCTGAAACCCCCAATCCTTCAGAAAGGCCTAATCCTGCAGACCTTGAGAACCCAAGTCCTGCTGATCTTGGAAAACCTAATCTTGAAGCGCTTGGAAACCCTAATCTTCTTGTTCCTGGAGATTCTAACTTTCCAGAAGCTAGTGAGTCTACACAAAGTACTCTGTAATTTGGTGCAGCTGCAGCTGAGGCCATGGCAGATGAGAACAGAAAGAAATGGAGCAATTAGGGATAGGAAAGAATGAAGGCGACTACGAAGAATAGGGATATGAAAACCCTAGACCCGCAGGGCTTCCAGAAGCGTCGGATTCTGAGGAAAACAGGTGGGGAGACCCTGCTTAAGAAGAAGAAGAAGAAGGATGAGAGAGATGGGGATGAAGAAGAAAAAGGAAGAAAGAGTAGAGATGGATGGCTGCATGGAAGCGTCAGGGCCGCCCAACTCACAGTTCCACTTTCTTCCATCTCCATCTCCATCTCCATCTCCATCTCCATGTCATGAAAAAGCCATTGGAACTGCAGACAAGAAGAAAGCACATAAGGCTGCTCTATTCCTTGCCATGCAATAACCATAACCATAACCATAATCATAATCATAATCTTAATCATAATCATAATCATAACAATAATGTAATATGACGATGATGATGATGCTGATGATGATGATGATGATGATGATGATGATGATGATGATGATGGTGGTGGTGGTGGTGGTGATGGTGATGGTGATGGTGATGGTGATGGTGATGTGTAGAAAGGTTACGTATGCGGAAGCTTGTTGTACGCTGACACAGTCGATTGAGCAGTGGCAACAGTTAGGCGAACACAGAGAATGGAAATACACAGTATGTATTGTGTGTGTGAGAGAGAGAGAGAGAGCAGACAACAAACCTTAATTAAAAAATGAGAACACTCTGTACATCAAAAATGTCGTGCTTAGTGAGCGCTCTTTATACAAGTCCTCACAAGGACTAACAGAAGTATTGACAGGTACTTCAATGCTCATAAATAAGCTACTGAGAGTGACTCCTAAAATATTCCTATTACTAAGAATAGGAATATATACCCTAACAGCCCATTGACTTGTCCCTCGGTCGACCCAGTTGTCGGCTTCTTCAGTCGACGCGGTTGTCGACTTCTTCAGCCGACCTACCTACTGGCCTTTAGTCGTTTGACTCATATTAAGCTTGTCTCTCAACACTCCCCCTCGAGCTCAACTTGAGGTTCCTCACCAACTCCAACTGGTCCATTGCTCCAGCATCTCCTAGCTGCTTGCCTTCTTGCCCGTGCTCCACAACCCGTTCGGTCCTGCGCTCTTTGACCCATCTAGTTGGCTTGTCTGCTCCTAAGGCTCCCCATGGCCTTTTTTTTGCCTCGGTGACTTCGGTGCCCCTCGATCCATTTGGCCTTCACGTGATTTGGCTCGTCCAAATCAGTTGTCTCTGATTCGTCTCCACCGCTAACCGAATCAGTTGTCTCGGGTTCGTCTTCAGTCTGGCCTTTGACTCTCTCAGCCCAAGTCTCCTCGACTTTCTTCTCTTTTCCTACTCTCCTTCATTTGGTTGGCTCTAGCTTGCTCGTTCTACTCCCCCTACAGTTGGCTACTCTTCCTTTAGTCAATTTTCTTCCAGTCATTCTCTTGTTTGCGTCGGATTCGGCTTCTTTAGCCAATTCTAATACGGCTTTTCCAGCCGATCTTACTCTCCCCCTCAAGTTCGACACATTGAGGTGTTGTCGACCAATCATACCCGAGAATTGCCATAACTTGTCAAGATTGAGAGGTTTGGTGAAGATGTCGGCCACCTGCCGATCAGTTGGAACATACACCAGTTCCACTTCACCAACGAGAACTTGCTCGCGCATGAATTGGTAAGGCCCTTCGATGTTCTTTGTCCGAGCGTGGAAGACAAGGTTCTTCGTCAATTGGATATTGTTGAGGTTGTCACAGTAGATCACCATTGGATCAAACATCTCAACTTGCAGATCTTTCAATAGCCTCTTGAGCCAAATGGCTTCACATGTAGCGAAAGCCACTCCTCTATATTCGGCCTCAATGCTCGATAGTGCCACTATTGGTTGCTTCTTGCTACACCAGATAACCGCCGCACTGCCCAAGAAGAATGCATATCCCAACGTCGATCGACGATCATCCGCGCTTCTGGCCTAGTTGACATCTGTGTAGCCGACTAGTTGTCCGACTACACATGCCCAATATAGCAACTCTCTTGTGCCACTCACATGTTGCAAGATTTGATGTGCACACTAAAGGCGGTCAAATGTCGGTTGCAACATAAATTGACTAATCAGACCAACCAGATAGTTAAGGTCCAGTTGGGTGATGGTCAAATATATAATGCTAAATCTGACAATTTGTCGGAACTAAGTCGCATCAAAAGTCGACCACGATCTGAGGCGAAGCTTGACGTTCTTGTCAAGAGAAGTCAAGACAGATTTACAATCTGCCATGCCGAATTTGAAGAGCATATTCAACACATAATGATCAATATGCCTTCAGGAGTTCGGATCACTTCGATCCCAAGGAAGTAATGAAGGTCTCCCAGATCCTTCATCTTGAACGATGTCGTTACTCGAGTCTTGAGTCGGCCGATTTCCTCCAGGTTGGTGCCAGCGATGACTAAATCATCGATATATAGGAGTATGCTAATCGGTCCGGTCCGAGTTTGCCGAACGAACAAGGAAGAGTCTGATTTGGACAGCACAAACCGGGCGCAAGCCCCATCTAATGCAATCGTTGTGTGATCTTTGCATTCCATGCTTAGGGGGCTTGTTTCAGTCTGTAGAGGTACTTCGTCTGTCGGCAAATTGCTGATGTGTTTAATGCCGATAGAAATCCAGGGGGTTGTACCATGTACACCTGTTCCTCAAGTTTGCCTTCCATGAACACATTCTTTACATCCATCTAATTTAGATGCCACCCCTTTGCTGCTACTACAGCCATATGCATGACATTTGGGTTGAATAATTAGATTTACCATAATTACTTATTATCCCTCAACTCACTATCTTTTGAATGATAATATCACTTCTCATTGGCATTACGGCCATGAAAAGGGTTATCATGCACATAAATATGATTCAAAAAATCTCTTACAAAGGTTTCTTAGGAGTAGATGGGGAGCAGTGAAAATATTCGAAGGACACAAAAAGTAAAAATATTCGAAACAAGTTTAGAATGGATGAAAGATGTAAACAAATGGTTTGGAAAGTGCAATGTATCGTAATATTTGTATCATTGTGCATCAACAAAATTCTCTTATGAATGAGCCTTTTATGAAACACAAATGTATCATACGTTGGGAAGATGTAAGAGCTAATATTTCACAAATTATATTAGAGTCCATCTATAATTTGTACACTATTTCCACATGAATTCATTCACATTATCTTTGATATGAAATCAAATGTGTATATTTTGGCTTGAACAAGTTCAAGAGTCAAAGTATCACACTATGATACAATTTGTTGCATTCTGCTATACTCAAATTCCCTTTTCATAAATTGTCAATCCAGTCCACTCCTTACACATATTCCTCTCACAATGATAATGTGCACTCTAAAGAGCAACGTTTATGGTAAACTTCTTACCACACTCAAATTTCCTTTCCACACATTGTTAATATGGTCCACTCCACACATACATTCCTCTCACAATCACAATGTGCCATCTAAATTGCAATGGTTAATAATAAGCTTCTTGAACATAGAGAGCCACTAATCAACTCCACAAACTTTATGTAAAAACATTTCAAGTTTGGTCCTACAAATCATATTGGATAATGATGATATCTCTCTTTCTCTCTCTCTCTTTTTCTCGTAAATCAATGTTTGTTATTAAAACAAGATTATAATACAACCCTTGCTATCTTCACTGCTTCATAAATAGTGATACTGCAAGGGAAACCCTCTCAACTGTTGCAAAACTAGATGTTTTTTTGCACAGTGGTTGAGGAAGATGCCATACACAGGTTCATTACATGTCCGGTTGCTAAAGCCATTTGGGTTGTTATATCACAAAATTGGGCATCGATAATAGGCATATTTTGTCACCTTTTAACTGGATTTTTATTGATGACGATAACGGCATGCCTGCACTATCATATAAGGTCATGTTTGACTACCTTAGGTATTGGGGGATGTGGTTTAATTGGACCATGAGAAATGGGTTATTGTTTGATGGACTTCATGGGGTAACACAACAACTGTTAACTCTTCGGGCCGGACAATGGCCTAACACAGGGTGTCTACGGGAGACACTTCACCAAAGGGTGTTACGGCAACCGGATTAGACTTCAACGCTTAATCCGACTTAATTAAGTTACTTATTAGGATCGTCTTCATAACACGCGTAAGATATAACAATTAAGACAGAACGGCAATTAACACAGAGAGATAACAACGCTTAAGCTTTCATTAATTAACCGCTCCCTATTACATTGTATCCGGGCCTTTAAATAGGTTTCCGGTCTGTATTACAAAATGGTGCCATCCGCACCTATTCGGGATCGGTCCGGATCCGGAACGGCATACCGTTTCCGATCCGTCCGTCCACACTCATAGCTTAATTACAACCACATTCCTACTACTTAATTAGCTCTCCATTTCCCACTCTGGACTCCTTTGTCGGCCGGTAACACATGGCACGCCCGTGGGACAGTACCTTGTACGTCGAATCCACAACCGACCCTTGCTATTCTTCGTCCAAAATGTCCAGAATGCTTTGTTCGAGAGGCTCCAATGGTTCATCTGGAAGTGGTTGTTGTTGTTGCTACTGTTGTTGCTCTGTTGCTGTCTGCTGCGGCGAGTCCGTTGGTGGTTGTTGCGGCTGCTCCTCCGTTTGTGGCTCTGACACCGGCGTCTCCGTCGTTGCTCCCTGCGTCGTAGTGGTCTTCGGTTGACTGGTTCCCGGCTGGCCCTCAGCCTGCGACGGTTCCTCATCACTAAGGTTAACCGTTGTCGCTTCCCGTGCTTTTTCTTCCCGCACCCGGGACCGCTCGTAGCTTTCAAACTGGATTTGAGCGTCTAGCCTATCATCGTCCAGCTGAGCTACAAGCTGCCTGACCTGCGCCAGCTGTTCATCTGCCAGGACTTGGAAGTCGTCGGCCAGCTCGTCCTGTATGGCGGTGAAGTCCTCAGAAGTCAACGTATAACAGTCATCTCCTTCCTTCCGCCGATTTGCCACATCCGCCCGTAGCAACTGGAGTTCCGCCGCGTTTTGTGCCCACTTTGTCCACCATTTTACGGAGCTTTCATCAATCAAGTGTTTCGTCTTATTCAGCCATGCCCGGAGGATGGACTGAATCCGGCTCGTTCCCAATTGCGATTTGGTTTCCGCCGCTTGCCGTTCCTCCTTCAGTTGTTTGATGATTTTGACGTTGTCCTCCGCCTGCG